>NC_056531.1:12285291-12312818 GCF_019175285.1 Sceloporus undulatus
ATTATTATTATTATTATTATTATTATTATTATTATTATTATTATTATTATTATTATCCCTCCTTCCTCCCAGTACAGAGACTCATGGGGGCTAACAAATTTAAAACAGACAGGCCAAAATAAAGCTGCTTCGGGTCACTTTGGAGATATGCTGTTTAAATGTTGCATGCATCCGAAGAGGCCGGAAGCCGCGCCAAAGCCACACTAAAGCCCCAAGGACTGGAGCGCAGCTTTGGTGCAGCTTCTGACCTCTTAAGATGCGCGTGTCATTTAAACAGCATACCTCCAAAGTGGCCCGAAGCAGCTTTATTTTGGCCTGTCTGTTTGAACCCTAATTTAAAACAGTATAAAACATTAAAAACATTACATTATTAAAAATTTTAAAAATTTACAACTTTTTAAAAAGCGAAAACAAGACAGCACCCATATCAATATGTGAAGGCCTGGCGGGAGAAAGACATTTTTATCTGCCATCAAAAAGGAAGCAAAGAAAGCAAATACAGTCGCCCCTCCTAACTCTCAGATCTGGGATCCGCGCCCTTGAATATCCGCAGAAGGGCAACTTCCTCTATTTCCAATGGAGCATGCGCACCCCATTCAAGCCTATGAGGCTTGGATATGCGCGAGCCTCCATTTTCGCGGGGGGGGGAGGGCCTGAACGGATCCTCGTAAAAACCAAGGGCCAACTGTACTTTCATTTTCTTCTGCGTTTTTGCCAGTTCCCTCCTCTAAAATAGAGCCCGTGGCACCTGGGATTCCTTGGTGGTCTCTCATCCAAGTACTAACCAGGGCTGACCCTGCTTGGCTTCCAAGATCAGATGATCTGGCGCATTCAGAGTATTATATGTGTGTCTGTGCCTTCCAGTCACTTGTTGTCTTATGGTGAACCTCTACATTTTTCATGGGGTTTTCTTAGGCAAGGAATATGCAGAGGGCAGCTTTGCCAGTTCCTTCCTTTTAAATAGAGCCTGCAGCGCTTGGCATTTATGAGCAGTCCCCCATCCAAGAACGAACCAGGATTGACCCTACTTGGCTTCCAAGATCAGAGGGGATCTGGTGCCTTTAGGGTCTTTAGGCCCATTGAATTCCCTATCCTGGATTTAAGACAAACTATACCATGCTGCAACTGAATAGCTTGCCCTTGAATGACTCAAGTGGCATTCGGGGACTTTCGATTCTCTATTGAAACCCAGCCTTGCCCCTTGGTTGCTTTTGGGGCTGTGAAAGGGCCTGGAGGGGGCAGCAGAGTCAAACAGATCCAAACCAAAATTTTAGATTTTGCCTCTAAATAAAGGAGGGGCAGTAAAGGGAAGAAGAAGTTCCCCTTCTTCTTGCAATGTAGTGAAAGTCAGTTCATCACCACTCATGCAAAGAGCAGCTGAATCGAAAAGCCTGTGGCTTCTCGATGCCATGCAGGAGGGATTGCAAAGGATCAATTCAGAGAATGAAAAGTTCCTTTCTAGAGAGTGAAAAGAGAGAGCAATAAACCAGAACACTGTCGATAAGAGGACAAAGTGTATAATGGGATTATTCCTTCTCACTTGCTCCGGAAGATGGGATAAGCAAGCTTTAATCTAGCCTCTTTGCTTCTAGCCAGAAAGTAGATGCAGAGCAGAGTGGAGGGTGAGTCCTGGCACCACAATGACTGGAAGGGAAGGAGGAAGCTAACTAGGTAAAGATATAGACTCCCCGCTGCAGAGTTTCGACAAGTTGCAAAAATGAATCAATTAAACCTTAGAAATTGTTAGCAAGCTGCTGCTTTAATAGCTGAGCTGGAGATTTGCACGGAGTCTCTCCTTGTAGGGCCTTTGCACTTTCTTCCTTCTAATGCCCAGATTCTTTGGGATGGCACCTTGGCAATTAAAGTTGCAACCTAAAGGTTTGGTTGTCTTGAAATTGCCAGATCTGGTTTTGAAGGGAAGAAGGAATCAAATGGTAACCAACACCTGCATATGTGTAACTTGTTTCTTCCACAATCTGCTTTATGCTGCAAAAACCGCTGGGGGGGGGGGGGCACATGGGACAAGACTCTCTCTTTGGGTATCAGCTGGACCCAAAGTCTTGTATATACATATATAACCTCCCCTAACCCCCCCCCCCCCCCCACCCCCATCAAAAAAAGACAAATGTGACATTACACAAAGTAACTTCTTGGATTTTCTCGGATCATTTTAATGGATAATTTTAATTGGATAAGGTATTTAACTGATGTTTTAGGGAAAGAGGGAATAATTGGGATATGTGCATTGTGTGGATTCTTTTAATTATAAGCTACTTCCATTATCTCTTTGACAGAGAGGCAGGGTATAAATAAAGCTTCTATCTATCTATCTATCTATCTATCTATCTATCTATCTATCTATCTATCTATCTATCATTTTGTTCAGGTCCCATTGTTGCTTCTTAATCAACATGATTGATCCTTATATTATCCCCCTTTCCCCCGAACTATTCTAGTTAATATAAAAAAATGAAGCTTTATTAAATATCCATCCTTAATATCAATTTCTAATTAATTCTTATTTAAGACCTATACCTTGGTGCAAATCATAATAACTTCATATACAGTGAACCCTTGTTATACGCTGGGGTTTGGTTCCAAGATCCCCATGGATAACAAAATCAATGGATGCTCAAGTCCCGTTAAATTTAAAGACATAGCAAAATGGTGTCCCTTATAAAAAATAGAAAATCAAGGTTTAATGTTTGAAATGTATACTTTTTTTTTTAACATTTTCAAACCGTGGATGCTTGAATCCCTGTATTAAAAATCCATGTATAAGAAGGGCCAACTGTATCTTAAATTCTCCTCTTTCTTTTGCACGTGTTTTAACAGAGGCTCCCAGTCCTCCTTTTCTTTCTCCCAAGGATCACCTCTCAATAGACAGGGAAGTTTATCCAATTCTATATAATCTGTTAGTTTATCTACTTCTTCTTCCAGTTCAGTTTTTCCAAGGGGGTTGTTTCTCATGTTCACCACTATGTGGCACTCGAAGGGCTCTGCTTCTGATCCTTGCCATGGAAGAGCACAAATTCTCCTTGGTACAGATTTCCAGTGACCACCTATTATTATTATTATTATTATTATTATTATTATTATTATTATTATTATCCAGCCTTCCTCCCAGTACAGGGACTTAAGGTGGCTTAGGTCTTGGTTTGCCCACTCCTGTTGTCACAAATGTACCACTGCCTTTCTGGACCAAGTCCACCCAAAAATATGAAGACAATCCAAGAAGAAAAATTCAACAGACTCTTACCTGAATCTTGTTGGTTCATTCCAACTTGACTCGCTTGAACGAGTGAGTCAACATGGAGGCAAATCCCACCGATTTAATGCATTTGCTTTAGTTGAGATTGCTGCCGCACTGGCTCCATCCTATGGACTCTTGGGATGTGCAGTTTGCTGTGGCGTCAGAGTGCTCTGACACAGAAGGCTCACAAAACTACAGATTCCAGAATTCCATAGCAGGGAGCCATGGCGGTGAAAGCCGCATCGAATTGCATTCGTTCTGCAGTGCAGATGCTGCCTAAGACTAATGGTAGGATTCAGGCCAAGAATGCAATGTTAAAATAAAATAGGAAAATATAGGGCAGTGTTTTGTATCTGCTTAGGCACACAACAACAACACACTTTGTGAAGTATACTTAAGTGACTTCTCCTGGATCGATCTCTCCCCCAAACCTGATGGAAACATCATACCCCTGAGCTCCAAGTGCTGCCAGAATAGACCTCCTTCTCTTCATGCAGCAAAGGCTTGATAAAGTAAATTTAGAAGGGTGTTACAATTGTGGAAATAGTGTCACAGTTGTGACTATTAGTGATCATGGATGCAGAACAGTTGCATTAGAGTAAATCTCTGTATGCCTTTAACGTCTTTCCCTGAAGAAGAAGCCAGTGAAGCTTCGAAAGCTTGCAGGATGTATTTTCTGCCTGGACCAATAAAAGTCTCTCTGTTTTGTGGATTCTGGATGTTGTTGTATTTTGCCGCCTGGCCAATACAGCTACCTCTGCATGTGTGTCCTGTTCTGTATTCACAATCACTATTTAGCCACAATTGTGTCACGATGGCAGCACTGTTGCCACAATTGCTAGTCCCCCTTTACTTTTCCAGACATCAGTTGCATGAGGAGAACAAGGTCCAGTCTGCTGGAGATCGGAGCATGGGGGGATGGCATTGCTCTTGTTTTTCTTCATAGTATAAATAATAATAATAATAATAATTATTATTATTATTATTATTATTATTTAGACATGATCCGCTTTTCTTTCAGTAGCTGTTAGTGGCTTCCTGAGCATAGAATCATAGAATCATAGAGCTGGAAGAGACCGCAAGGGCCATCCAGTCCAACCCCCTGCCATGCAGGAAATCACAATCAAAGCATCCCCGACAGATGGCCATCCAGCCTCTGTTTGAAGACCTCCAAGGAGGGAGACTCCACTACACTGAGAGGGAGTGTGTTCCACTGTCGAACAGCCCTTACTCTCAGGAAGTTCCTCCTAATGTTGAGGTGGAATCTCTTTTCCTGCAGCATGCATCCATTGCTCTGGGTCCTGGTCTCTGGAGCAGCAGAAAATAAGCTTGCTCCCTCCTCAATATGACATCCCTTCAAATATTTAAACAGAGCTATCATATCACCTCTTAGCCTGCTGTTCTCCAGGCTAAACATACCCAGCTCCCTAAGCCATTTCTCATAGGGCATGGTTTCCAGACCCTTCACCATTTTAGTCGCCCTCCTTTGGACACACTCCAGTTTCTCAATGTCCTTTTTGAATTGTGGCACCCAGAACTGGACACAATATTCCAGGTGAGGCCTGATCAGAGCAGAATATAGTGGCACTATTAATTCCCTTGATCTAGACACTATACTTCTATTAATGCAGCCTAAAATCACGTTGGCCTTGTTAGCTGCCGCATCGCACTGTTGACTCATGTTCAACTTGTGGTCTACTTGGACTCCTAGATCCCTTTCACATGTTGTCTCCTTAAGCCAGGTGTCCCCTATCCTATATCTGTGCATTTCATTTTTTTCGCCCTAAGTGCAGTACCTTACATTTCTTCGTGTTGAAGTTCATTTTGTTAGCTGTGGCCCAGCTTTCTAGTCTATTCAGGTCATTTTGAATTTTGATCCTGTCCTCTGGAGTATTAGCTATTCCTCCTAATTTGGTGTCATCTGCAGATATGATAAGTATTCCCCCAATTTTTTCCTCCAAGTCATTGATAAAGATGTTGAATAGCACTGGGCCCAGGACAGAGCCCTGTGGGGCCCCACTGGTTACTTCTCTCCAGGATGAAAAGGTGCCATTGTTGAGCACCCTTTGGCTTCGGCCGGTCAACCAATTAGAAATCCATGTAACAGTTGCCTTGTCTAGCCCACATTTTACAAGCTTGTTTGCAAGAATGTCATGGGGAACTTTGTCAAAGGCCTTACTGAAATCAAGATATACTATATCCACAGCATTGCCTTCATCTAACAAGGTGGTAACTTTATCAAAGAATGAGATAAGATTTGTCTGGCATGACTTCTTTCTCTGAAACCCTTGTTGACTTTTTGTGATTATGGCATTGCCTTCTAGATGTTCACAGACTCTCTTTTTAATGATCTGCTCCAGAATCTTTCCTGGTATTGATGTCAGACTAACTGGACGATAATGGTTTGGATCCTCTTTTTCCTCTTTTTTGAAGATAGGGACAACGTTTGTCCTCCTCCAGTCTGCGGGGACTTCTCCTGTTCTCCAGGAGTTTTCAAAGATTATTGCCAATGGAGCAGAAAGACTCCTCGCATACAAATCCTATACAGTATTGACTCAGAAATGTCTCCCACTGTAACCAGTAGGACTTACTTCCAGGTAAGTGTCAATAAGAGTGCAGCTTTCAGAATGAACCATGTAAGGGCTGAACGCAAAGAAAAGAATTATTCCTGCTTCTTCGATTCTCAGTTTCTTTTGCTACCATACAAATCGAGGCATGCATTTCTTCTGATCATTCTGCTATGATTCTTTGGTCCTTATTGGAATAAAAAGCATGTTTAAATTTTTCAGGTTATGAACACTAGGTGGCCAGAAAAGCATAATATTTTATTTTGAGTCCCGTAGTCCTGTCACACGACACAGTTATAAGATTTTGATTCCACTCTGACTGCCATGGAATCCTGGGATTTGTAGTCTGGTGACTCACTAAAAGTCTCTGGGTGAGAATTCTAAAGGCCCCTTCATAAATTACAAACAGAAGGGACCCATTGACATTACACTGTTAGAGCACTATGATGCCACTTTAAGTGCCGTGGCTCCATCTTATAGGATCTTGGGATTTGTAGTTTGGTGAGTCACTACGGACCTCTGGGTGAGAATTCTAAATGTCCCTCTGTAAATTACAAACAGCAGGGGGCCATTCATGCTATGATTGTATAATCCTATGGGACCTTGGATTTGGAGCATAGGGAAGGGCTTTCAGAGTTCTCAGCCAGAGAGGTCCCTTGCCTACTCAAACTACAAATCCCATGAGTCCATAGGATGTTGCCATGGCGTTTAAAATGGAATCATGGTCCCAGTCTATTTGGCTTTGGGTCAGACCTCATCTGGAATACTCCAGTGGACCCTTGGTATCGGTGGGCTTCCCATCTGCAGATTGGCGCATCCATGGATCACTATGCATCATATTATGGTGCATGCTTGCAAGGAATGGAGTGAATGGAGCCTGTGGGCCACATGAGGTCCCTAAACCCAACTTTCATGGCCCATGAAGTCCCTTGCAAGTCCCCAAAGGTCCCCAAATACTCCAATTTGGTCCCCAAACCCAACTTTCGTGGCCCATGAAGTCCTTTGCAAGTCCACAAAAGGTTCCCAAATACTCAATTAAAAAAAACAACCAAAAACCTATTTCCACTTTCATGGACCGCAAAGTCCTTTACAAGTCCTCCAAAGGATGCCAGCCACAGGTGCCGGCAAAACTTCAGGAATAAAAACTCTTCTAGTACATGGCCACAGAGCCCGAGAAAACCCACAAGAACACCCTACGAAAGCCTGATTTATCATACAGAGACCTTCTTTGTCCTTTGACTTTGTTCCTTGTTTGTCACATTCTTAGTCAGAACTCACAGTTTGGTCTTGATGAATCTTAAGACCAGACGGATGGCCATATTTGTTCAGCCTTTGATTCAAACCACCTCCGTGTTTCAAAGGATCTTCCAAGTCATTGGGAAAAATTTTCAATTTAAAAGCATGATATTAACCCCTTTTACTTTCTTATCAAAAAAACAATTGAGATAAAGGGCACCCCTTTCTGTTTTCTTTTTGGATTTTGCAGGACTTGGTCAATTCTCCATTTATCAAGATTTCTGCTTCTTATGTGAAGCCAAAGGCTTTCATGGCCGGCATCCATAGTTTTTTTTGTTGGTTTTGGGGGCTCTGTGGCCATGTTCTAGAAGAGTTTATTCCTGACGTTTCGCCACCATCTGTGGCTGGCATCTTCAGAGGATGCTGGCATGGAAGGATCGTTCTTCTTGCTTATCCTAAATCTGTTTCATCCAGGTGAGGTCCAAGTGAGCAACCCCAATAATTTCCTCCCAGTTGTAGATCTGTAGCAGACACTAACTGGTTGCCATCCACCTTTGCAAGACCACAAAATGGTGGTGGCGTTTTGTTCCGTCCCTTGGAAACTGCTTTCTTGAGGGAAGGTGCATGGACCGCACTTGGGGAGTGTAAAATCCTGCCCATCATCAGGTCATGAAATCTCTAAATCTAGGCTGGACTATACATTTCAAATAAATAAAATATAAATGTATTTTCTGAAATAAATAGTATTATAAAAACCACGCAGCAACAACAACAACAAGAACAAAACCCCAATGATTCAGTGCACCGAATACTGCACCGGATGCTTGATCGAGTAAACAAGTCTTCAACCGACAAAAAGGATCTTACCGGAACAACAAATGTGTGTGTTTTCAGTAACCTATTTTTAGATGCCATCTGGTAGCCACCCGAGCCAGCCTTTTCTGGCCCTCACCACGTTGTAATTTTAGCAATCCTAAGAAGACTGAAAAACAAAACCCGGGTGTGAGGTCAAATTCAGAACTGCCGTTGTCACATCTCTCACCTGCGGATTCAAGAAAGACACGTACTTCTTAGCCTGATTTCTATTACATTTGAACTTGATGTGACATTTTGACACGTTGCTTGGTGCTCCTAAAACAAGGGTGGGCAACTGGGCAGGGGGTTCTGCTACCATGCACCAGAAGTGATGCCACGTCATTTCCAGCCACCGTTTTCAACCAGTTTGGGGCCATGACAACCGGTTTGGGTGGTCTGGTTCCCAGAAAAATACATTTTGTCTTATTTTGTTCCATGCAGCAGTTAAAGAAGAGGGACCTGGCAGGAAAAAAAGAACCAAGAAACTCATTTTGGCCCTACAAACATAGTTGAATACAGGGATCCAACTGTACACTTTGATGATATAAGGCCTCAAACCCTCAACCTGAATGGACACATTTCCCAGTCTTGCTCTCTCCGATGGCCATGTTAAAAAATCTCAAGTTCTTTTCACTCCCTTTTATGCTATTTATGCTTTTCAGCTTCACGGACCGAAATAACTCTGCTAACTAGAAATGACTTAGACTGACAGTGCATCTGCACTGTAGAAATAATCCAGACTGGTGCCACTGTAACTGCCATGGCTCCCTCCTATGGAATCCAAGGGAGTTGTAGTTTGGCGAGGCACCCAGACTCTTTGGCAGGGAAAGCTAAAGGATTTATGAAACTACAAATCTCAGGATTCCATAGACTACAGCACTTAAAGTGGTGTCAAACTGCATTATTTCTACAGTGTGGTGGGCAGACCAAACTTGCCACCTTGCCACAGGTAGCAAGGTGTCTTGAGATGAACCTGGTGCAGCATAACTATGAGAGTTTGTCTTATTATTTGACTCATAGAATCAAAACCAAGAACAAGGCTGGCCAGATGCATTACATTGCCTTTGGTGAAGGACAAAATGGCTCTTCTCCATGTCATATATAGGAGAAGACTGGACTGGGGGCTGGCTGCCTACTTCATGGTTGGGTTATCCTTGACCAAGAACACAGTCATCACAAAATATTTCCAGGGCCCACAGATCACAATATGGATAAGGGGAAACAACTCTTTTTAGGAAAATCAGATCAACGGGGCAAATGTGTACATACAGCCGGCCCTCCTTATCCACAGATTTTTTTATCCACAGATTCAAGCATCCACGGCTTGAAAGTATTCCAAAAAGCAAAGCTTGATTTTGCCATTTGATATAAGGGACACCATTTGGCTATGTGCCGTTATATATTGTGGGACTTGAGCATTCACAGTTTTGTGATCCATGGGGGATCCTGGAAGCAAACCCCAGCGGATAACAAGGGTCCACTGTATTTAGGTGGAGGTAAAGTCTGTTGAGTTCAATAGAACATGCTTCCTGAAATGTGCATATACCATAAGATATCATCTTAACAAGATTAAAATAGACCAGAGGCAGGTATATACTGTTGTAAATAGTCAATATTTTTAATATCCTAAGTTATAATAATTTGTTTAATTGTTAGGGGGTTCCCCCCCCTTTTTTTTTTTTTTTTTTTTTGCTGTATTGTGTTCTAACTTGGTTGCAAGGAGAAAGGCAGAATATAATACTCTGGATCAATAACAAGAAATAGGAAGCAGGTCAGAGATTGGTAGTCACTCGGTAGTTACTTTCTTCCTCTTTGTATTTCTTTACATTTTGGCAGATACCTGTCATTTATTATTTCTAATTTGTGATGTTAATATGTTTAGTTTTAAACGCAGATTGCAAGTTGTCCTGCCCTCTTTTGAGAAAAGATAAAGCATCATCATCATCATCATCATCATCATCATCATCATCATCATCATCATCATATTTTAAAGCTGTATGCAGTGTCAAATGTTGTATACAGAAAGTGCAAAACAGCAATGGTAAAAGTCTAAATGAAAACACAACGGCTTGGACTCTGTTGCAAGTTTCAACTAGATTCGACCTATTGAATCAATAGGATTTATTGATGCATTGACTTACAATGCGGCAATTGCTTCAAAGGGTCTAACAAGGAGCCAAATTCAGGCGAAAAATGGCATTGTATCAAATGTGGCTATATTTTAATTTATACTTTTAATCGACAGCTAGGAAAGTATTATGATCTCCTCTCCCATATTCTGGTTTCTTATCATAGCTTTCAACTTGGGCAGCTGCTTTTGCTTCCAAAAACATATACAGACACTCAAAATACACAGATGAAGAAAATGTCGGAGGGCAAAACTGCACATGATGAATGTCATGGATGCTTTGAGCCTGAACATATTTCACTTGATCGGCCAACAGAGAAGTGTCACAGTCATAGTCTTCAACTTCCCCAATTCTTGCTAACCGTAAACAGTTCTTAGAGGTTTGCAAAGAAACAAATGATTGTGAATACAATTCTGTCAATATCAAACATTTTTGCCCCCGTGCCATTGATTTTAACAGAAGAGTGAAACCGATGCTTTGGTTATTGGCATTTCAAAATATTTAACTTTGGCTGGATCGTCGATACTACATATTTGTCACTTCATGACACTACATTTATGAAGCCGCCAAGTTGCTATGCTTTTGGTACATCCCAATAAGTTGGAGACAGACTCATGTCTCTGTTCTGCACTGCAGATATAAAGCAGTTTGACACTACTTTCATTGCCATGCCATGAAACATGTGTTTTTCTAGCATTGAAAAATCCTGATGAGAAAACTCCTGGACTGACGAAAACCTTTGCAAATCTGTTTTAAAAAACCCAGTATTTTCTGCACAGAAAATAATATTTCTTTGCAGAACTATGATGTCATGTGCAGAAAATGTCATTTCCTCTGCAGAAAATGCTGTCATTGGGGGTTGATTTTGCAAAAAATTCACACATTTGCACAGAGGGCAACACATTTTCTGCCCAGGGAATATTGTCTGTGGACAGAAGAAGTCCCAAACTGCAAATAGCCTTTGAAGACTGTAGTTTTGTGCGACGCTGAGCCTTCTCTGTCAGAGAGCTCAAATGCCACAACAAGCTACAATTCTTATAGCATTATGCCATGGCAGTTAAAGTGATGTCAACCTGGATTATTTCTGCAGTGCAGATGCAGCCTTGGAGATCCTTTCCAGATCAATGGTTCTTTGATTCTACTGCATAGGCCTTAAATCATGGTGGGTGAAGATGTTCAACAAGAGTTTTGCCCACAATATACTCACCCACTCTTCCCTAACCCATCGTCACAGATGGCCTAAATCCTTGCCCCTGGGGAAGTAGGAAAGATCTGGTTGAGTGTATAAGAAGTTCTCATAACTTCCCACAGACATAGTTTTTTGTGGGCTTTTCAGGCTCTGTGACCACGTTCTAGAAGAGTTTGTTCCTGACGTTTCACCAGCATCTGTGGCTGGCATCTTCAGAGAATGCTGGCATGGAAGAGAATTACACACATATTGTGTGACAATGGGTAGGGAGGAGTGATTTCCACGTTAATCTGTGTATGGTTCTGTTGTTGATGGCAGATTAACACAGATTAATATGGAAATCACTCCTCCCTACCCAGGGTCACACAGTATATACATACCCAACTCTCTTCCATGCTGGCATTCTCTGCGGATGCCAGCCACAGATGCTGTCAAAATGTCAGGAATAAACTCTCCTAGAACATGGACACAGAGCCCGAAAAACCCACAAAAAACTATGGATGCCAGCCATGAAAGCCTTCGACTTCACATTCCCACACACATTTTGTGTAGCTGGAGGCATGCTGCAGATCAGCAAAGGAAGGGGAGGGGGATTTTAAAAGATAGTTTTATTTCAACTTGTCCTTGCACATAGGCATGTTGGTTGGTCTCAGATACAATAGATACACTGATTCAGTGGTTGAAGGGTGTGTTCACTCATAGCTAAATCCAATTGATTCAGACGGTCTTCTCTAGTCAGGGATTCAGTTTAGGTCATAAAGTCATGCATGATATAGGGGAAAGACCATGCCCTTCTAGTCCTGATATGGTCAACATGGGCTTTATTTAACACAAATTAAGGCTTTGTTGCAAAGTATTATTTTTGAATGACAGCCTGTGTGGTTTGAGCATCAGACTAAGACCATGGAGAATCATAGAATCATAGAGTTGGAAGAGACCACAAGGGCCATCCAGTCCACCCCCCTGCCATGCAGGAAATCCAGATCAAAGCATCCCTGACAGATGGCCATCCAGCCTCCATTTGAAGACCTCCAAGGAGGGAGATTCCACTACACTCCAAGGAAGGAGTGTGTTCCACTGTCGAACAGTCCTTAGTCTCAGGAAGTTCCTCCTAATGTTGAGGTGGAATCTCTTTTCCTGCAGCTTGCATCCATTGCTCCGGATCCTAGTCTCTGGAGCAGCAGAAAACAAGCTTGCTCCCTCCTCAATGTGACATCCTTTCAAATATTTAAACAGGGCCATCATATCACCTCTTAACCTTCTTTTCTCCAGGCTAAACATCCCCAGCTCCCTAAGTCGTTCCTCATAGGGCATGGTTTCCAGACCCTTCACCATTTTAGTCGCCCTCCTTTGGACACGCTCCAGTTTCTCAATGTCATTTTTTTAATTGTGGCGCCCAGAACTGGACACAATATTCCAGGTGGGGCCTGACCAGAGCAGAATATAGTGGCACTATTACTCCCCTTGATCTAGACACTATACTTCTATTGATGCAGCCTAAAATCGCATTGGCCTTTTTCGCTGCCGCATCACACTGTTGACTCATGTTCAACTTGTGGTCTACTTGGATTCCTAGATCTCTTTCACATGTTGTCTCCTTAAGCCAGGTGTCCCCTATCCTATATCTGTGCATTTCATTTTTTCGCCCTAAGTGCAGTACCTTACTTTTCTCCCTGTTGAAGTTCATTTTGTTAGCTGTGGGCCAGCTTTCCAGTCTATTCAGGTCATTTTGAATTTTGATCCTGTCCTCTGGAGTATTAGCTATTCCTCCTAATTTGGTGTCATCTGCAAATTTGATAAGTATGCCCCCAATTTTTTCCTTCAAGTCATTGATAAAGATGTTGAATAGCACTGGGCCCAGGACAGAGCCTTGTGGGATCCCACTGGTTACTTCTCTCCAGGATGAAAAGGTGCCATTGTTGAGCACCATTTGGCTTCGGCCAGTCAACCAATTACAAATCCATGTAACAGTTGCCTTGTCTAGCCCACATTTTATAAGCTTGTTTGCAAGAATGTCATGGGGAACCCTGTCAAAGGCCTTACTGAAATCAAGATATACTATATCCACAGCATTCCCTTCATCTACCAAGCTGGTAATTTTATCAAAGAAAGAGATCAGATTTGTCTGGCATGATTTGTTTCTCTGAAACCCATGTTGACTTTTTGTGATTATGGCATTGCCTTCTAGATGTTCACAGACTCTCTTTTTAATGATCTGCTCTAGAATCTTTCCTGGGATTGATGTCAGACTAACTGGACGATAATTGTTTGGATCCTCTTTCTTCCCCTTTTTGAAGATGGGGACGTTTGCCCTCCTCCAGTCTGCTGGGACTTCTCCTGTTCTCCAGGAGTTTTCAAAGATTATTGCCAATGGCTCCGATATTACATTTGCCAGGTCTTTTAATACCTTTGGATGTAGTTCATCTGGTCCTGGCGACTTAAATTCATTTAGATTAACAAGGAATTCCTGTACTATCTCTTTACTTATTTTGTGCTGAAATTCCCCTATTCTGTCCTCTGCTCCAAGGTTCGATTCCCAATGGAAACCCTACTGGGTGACTTTGGACAAGTCACACACTCTCAGCCCCAGAAAACCTCGTGACAGATTCGCCTTAGGGCAACCATAAGTCAGAAATGACTTGAAGGGACACAACAACCACAGCAACATTATTTTATTTATTTTAATTTTATTTATTATTTATTATTTATTTAATATATATATATACCGTCCGCCCTCGCCATAGATTGGCTTCACATTTACGCAGATGGCGAGGGACAACATTCAAATAAATGGGACTCCAGCATGTGCGAAATTTACTTGCACAAGGGAGGTCCAGAACAGATCCCTTGTGTATGGCAAGGGAGGACTGTATATATTATTTATTTTATTCACTTTTATTTTATTTATTTATTTTTATTTTATTCATTTCTATTCTATTACTTTATTTCTAGTCTGTTCTATTCTAATGCTGTGTTGTTTCATTTCTGGGTGAAAATTACAATATTCTGTCACTGCTCAAAAAACTTCTTTCTTTCTTTCTTTCTTTCTTTCTTTCTTTCTTTCTTTCCCTTTGCTCCTTCTTGCATGGTTTCAGGCAGCTGCAGCTTTCAGGTGTCAATCTAGCTGGTTCTAATTTTTACCAGATATGCAAACCATTTCTTTTCGCTGCGAGAGGCGTTTGCTCTGAACTTTGTGATGCTTGAAAAGAACGATAACAATCATTCCTATGACCTTGTAGCCTTAATAATGACCAATAAATCAGATTGAGGGTTTGATATCACAGGTGCTAATGGCTCATTAAAAGGCCTTCTGTTGATTTTTTAAAAAATTAATATTCTGGTTCTGAGCTACGGCTTCGATCTCATTAATAATCCAAACTATACTATATTAACAAAAATTTGTGTTGGCAAGGATGTAACCCTCAAAAAGGATACTATTAGATTTATCGGCATGATGTAGTGGTTTGAGCATTGGAGTACAACTGTAGAGATTATGGTTCGATTCCCCACTCACCCATGGAAAGCCACTGGGTGAACGTGGGTAAGTCACACACTCTCAGCCTCAGAAAACCAGATGATAGGGTCACCTTAGGGTTGCCATAATGACTTGAAAGCACACAACAGCAACAACAACATTAGAGTTATGGTCCGCCTGCTGTAATATAATACACTTGTCACTCCACATTCACTAAGGTTAGGGGCCCAAGACCCCTGTGAATATGGAAAACCGCAAATAAAACACCATGTTTTTATCTGAGAGGACACCTCTCTAGGAATCTCTAGATCCTCTGTGCAACTCTGTGGCCAACATCCGACAGACACTGACCATAGAACTGCACTAGAGGAGCTACAAATGCCTAGTAGAGTATTCTCTCTAGGAATCTCTTTCAGTGCAACTTTTAGTTCAAGTTGACCATAGAGTTGCACTGGAGGACCTAGAGATTCCTAGAGAGAACATATCAATCAAATCCATGAATAATCAAATCAGCAAATACCAAAGCCGCAAATATGGAGGGATGAATGTAGTCTTCCGGGACCATGTACTAAATGACGTAACTCACAGATCTTCCAACATTTCACAGATGAAAACCAAAACGCATGTGGCCAAGCAACATCAAAGTGCATTCAAGACAGCAAAAGGTTTTTAATAAGGAAGAACAGACAAGCTAGGAGAGGCAGTAGCCATTTGCTTTTGATTGAGTCTGCAGGGAAGGGCCTGATTCTGATCTTCCACTACATTCAGTTGAGCTAATGGGATACAAACTACTTTTACAGTTTGAACTTAGTTTGCAGCAATTGACGTCAGCTGAGGACCAAGGGAAAAGTGGGAGAAGGTGAGGGAAATCAGGACCTTTTAAAAGCAGCTGGAAAAGTGGGAAAGCAAAGGATTAATTTAGATTTTTTCTGCCAAATTGAGTCAGTTGGAAGGTATGAACTCGGTTATTAAACAACAAATAGTATATGATAACTGACTTTTGCCATTGCTTCTTTTTAAGGGAAAGAATAAGAATCTCAGGCATCAAATACTTATTGCCTTGTGGCAATGCAATGTCAAACTGCATTATTTCTACAGTGCAGATTAGACCCAAAGCTGCTGCTGCTGCTGCACTGCAGAATTAATATACTTTGACACTGTTTTAACTGTCATGGCTCCATCCTATGGAATCCTGGGATTTGTAGTTTGTTGCAGCACCAGAGCTTTCTGACAAGAGTAGCTCACAACACTGCAAATCTCAGGATTCCATTGGGTCATGGCAGTTAAAGTGGTGTCAAACTGCATTAATTCAGTGGGACAGAAGCAGCCATAGACCCTGACCCAGCTACAAACCACGGGAGTCTCTAAGATGTTAGTACTGTATAGTAGTTAATGTGGAATAATAGTAATGTAGTTAGGCCTTGTGAAAAGGTTCCAATTAATATCAATTTTCTTATCCATGAAGTGAGGCGTTTTCTAATCAAAAGGGGCAACTTGATTAAATCCCGTTTTTAACTTCATTGATTGACAAAAGCTGGCATTTTAGCATTTGTTTCATTCCAGAATTAGGTTATGAAGTTATTAATGGATTGGATGAGTATAGTACTAAAGCCCTAACCGTATTATCCATTTTTATCTTTTTATTGTAACCCGCCTCGGTCCGTAGGGAGAGGTGGGCTAATAATAATAATAATAATAATAATTATTATTATTATTATTATTATTAACTGATTTTAACTTTTTTCAGCTGGTTCTTTACCCACAGTTTAGTTCTCTTGGTTTTTTTTTTGATGGGGGGTGGGGAGAAATTACTTGCTTTGTGTTAGTCCCTCATGGTTGGGGAATTAGCTTTAGGCCACCAGATTCAAAGCACTTACTCAAGAGTAGTCCTAATGGGATGAACCGAAGGGCTTTGAAGGTTGGTAGTCTCAGTACCTGATTCACCTATACCAGTGGTTCCCAACCTGTGGGTCGCGACTCCTTTGGGGGTCGAACATTGCCTAAGGCACATATTTCCAATGGTCTTAGGAACCGAGACACCGCTAATTTTATGGTTGAGGGGTCACCACGACATGAGGAAGTGTATTAAAGGGTCGCGGCATTAGGAAGGTTGAGAACCACTGACCCATACTCAGTGTGTAGTTTGGTGCGGCACCAGTGCACTTTGGCAGAGAAGGCTAAGGACATTGTAAAACAAAAATGCCAGGGTTCCATGGGCTGGAGCTACAGCACTGAAAGTGGTGTCAAACTGCATCAGGTCTACAGTGTAGATGCACCCGTAACCTCTGTGAGCAAGCAATGAGAAGAGAAGGAGCTTGTCTTCTTCTCTCTTTGTGGGCCAATTGAGCCCAGAAGTTGAGGGCAAGTGAATGGGCATTCTACACTGTTGATGCACAGGACTCATCCTCCAGGAGACTCATCCCAAAGGACACTCATCTTTAGGATTATTTGCAGTCACATTTTCTGGAAACAGTGACGGGATGAAAGACAAGACAAGAATCCATTTGCAATGCACAAAGCGTGCAATTTTGGGCCATGGGTGGTTTGGAAATATGTGTTTTTTTCCCCTCTTGCGCCACTAAGCCTAGCACATGTTTGCTCCATTTCTTGGTCTGCTTCTCTCTTTCATGAGTCAGTGGTCCCTTCATGGAGTTTCGCTTCCTTTTCTGGCGATGTTTGGCCGGTACGTTTAACTTTCCGATTGGCCCTTTGCAAGAAAGAGGGGATAATTTTAGCACCGGGGAGTTTCCCCGTAGCAAGCGCAGCTGCGCTGAAACCCAGGTGGGGTGTGGACATGGAGGAGTACCATTGCCAACCTTTGTAGATGATTCAGTACTGATAACTCCTTAAGCATTGTTTGATAACTTGCCTTGATACCTTATTATTCTGGATCAAATCCCAGGTTAAGTACTGGCATGAACCAAACCTTTGAGTGGTAGCGCTAGGAAACAGAAGTATTAGGGGAGCGCCAAAGGGGCAAAAAGCTCCTTCTAGAGAAGATGAGGGAAGGAACCATAGAATTATAGAGATGGAAGGGATCCCAAGAGCTATCTCATCCATCCCCTGCCATGCAGGAGCACCCAACTAAAACTTTCCCAAAAGACAGTCATCTGGTCTCCAAAGACCTCCCAAGTAAAAGTGGAAACCACCACCATCTGAGGCAGTCTAGTCCACATTGTAATGGTTCTTACATCCAAGAAATCCTACCTCATGTTTAGGTGGAATCCCTTCTCTTGCTGTTGGAATCCATTGGTTCATGGACTCGTCCCACATGCTAAGTTTTTTTTTTAAAGAGAGAAACAATGGCCTAACTCCTATTAGTTTTTGGTGGGTTTTTCAGGACATGTGGCCATGTTCTAGGAGAGTTTCTTCCTGACGTTTCACCAGCATCTGTGGCTGGCGTCTTCAGAGGGCACAAAAAGATGCTCGGAAGAGATGCAGGCGAAATGTCAGGAAGAAACTCTCCTAGAACATGGCCACATGGCTCGAAAAACCCACAAAAAACTATGGATGCTGGCCACGAAAGCCTTCGACTAACTCTAGTTGTTAGCCCAACTAGAGTAGATCTAGTTAACCAGTGGGATTTGTCTATGTGTATGCATTAGTCAACAATCGAGTCAATGGGTCTACTTGAGTTGTCAGTAACCAAATAGGATCTGGAGACCTTCTGTTCTAAATGCGTTTTCTTTGAAGCTATTTTTTTTAATTTTGGTGGTGTCAACTTTGAAATAGAGCCAGCATGGAGTAACGGTTTGAGCATTAGACTACTACCAGGAAGACCAGAGTGGGATTCCCCACTGAGCCATGGAAACCCACTGGGTTTCCTTGGGCAAGTCACATGAGGATAGATTTAGGTGCATTTGTCCTTGGCTGTTCCAGAGGATAGGACCTGAACCAATGGATTCAAAGTACAAGAGATTCCCCCTAAACATTCAGAAGCACTCCCTGAGGGTAAGAGCTGTTTGACTGTGGAGTAGCCTGCCTTGAAAGCTTGTGGCATACCCTTCAATGCTATACAAATGAGAACGGTGCCATGTGCAACTGAACCACATCGGAATGTGGTCAAGATGGCTACAGTTATTAAGGAGGAAGAACAGACAAGCTGGGCAATGCTGCAGCAGTTTGCTTTTGCCCTTATCTCCCCTTGTTGATTGAAACCTTTGCACTTTTGATTCAGTTTGCAGCAAATTGAAATAGGCTGAGTTTGCAGCAATTGAAGGAGAAAAGTGGGAGGAGGAGAGAGAAACTAGGACATCTTAAAAGTGATTGAAAGAGTGGGATGGCAAAGGATTAATGGGGACTTTCCCTGACAAATTAGGACAGTTGGTGGGGATGTGGCAGCTGCAGGAAAATCTTCACATATGGATCCATTTTGACTCCTGCAATGTCAAGTTGAGCCAAATAGTGTGAGCCCAATGCATTTTTACTCAATGGTTCAAGTAATGCATAAAATAGGGATGATAATGGGAAGAGATTCAGAAAGTGGTCAGGGAATGTTTCTCCACTGGACAGTGGGGGATCTGGATCAACTGTACCAACTGAACTACTGATGCTCCGGCCCTGTCTATACCCTCTATCCATTGGCAGGGAGTTGGCTGGTAAGCTTTATCATCATTGTCTGACATTAACCTAACTGGACCATGGATGCCAAAGGCCCTCCTTCCATCCACTGAGATAAAGTGAGTGATGATGGAGAGTTCCTGCATGGCAGAATGGGGTTGGACTGGATGGCTCTTGTGATCTCTTCCAACTCTATGCTTCTGTGATTCTATGACTAGAGACAAGGCATTTTCTAGAGGCGGCACCCAGTTTGCAAGGCTTCTACAGCCCTCCAGGAACCCATTTTTCCCTCCCCAGATGCCCCTTGGAGTGTGCTTTCTGCTCCACCTGCCAAATGTTGCCGTATTTTTTAGCCAAATGGCTAAAAGGCTCAAGGACATTTATTTTTTAAATCAGGAAGTAAACCAGACGTTGACTTTGAGTGTAGCCCTCCAACCGCCTGACATTTGTCCATCCCTAGTGTAAGACATTATTTCAATGCTTTTTCTAGCTAAAATGTCTAAACTGAATGATGCCATATACACATTTTAATAGTACCAATGCACGCTCATGAACGCCAAAGCACATAGCGTTAGGGCTTCAGTTGGCAATTTACGTGCAGTGGCTGCTGGGAGGTCTATTCTGAGCTGTTGTGAAGCTGCTGTAGGGCAACTGTTCATTTGCTTATTGAAAAAGGGATATCCTGCCCTCCTGATGTTTCCACACCAGCCGGCTTGGCTAAGAGAAATCAAAAACAGTCATAAAGGACGATCAAACTATTAAACAACAACAAGATGATCAAAACAGGCCAATGACACAAAAGAGCATTTTCTACCCAAAAAACCTTGCTTTTTTGCACAAAAAGAATTAGATGATTATCTGCACAGAGAAATATCCTCTGGAGCTCTTTGGAATGTTTGACTACTGGGGAAAACTGCAGAAGTCTCCCTACTCGCTATTATTCTTTCCATTTTTATTTTTGTTTTTAAAATCATTTTTAATGAAACACAACCACATGCACTTTTAAAACATCTATCTACCAGCGACAGGCATAACAACAGAACCACAAACTCAACGAAACAACAAAGCAAAAATAAAACACTACTGACTTCCCACATCCAAACTGGTGATTATATTCCACTATTATTAATATTATTATATTCCACTATTCCAATAGTGGTTATATTCCACTGTTGTTGTTGTTGTTGTTATTATTATTATTATCCACTATTATTCCACTTTGTAGGATATGATATTTATGCTTCTGTTGCATATACACTCTGTTTAATTTACAAAGCTTAAAACAGATGTATAGCCCTAGCAAGACTGCAAAAGAAGTCATAAATGATTCCCAATCTTTCTTCAAATTGTTCAAAGCTTTCTCTTTAACCAACATGGTCAATTTATCCATTTCGGCAAGTTGAATGGTCTTCATCAGCCAGGTGTCTTTTGCTGGGGTGGCAAAACCTTTTTGCATGCACAGTTCTAGTTGCTATGATCCTAGGATTATCAAGGAAACCCATTTTATTTTCAATGGGAACGTGTTTTCTGTGCAGGAATTGTGGGCAGGCATCATGTCCAATCTTTACTATGTCACCAGCTGGATGGATGACATTGTGACTATTGGGGTTCAAGTTTACAGTCATTGCACCATTGCAATGACCTAAAAGTGGTCCTCTGAACCTACCCTTGAAGCCAGGCAGATTCTCAGAAGGATTTCCAAGGAGCTGGCCTGTATTCAGGGCTTTAACGTTAGTTGAGGGGCTGGTATATGGTTCAGTGCAGTGTAAGGCCTGCATGCTTTATGCTGTGCTGAAGGGATGTTGGATTGTTTTTTGTGGGTTTTTCGGGCCCTGTGGCCATGTCCTATAAGAGTTTATTCCTGACGTTTCACCAGTATCTCTGGCTCGCATCTTCAGAGATGCTGGTAAAACATCAGGAATAAACTCATCTAGAACATGGCCACATCGCCCAAAAAACTATGGATGCAGGCCATGAAAGCCTTCGACTTCACATTGGATGTTGGATTGATATGAAAGACTGCAGAACACAATCTGTGGAGAACCCCACTTTCACACTGTGCCCCCCTGATGTAGGATCTTGGCCTACATTTTATTTTTGGTGTCTTTCTTGAACCAGCTGGACAGATGCCCTCTGGGCTTTAAATGCGAGGAGTGCAAATCGCTGTCAGCATGATGTATGGCTTAAGAGTTGGACTAGGATTCTGGAGACCAGGGTTCCAATGTCTGTTTGGGCCATGGAAACCCACTGCATGACCTTGGGGAAGTCACACACTCTCAGCCCCAGAAAACCCTATCTCAGGGTGCCTACAAGCCAGAAATGACTTGAAGGCACACAACAGCAACAAAGCCGCTGCAGGCATGCAGAAGCCCGGAAAGCATAGAGCTTTCAGGAGTGTGCAGTAAGGAACATGCCTGAGCATGTGTGAACACTTGCATAATAAAACATTGATATGAGAACCAGGGTGTTACAAGCATGTCCCTGATGAAGGAGTGATGAATCTGTCAGTTTTGCTTTCATCCACGTTCAGGATTTTGTTTTTCGTTGTTTTGGGGGAAAACACCTGTTGTCCCTTCCATCTTGTTTATGAAGAAAGCACTCCTATCGATCTTGACTTGAATGCCACAAGAGTCTCCCTGCAATTATGTCTCTATTTTTATCTGTGAAGCGTGGGTGGCGAGGTTGTTGTCATCCATGGTGGCACGGAGCTGTGAGCTTTGACAACACCTTCTGGGTGAATTGAACAAAAGCAACCAAGCTTACTATGGCATTTCCTACTCAAAGGAGCTCGGCCCGCCACCTGCAGAAAGACAGCGATGAGTTAGGCCTACATTTCTCCTTTCCTTCCTGTCCCTCCACAGATGTCGGCAAGCTCTTTCTTCTTGCTTGGCTTACAACAGCCTTCTTGTTTGGTTCCTCCTGTATCTCTTTCTACTAATTCTTTTCATATCTTGGCTGCTCATGGATGCAGCTTTTCTCAGGGCCGACATGTGGCTTCAGTTGTAGCCCTTTCCACCCATGTTCTCGCGCTCAGAGGTACTGACGCATATCGCAGCTGTTCGCATGAACCCAACGGAAACTCCCCAAAGTCAACTATCAGTTATGATACTTTCTGAAGCGGGGCCTGACATGTCAGCAACAACCCATAGTTAACCATTGGTAGTGATACCTTTTGACTGAGTTGAGTATAGGACACGTCAGCACCCACCACCGAAGCACAGTTAACAGAAGGGATATTATAGTTTTTTGTGGGTTTTTCGGACTATGTGGCCATGTTCTAGAAGAGTTTGTTCCTGATGTTTTGCCAGCATCTGTGGCTGGCGTCTTCAAAGACTGCATTCTGTTGTAGATCTGGTTGGCCTGTGGGGATTTTAAGGTCCTTTTTGCTGAGGTCCTTGTGGCATGGTATCTGTGTCTCTGCAGCGTAGCAGGAAGGTTAGTGAGCAGAGTAGATATGCTTTCCTGGTCCAGTTTTTTCAGGTGTCTTGGAACCGTTTCTCCCTGGAGAGATTTCCAATGTGAAGTCGAAGGCTTTCATGGCTGGCATCCATAATTTTTTGTGGGTTTTTCAGGCCCTGTGGCCACATTCTAGAAGAGTTTGTTCCTGACGTTTTGCCAGCATCTGTGGCTGGCATCTTCAGAGAATGCTGGAGAAAGAATATTGCCTGTCTGAGCTGGGGATAACATAGCAGCAGCTGCCATAATAAGCCATCAGCAGTGATACTGTCTACCAAGCTAAGGTTGTTATGTGAACAGTTACAGTGGGATCAATGGGCTAAATCCAGTTGTTAGTCCCACACTGAGTAGACCCACTGAATCAATGGAACTTACACATGGGTTAGCTTAGCAAGTTCATATTGACTCAGTAGGTGTGCTCTAATGCAAATTTGGACCAAAAGCCCCATTCCCCTCTGGTTCTGGTGGCATTCTGTTCTGGTGCAAACAGTCCAGATGATTTTCAGCACATTCAGCACCAGAACTGGGATTTAAGACCATGTGTCATTCAAATAGGATGCCACCAGAACCAGGGGGGAATGGGGCTTTTGGTCCATGTCTTCATTATAGCACACCTACTGAATCGATATGAACATGCTAAACTAATCCATGTGTGACTCTGAATCTTCCAGGAAGATCTCGAGCCCTCCATTCCTGTGGATGTGGATGTCTACATGGGCATCTTGCTTAGCTACCCAGACCATTTGCCACCATTGCAGGTCACTCACTCTGAGGTTAAGACAAAGTGGCCAGCCATTTGATCATTGTTGGGTACCTCATTCTGACCTCGGAAGCAAGTGACCCCCAGTGGCAGTGGACATACCAAGTGACTCAGTGGAATGCCAGTGCAGACAGTTAATATGGTACAGGAATAGAGGTCCGGCTAACAGTGGGAGGTCAGGGCAACTCTGGGTTGAGGATACTTCAGGTTGCCCCTGGAGTATCCTGGTCCATGCAGACAGGGCCTTGGACTGTCAACTGGATCTAGCCCATGCTCAACATCAGGAATAATTTCTAAATGAGCTGGACATGACACATTAGCCATGGCTATAGATTGATAGGAAACCATCAGCAATATATATATATATATATATATATATATATATATATATATATATATATTGTACCAAATAGGGTTTCATTTTGCATTCTAATGGCACAATTTTAGGAATCTTGTTAACATCTTACACATGTTTAAAGTCCCCTATGGAAGTGGTTGGACATTTGTGTTCAATATGGAATGGCCGTATTCAGTTCAAGGTTGTGGAAGTGGGGCTGTGCATGCAGCCCCATTGTGCATGGTTGCACAAGGATGTGCATTTACATTGGGCATAGTGTTCATAGTGAGCATTTGGGTTGGACACAGTTGTGAATTGCACATCCAGAGGAGCATGCCCGTTTGGTGGCATTGTGCAACTGCTGCATATCTCCATGGGCATAAAGTTGCTTTCCATCTCCTTGATGTAGGAACTTTTATGTATGTATCCTTGTGTGTTGCAAGCCCTTCCAATCCACAGTTTGAAGCCTGCCTTTTAAAGCATAGCAGCATAGCCATTTAGACACAGCCTTTGAATGCAGTATAAAATAATATACCAGTAAATGTAAAGTATGTTGGCAGAACTGACCCAAGTGCTGTACTTACTCGTGTGTTAAGTCTGGAAATCATAGTAAAAAAATTGACCTCAAAAACTGGGATCAACTGATCCATGGGTCAGTGTAAGTACAGTAACTTAACTTTTATCAGAAAAGAAGCCATCCTTTGTCTGAGAAGAGTGGTGAAAGTCTGTCCCAGGAGAACCAAAAATAAGAACACTCCTCTTTCCGCCAGAGCATCACTTCTGACCTTTTTGAATGCATGGTAAGGAAAATGGCAGTCTTTGGTCTTTGGTCCTTTCCTTCAAGGGAGCGCCAAGAGTGTAGAGGGATTTAGTGCTTCTTTTAAATTCTCTTTTTGAATGCTGGGGTAGGAAAATGGTGGCAGTAGCAGCCAGGTATAGCTGTCCCCCCTGAGGCAACACTGGCACTTTCCCCTGTCTGTGGAATGACCCTTGACTTATCCATAGTTCATATCAAAAGGCATCATTTTGGAGCCCAGACCTGCCCTCGACTTATAAATAAGGTTGATTTATACACAGCTATATATGATAGTTCTCTTTCCTCCTGCCCTTTATTTTGCAATGCATCATTAATTTGTGGAATCTACCTGCAACTTGATGAAGTTGCAACTACTTGAAGTGATAGTTGCTAACCTAGGTGACATTGAAAGAGGCTTCACCAATGTCCTAGAAGAAGTGAGATCTATGCACAGCTATGCACAGCTGGGATGGCTATGTGGATGGAACCATCCTTATTCAGAAGCAGTATATGATTGCTTTGGGGACAGTCAGTTCTTTGCCCATGGCCCAATGAATTCATGGCATTTGCAAACCCCAAAATGTGGGCACGGTCACTGTCTTAAATAGCATTAAATTTAGATTAGAGAAATTAATGCAGAATAGGACTTCCATTGGCTGAATGAAGTTTCCAGGTTCAGGAGGAATGCCAGGAAAGAAAAAGTGGAAGTTCTTCTACAAGTTGTGCAACCTTTGGCCCTTGGGATAGTGCTATGTTCCTAACCCCATCAGCCCCGCACAACGTGACCAATTGACCAGGATTAGGAGTGTTGCAGTCATACAAGACCTGGAGGGCCACAGAGGTTCATGAACTCCATCTATGGACTTCATAAGGGGTTTCCAGGAGGGATCTTGTTGGAAACAGGGAAAGAAGAATACTAGACCAGTGTGGACCTGAGTGGAATGACTGTGAAACAATATATATATATATATATATATATATATATATATACACACACACACACACACACACACACACACACACACACACACACATACATACACATACATACATACACACACACACAGTGGTATGGAAGTACTGGAATAGGATTGGAAAAGAAACAGCATCAATGACATGGATCAACTTTTATTCATGTGCTAACATTGGAAGCTGACATACAAAGGAAGTTTCAAGGAGAACAGGCATGGGGAAGGTTGGGGGAACAGGAGAGCATGGGACAGAAACTGGACTTTATCCACCAAACTAGTATTAGATGGGAATCAGAGAATAAATCTGGGTCCTTGAAGGAAGCATGTTTTTTTTCCTTTCTAGGAGATGGACTCATGAGGGCCACCATGGAGACATCCACCCTTCAAGAACACTCCGATCTGTTGACCTCCTTCTCAATGGTCTTGCTTTCATGGGTCACCTTGCAGGCGTACTTGTTGTGGCTTTTCCAGTCGGACTCACTCAGAGTCAGGTAACTGCTGGCCACGTACTTGTTCCCCTGTTTGAGGGGTTTGGTGGTCTCCACGCCAGAAGAGATGGTGGTGCCATCGGCCTTCCATTCGACCTGGATGACGCCCGGGTGGAACTCATCCATCAGACAGACCAAGGTGGCTTTGCTCTTGGTCTTGATCTCCTCCTGGGATGGAGGGAAGAGAAACACGGAGGGATGGACGGGGTTCTGGCCTGGAAGAGAAGACGGAAAATGTATAAAGTGTATCTACTAAACACACACACACACACACGAGATTCAATCAAGGTCTGTTGGAAATGCCTAACTTAAGTCACTCTGGTTTCCTAGATTCTGCTGTAAGCATGACTCTATCTAAACTTAACCCTATGGAAATAATAAGAACTTTTGGTTCTATGGTCCATGTAGTTATGGACGTTTCAGTGGAATTTACACAGAGGTCACACAGGAGATGGTTTCCCCATAATGGAATATCAGAACCTTGATTCCAGTGGAATGGCCTTTCATCACAAGTTTTCATAGTTGGAAAAGCATGTTTAGGATCAGATTTCTTCAACCCAAGATATTCATGGCCTCATTAGTTGCTCCTTAGCAGCTCATCCATTCATTAAGTTCTCATCCATTCATTATATTCATAATCTATGTGAATCTGAACACAAGCAAAGCTTCATGTTCTAAAATGTGACCTAGAAGGTCTCTCCCAGCAAACATACTACTATGTCTGCATCCTTCCATAGGGGGGCTTTTTCTAAGCAATGCAGAAAAACCATCTCTTGGCAAAGAAGTTAGACCCAAATGTCTTGTATAGGTCCCATGTATCGACTGTTAAGGCAGAGGGCCTACCAAGAATGTCCCACATTTATAGAAAAGGAGATTCTAACAGGATCCATGTAGGATTGTCAGAATGAAGTTGGTGTCTATACAGCTTGCAATGGTGTGGTTTTCCAGTCTTTTTATGGAAGGGCAACACATGCCCTGAGACTGGGGAAAAATAACCTTTTGGAGTTGGAAGATTCTGAGATTTGTAGTTCAGAAAGTATCCGTTGCAAGCTCTGTACACACACCAGGGTGAAAACTAGACTAGAACGCTTCCACTGGGCTTGTCTGGACATGCCCTATGAAGTGATCTAGTGAACACCTTTCAGATGGTTTTAATGTATTGCTGCATTTTATATTTTCTAAAGGTCAAGGGTAGTCGGAAAAGAGGAAAGCAGCATTCCAGGAGGACAGACCCAACGAAGGAAGCCACGTCTGCCCTGAGACTGCAAGACTTGCCTTGGAGGGTGACTTGGAGGTCTTTCATGGGGCCACCATAAGTCAAGGTTGACTTGACAGCAGTGAACAACGACGATAACAAAAACTGTAAGTGGCTCGATGAATTTGGATTAGCAGGTGGTTTAAAAGTGATGTATGTACATAGCGAGTACCGTATATACTTGACTATAGGTTGACTTC
>NC_056531.1:12322818-12340361 GCF_019175285.1 Sceloporus undulatus
ATCTCTTCCTGGGATGGAGGGAAGAGAAACACGGAGGGATGGACGGGGTCCTGGCCTGGAAGAGAAGAAAAACAACTAGTTATTTGCAGGATGGTCAAGGTTTGATCCCGGTAAATTTATCGTGCCTAACTGAGGTTTCTTCTATTTCACGGAGTCTGTTGTAAGATTCACCACATCACAACCTTCATCTCAATGGAGTTGCTTTTCACCTTCGGTTCGCATAGATGGAAACAAATGCTCAGCATTACATTTCTGGTCATTGGAAGGCATTGACAGCATTGTTAAGGTATGTACCCATACTGAGTTTACTAATAATGTGGAATCACAGAATCATAGCATTGGAAGAGACCACAAAGGTCATCCAATCCAACCCCTTGCCATGCAGAAACACACAATTAAGACAATGCCAGATCTTCACTGCCTAGAAAGTTTCCTCTGTGGTCTCTTCCAAGAAACATCATTTGCATCTACTAGATTGGAGAAGTAATTGGCACCATGCATTCGTACACCTTTAGATTAGGGCTTTGGCTTAATGGTACAGGAATGGCTGCTCTCCTGGTGATGGCCTTAGGCCGAAACGTCATATGAAGGAAAGATGGTCTATTGCCAAAGTCCCTCACCAATGCCTATAGAGATTCTGAGTTTCTGAAATGTAGCTATGTCTGGTCAGGACTGTGCCTGGTTGCAGTTGGATGCACCCAAGATGGAACGGTGCCCCTTTATCATCTCTTCATGGAAGTACCATAGATACTTTTTGGAGCATAACTCCTCATGTTGGCTGGGGGATTCTGGGCATGGTTATCCAAAAAGTATCTTTTCCAAGCTGTGCAAGCATCAGGGGAAAAAACTGGACTAGAAGCCTTCTCCTGGGCTTCTCTTTGTTCTCTTACGTGTTTTTGGAGTGGATACATGTTCCATCCCAGGAGCTATAGTTTGCAATCCAAAGTGATGCAGCTCAGGCCGGGTTTATGACAGCAGCGGAAAGGTTGATAGGTGATTTAAAGGTACACACATACATACAAATAGGAATGGCCTAAACCTCCTCAAGGTACCAAATTCAGTTGATCTTGGATGCTAAACAGGGTCAGCCCTGGTTACTACTTTGATGGGAGACCACCAACAATATCAGGTGCTGGAGGTGACATTTCAGAGGAAGGAACTGGCAAAATATGCCGCCTCTAATATAGAAACCAGGTACACTATCTTCCCTTACATTCACATTTGGAAAACAGTCTAAGTCTTTATTCTTGAGAAAATGAATTGCATTGAGAGTAGGGGAGAGAACTATAAAAGAAGGACACTGGAATAATGAAACATGACAAACTGGTGTCATAAATATGAAATAAGACCAGTATAGAATCCAGTATTTCAGACACCAAGCTTGGAAGAATTACATTTTTCCCTATTACAGTCGGGGGATTCAGAGACTTATAGACCCAAAGTGTAACTTTTCCAAGTTCAAACATAGCGAAATGTGTCGGCCAGAATCCTGTATTCAGTACTGAAGGGGCACCTACATTGTAGAAATAATGCAGTTTGACACCACTTTAGTTGCCATGGCTCCATGCTATGGAATTTGGGGATTTGTAATTTTGAGAGGCACCAGCACTCTTTGGCAGAGAAGGCTCGAGACCTTGTAAAACTACAGATCCCAGGATTCCATAAGAGCCACAGCACTTAAAGTGGTGTCATACTGCATTCTTTCTACAATGTAGACACACTCCTAGTTAAGGGAATGACATTTCCACTAGGATTGGGAGGCAGGTCTGGCCAGGAGAGGTTACTCCATTAAGTATATTTAACAAAAGTAGCTGATACAGGATTTCAAGCATTATTTGGAAGGAAGCCCTACAAAGATCAGAATTTCCTTTCACATCGTCTTATCAGTCAAGTAAGTCAGGCTACAGTCTCAAAATGATTTATGGTACTCTGTCCCCATACACTTCAGTAGGATTGTCAAACTAAAATAGGCAAAGTACACTATATTTATGACTGGACAATAATTTAATTAATAATTGTAATCTAGTAAGATAAAAAGTAAAAGCCTGTTGGGTCTTAGTTGCAGTTAAAGGGAAGCATCGGTTTCAAGAAATACAGGACTTTTCACACAGCACAATAACAGCACTATATATCCCGCTTTTACCACCAAGGCAACCTCCTGCGAGATCCCAACGTCTGTCATTGGAGGAGGCACTACAGCTCTCTGGCTGGGAATTCTAAGTACTCCTCCTTCAACTGCAAATCTCAGACTTGAACCATTAGTTTCTTTTATTTATTTATTTGATTTATATCCCGCCTTTCTCCCCAGAGGGACCCAAGGCGGCTCACAGATCAAACCTTTACAATTACTAGAAAATTCAAACAGTTAAAATGTCCATATATAAAATCATATAAAATATACACAGTATAAAACGTAATATAAAATCGCATAAAATATAATTAGGTTTAAAAGCGACTAAAAACTCACCTGCTCCATAAGAAGTAAAATGACAAGTAAAATGGAAGCATGGTACCATGAGTGTCTACTGTGAAATGGCCTAATTATGAGACCTGCCACGCTGCGGAAATAAGGCTGCTTCACACCACTTTAAAGGTCATGGAATCCTGGGATTTGTAGTCTGGTAAGGTAGTCCACCTAGTCTGTCGGAGCACTCTGGCACTTCGCCAGACTACACATCCCAGGAGTCTGTAGCATAACATCATGGCAGTTAAGGTGGTGTCAAACTGCTTCATTTCGGCAGTGTGGATGCATCCTAGGTCACAGGTCTATTTTGACCCTCTTAAGCATAGGGGTTTTGAGTTTTATGGTACAATGTTTTTTCCAGCTTGGACCCATTTAACTTTTTGTTACACTGAAATGTCATTCAGAAAGTTGGCTTTGTGTGCATTTTAGCACCCTTTGTTCACTGTCTGCCCAAATAAGTTCCCCCCCAGACAACCTGCTATTTTTGCTTCCAAGTACAGTCAGCCCTCCGTATCCATGGGTTCCTTATCCACGGATTCAACCACTCACAATTTGAAAATATTTAAAAATATCTATAAATTCCGAAAAGCAAACCTTGATTTTGCCATTTTATATAAGTGGTGCCATTTTTATATGTTGAACGGGATTTGAGCATCCACAGGTTCTGGTATCCACAGGGTCCTGGAACCAAATTCCAGAAGATACCAAGGGTCCATTGTAGACCAAAAATTCCTTGTTTTAGATTGCCAAATCCCTAAGCAATGCATTACATGAACAGGCACAGTCTTGTTGTTCTAGCTAAGAGATCTGACAACTGTATCACAAAAATCTCAATTTAAGTCAATTTAAGTCAAATCGGCTACCTGGAGATACTGCAAGACACACTCCCTTTCTTGCTAGATTTGGCATCTACCAGTAAAAACGTTTTAGAGATTTTCAAACAACATGACATTAACCTGAAGTGCATCCAGAAACAGAGCAAAGAGTTTTATGGCAATTTCAAGGTGCATCTGATGAAGGGAGTTGTGACCCATGGCACTTTTATGCCAAATAAAACGAATTAGCCTTTCAGGGAATGGGATCCCTGAGGTTGACCTGAATTCGGAAGGAGAGAAGAGGGCAAAAAAAGTTGGAAATGTTACAATATTTTCATACAGACGGAAAAGAATATGCTGAATTCAGTGACTTACCAGTGACAGTCAGGTGGGTTCCACCTCCAAAGACGAACCACAGTGAGACACAGCAGAACAAAAACCTCCCCACCATTCACAGCATTGGTAGATCATGGAGACCAGCCAGAAGAAGGGCATCCCATAAGGGAACAGAGTAGACAATAGCGCACCAGTTCTTAAGATGAAGTGTTTCCCTTTTCAAAGAAACTGGAGTACATCATGCAGTTTGGACTAGAAGTCATGCCATGCTCTGTTTAAGTTCTGAAGAAGGAACAGATGAAGTCCTGTTGGCCATCCATGAGCATCTCAGATGCTTCAAGTGGTTCCATGGAGCCTGGCCACAACCTGGATGGAGATCTGTCCAAAGGGATGCCTTAAACTATTATTTTTGGAGTCATTGAGGAGAACTGTAGAAGTGGTGCCAATGACTTTCTTAGTCTTGCAGATGTAGAATATGCTCCTTGAAAGAGGTCTTACATGGCCCTTTGTAGGGCAACAACACTTTGCCAATGCTCTGATTCATAGAAATTAATCTCAGTGCTCTGGACCATTGCTTTCAGAGTAAATATGAACTTCCCTAATGAAGGGATGGCCTACCTGAATGCTTAGTAAGTTAATGGATTAAAAATGAATTTGTTGGGTTGGTTTGAAAAGCTAGCCATGGATTTCCTTCACATTCAGAGGGAAAGATGCCCTTCCACCAATGTATACTTTTGTACCCCCAAAGTGGAGAGCTTAGTAAAGCTCTGCTTTCTTCCATCACATGTGTGTGCTCCCATGGGCAGTAGAAAATGTGGTTTTTCATATTATATGGGATCTGGATGTTTCTGAAGTGGAGTTTGAGCCCAATGAGGTAGCCTCATGGTTTTTGTGGTCCAACAATATGAAAATATCTTCAGTAGACTCATCAGGAACTGACCACAGGGAGCAGATTCCCTTATGTTTTTAATCTATGCAGCTCATTCAAGTGTCCATTTGGTCTTGGATGGATAGGCCGAGGTTAGTTAAAGTAATGGTTTGGGCCCAGGTTATTTGAAGGACCACTTCCCCCTTTATGAGCCCATTAAAGTACTAAGATCTTCTCTTTGTCCCATCACCCTCTCAGGCTTATTTGGTGGGAACAAGGGAGATAGGGTCTTCTTGGTGGCTGCTCCTGGCCTTTGCAACTCCCTTCCCATCTTCCTTGGCCTTCTCCCATCAGTAAGTGAACTCTTTCCTATGCCCTTATTTTTTAAGGAAATGACTGCAATGGGTTTTTAATAATACACTGGTTTTTTATATAAAATATCTTCTTTTTTTAAATGAATTTGAAAATGATTTTAATTCTATAGATTGTGTGTTTGTTTTAAAAGAATGACGTCACGGATGTTTTTGTCTGTTTTTCATATGCACTGGTTTCAATCATTTGTAAGCTGCCTTGAGTCTCACCATTGGGGGAAAAGGTGGGATATGAATGAATAAAACCATCATCATCATCATCATCATCATCATCATCATCATCATCATGGTCATCATTCTCCATGAGCTTCACTGGTGGTCTCCCAGTCAGCTAGTGGGATGGACCGTGTTCAAAGTTCAGTACAAGCTGATGTCCATGGAGTGACTATTATGCAGATTTGGCTTCAAATCAAAACTAGCTTGTCCATATGGCGACCCATCTCCTCCTGCACAGACACTTCAGGTGTAGCAGAAGAACGGACAACATTGAACCCTAGGACCATGTGTTGCCCCAAAGGCTATTGTTGCAACCCTTGACCTCTCTAGATGCGCTAAAGTGCAAATGAACCAGTACTTCCCAAACTTTGTGTGTTTTGGACTTCAACTCCCAGAAGCCCCAGCCAGCTTGGCCCAAAGTCAGGAATTCTGGAAGTCCAAAAACACATGGACGAGCAAAGTTTGAGAAGTACTGGTTCATTTGTTTGCTTGATGTAGTTGTCCTCGGAGGGCCTCTTACAAAAGTTGCATGGTCACAGTCCTATGTTGCAGGAGGATATCTGCGGGGGCATGGCGGCTTGAGGAGGCCATTAGGAGACTGCCGTTCCAGAAAGCTACATGAAGAGCTCCGAGGCAGGGATCTGTAAAAATGATGTGTTCCTTCCTAGAAATAGTGGGGGGACAGGGAGAGCAAATGGTGTGTTAACCGTGCATGGGTGTCTTGGATGTGGTCTGGAAAAATATGCTGGGGACTGTTTGCAGCAGTGCACAACCACCTATCAGAGCTGAGCCGAAACAGTTGTTTGGTTACAACTGTGTAGGATTTTTTGGACAGGAACAAGGAAAAGAGGCTTCCTCGAGTGCCCAAATGGTTTGCCTTTGAGATTGTTATACACTATGATTTGGGTGGGGAGGAGCACTATATTCTGTGCATGCCTTGGGTCAGTCAGTGTGAAAAGCCAGGGAACTGTGTCATCCTTTCAGCATGATGCTAAGTCCACCTTCCCTAGGAAAGTTCACTCTCCCTAGATAGAAAATGGAGAAGAATTGTGTATATTTGTGTGTGAGAGAGTATGCCATAAGACTGCTTCAGGACCCAACTTTGACTCCTCTGGGAAACCTGGAACAAGCTAAGCTGTTTATTCTGTACAAAAGGGAATCTGCCATGTGTGCACCTTGAGTGTTGTTGCATTAGACTTGGCTAGTCATTGTCAGAAACTAACAAGGCCTTGGTTTGATCCATGAGCATTCACCTGATGGTCTTATTTTCCTAATAAATTGGTTAAAAACAGGCACCAATAGCATTTATCAATTTTTATTAATGTGCTAACACTGGAAATTAAACATACAACAGAGGTTCCGGGAGTGCAGGGGATGTAGGGGATGGAACTAGGTTTGATAGAGATCAGCCTTTATCGATAAAGCTAGAATAAGGGTGGAATCAGAGAATACATTTGGACCTGGGTAGGAAACACTCTTTCTTCCAAGGAGATGGACTCATGAGGGCCACCATGGAGACATCCACCCTTCAAGAACACTCCGATCTGTTGACCTCCTTCTCAATGGTCTCGCTTTCATGGGTCACCTTGCAGGCGTACTTGTTGTGGCTTTTCCAGTCAGACTCACTCAGAGTCAGGTAACTGCTGGCCACGTACTTGTTCCCCTGTTTGACAGGTTTGGTGGTCTCCACGCCAGAAGAGATGGTGGTGCCATCGGCCTTCCATTCGACCTGGACGACGCCTGGGTGGAACTCATCCATCAGGCAGACCAAGGTGGCTTTGCTCTTGGTCTTGATCTCTTCCTGGGATGGAGGGAAGAGAAACACGGAGGGATGGACGGGGTTCTGGTCTGGAAGAGAAGAAAAACAACTAGTTATTTGCAGGATGGTCAAGGAAACAAGGAGGGACAGATGGGTGCTTGACCTGGAACACAAGAGGAGGAATTGGTTATGTGACTTTGCAGGATGTTCAAAGTTTGATCCAAGCCAATTGGACTTCTCTGAAGATGCCAGATGCTTGTGAAACATCAGGAATAAACTCTTTTAAAACATGGCCACAGAGCCCGAAAAACCCACAAAAATCTACCCATTGGACTCAATTTATCACGCTTCATGTCTTGTAGATTTCATGGCGTCTAGGCTAAGTGTGACTAACTCTGGACCCATTTCATAACATCAGAATGTTGCTATCTGTGTAACTGAATGATTAAAGGATCTCAATGGAAGAGTAATGACTGCTAAGGCAACAGCTCATAAAATAATTAGAATCCGATCCTGGGATCCCATCGGAAGAATATTTCCTCCATTCATGACTATGACCTCTTTCAGAATTTTAAAGCAGGGTCTCCCTGCTTTTTCTATCAAGTCCATCTAATGATCTGAGAATGCTCAGATTTGAAGGATGCTTCCAATCTCTACAACAGTAGGTTACTGGTAAGTATTTTCAACATTTTCACTGTAAATTTTATACATGTAAGCTGATAAAGTATTCAAGTATGAATAGATTGCCCAAAGTTGGAAGCGAAACCATTCATGGGATGGTTAGGGCAGGTTCAGATTCATCTACCTGAAACTGGATCGGTTCCAGGTCCACCTGAAAGTAAGAGGATGGTGTCCCATCTACCCTCCCACATTTTGAGATGTGGTTCAACCTACATTCAGATCCAAACCCACACAATGCTCATCCAATCTCATTCCTGAAGCTCTTACATAAAATGGTTACTTGTTGGCTGAGAAGAGGAGAGTGCAAGTTAAAAGCAATGTTGAAAGCCCAAATTAGAAATGCAACACTCCCCATTTAGAGTTCCATCTGCTGCAACATATTAATATTGATTGATTGATGCAGACTTTGTATATGTATTCTCAAGTGATTCCTTAAAAACATACTTAGCATCTAGAGCAGTGGTTCCTAATCTTTGCTCTACTGGATGTTTTCAACTTCAGTTCCCAGTATTCATGACTGTTGGTCAAGCTAGCTGTGGCTTCTGGTGGCTGAAGTCCAAAACACCCAAAGGAACCATTGCTCTAGACCATTGGTGTTGTATGCCTTCAAGTCATTTCCGACTTATGGCGACCCTACCGTGAATCTATCACAGGGTTTTCTTGGCAGGTTGCCATCTTCTGAGGCTGAGAGAGTGTGACTTGCCCAAGGTCACCCAGTGGCTTTCCAGGCCGAGACAGGATTTGAATCTGGTCTCCAGAGTCACAGTCCAATGCTCAAACCACTACATCATGGACTCTTCAGATTCAAAGTGCATACTCTACCATCCTGAAGCCCATCCTCAGGATTCATTGTCGCCTATCAGCCCAGACTTTATGCTAGGCAACATGCATATCAGTTTTTAAATATATATATAATTTCAACAACCATACAAAATTCAGGTAATTGTATAGGTCCAAGGTGAGATGAATAAGTTCCATTGTGGGGTGAAGCACCTCTTCCTCCTTTGGTCCAAATGGTGGAGCTCCTCTATTTGGTTGGGAATGGACCAAGAAAGCCCTGAAACACATCCCACTCAAGGCGCATCTACTCTAGAAATCATGCAGTTTGACACCACTTTAAGAGCTGTAGCTCCATCCTATGGAGTCCTGGGACTTGTAGTTTTGCAAGGTCTTTAGCTTTCTCAGCCAAAGATGGTGGGCGCCTCACAAAAACTACAAATCCCAGGATTCTGTAAGGCGGAGGCATGGCAGTTAATGTGCCATCCAACTACGTTATTTCTATCGCGTAGATGCACCCACCGTGAATAATTTATTTTCACATAACTGAGATACATGGAAATGACAATCTCATTATTGATTATGTTGCACCGCCTATTACAGCAAATGATTTAGATACTTTCTCAAATCTAAGTTTTCACAAAACAAGAATATATGAAATCAACTATCTCACTCTTGATTGTGTTGTTTCACATATTTCTGTAAGAGAATATACAGTGAAACTGGACACGATGGCAGAAGGCTTTTGGTTGAATATTCCAAAATTCAGTGAGAGATCATTAAATCAATAGATCAATACATCAGACACATGGAAGTCCTATTTTCATCCAAACAGCAGCGATGAGAGAAGAGATGAGTTACTATTTCTCCCCAATGGTTATAACAATCCTTTTACATCTCCCCATGTAGTTCAGCTAAATGCATTGGGAAAAATACAGCCATGGAATAAGTACTGTATTGGGATGGATATATATTTTTAAATGGTTGAATAACATGTTGACTGAGTGTCAGGAAACTCCAGCGAGAAGAATCCTGGACTGGCGAGAGTCTTTGCAGTTTGGGACTTATTCTCTGGGGGGAAAATTGCTTATTGTATTTTTTAATTTTTTGTGCAGAAAACAGCATTTTGGGTGCAGAAAAATCCTATGTGTGCAGATCATTGCTGTGACCTGCACAGAAAATGCTGTTTTCTGTGCAGAAAAGTGTGCATTTTGCATGATCGAGTCCCCAACTGCAGCATTTTCTTCCGAGAAAATGTGGTTTTCTACACAGAAAATGCTGTTTTCTGCACATGAGCAAATTTTGTGCGGAATAAGAGCCAACATGGTGTACCAGTCTGAGTATTGGACTACGGCTCTGGAGACCGGCATCCACACTTGGACATGGAAACCCACTAGGCAACCGCAGGCAAGTCACACTCTCTCAACCTCAAAATGGCAATGGTACCCTCCCCCAAGAAAACAACGTTTCCAAGAAAAACATTTGATAGGGTTGCCATAAGTTGGAAACAACCCGAAGGCACGCAACAGCAACAACAAGTCCCAAACTACAAATGGTCTTTGAAAACGTCACAGTTTTGGAAGACTTTCTTGCAGCGGGAAGAACATTGCTAAAATTAGTTGTTACTTCCTTCAAGACCAACATTAGTGAAGAATATCAATACCATTTTTATTTACGTATCTATTTACTTCGCTTCTGTGCCGCCTTTCAAGATGGGAACCCAAGGCGGCTTACTACATATCTATAGTATACTTTTTGCCATGGTACCTTTTGTCAGAAGAAGGATATGGTTAAGAAAGACTTATTTCACCAGTTTTTACCAAAGTTAGAATCTGAAAGCGAAGAATTAAAGCATGATAGACAATTACAAGTCTCCCTAGGAAGTCTGAACTATACTGACCATATCATGGGCTGGAGATTGTACCTTTATGGTGCAGTTCTCCAAACACTTGTCATTGTGGTTGTGTGCCTTCAAGTAGTTTCTGGCTTATGGTGACCCTGGGGCTAACCTACAATAGGGTTTTCCGGAGCTGAGAGTGTGTGACTATGGGTTTCCAAAGCCTAGCTGGGAATCAAACCCTGATCTCCAGAGTCGTACTCCAATACTCAACCACTGCACCATGTTGGCTCTCTTTTGAGGACGCTTCCAGTCTTCGAATCAGTCAAAGATCTGAAATCTCCTCCACTTTTCAGAAAACAGATTGCGACCCTTTTGCTTTGGACCTCCAAATCCCCAAGAAAAAGTGGCAGTGCAACGTTTTTTTAAAAAGCAAACCTTGAAAGCTCAGTTACGAGAAAATTAGAAATCCCCATCAAAAATGATCTAAGCGACCCCACTAACCGCCTGAGGGACCACAACATCTCAAATGCTCCATCTAATATCTAATGCTCTGCTCTATTTTAATCTAACCCCATTAATGTGCCAACTTTGGGGTTTTAGCCAGAAAACAGGTTTGCGAAACACGTCGTCGTAACCTAAAAGTCTAGCGTTTAGATTCTAAACCAAGAGACAGACAAGGTTTCTTTCAACAGTATATTTACCCATGCTCTTGGATAGGCGGAAAGAGCGAGAAGGAAAAGCGGCATTTGAACACCCCACTTTGGCTAGGATTTAAAAGTCATCCTCAACCTAAGGTCAACTTGAAGTCAGAGAGGGAAAAAAGGTCAAAATGATGGAAAAGGTGCACAATTTTAGCAGCAAAGGCAAGGAATATAATCAATTCAGTGACTTACCAGTGACAGTCAGCTGGGTTCCTCCTCCGAACACCCACCACAGTGACACACGGCTGTACAAAAACCTACCTGAACAACCCAATATGGCCATCCACATTAATTCCATGTGGGATGAGAGAGGACGATTGGTTGCTTTCCTTAAGATTAGATGGTTCCCGTTTCCAAACAAGCAGCGCTGCATGGTGAAATTAGAAGGAAAAAAGAATATACCAATCTGGTTCATCTCTGAGCATAGATGAAGAAGATCCTCTGAGCTCTTGGGGTCTTTCAAGCAGATCATCCATTTCTGGATAAAAGGGACATGGCAGAGACTACCCTTTATTCATTACAGCTTGAGCCTCGGAGGGGAATTCTAGAAGCAGTTCCAATGGCTTATCAAGTCAAGGGGATGGAGATGATGTTTCTCAGAAGTGGTCACTCAGGTGACTTTGCAGGCAGGGAAGCTTTCTTTGTGCCCAGACTCTTTCATTTAAATTTAATGCACTGGACCTTTTCTCTTGTGTGACTTCCCTGTTAGCTGACACTATGTCTCAACTGTTAGCTAAACCAATTATAATTATAGGTGATATAGCTATAAACTCGACAGTTGGTTTTAGAAAGTTACCCCTGAATTTCACTTATGACGGAATTTAGGATGAAATATATCTTTCCCGCAAACTGGAGAAAAGATAATGAGCCCAAATGGCTTCTAGGCCTTTTATCTTTGCCTGTCTAGTTGGATGCAAGTCCCAGATATTTTGGAAGCAGGGGGAGTATTCTTATCCCAATAGCATTATACAGCCTTCACTGCAGACATAACAAGTTCTTTTGATTAGATTTATAAGGAGCTGACCATCAGATGAACAACTCCCTTCCTATTGTGAAGTTGAAGGCTTTCATGGCCAGCATCCACAGTTTTTTGTGGGATTTTTGGGCTATGCGGTCATGTTCTAGAAGAGTTTATTCCTGACGTTTCGCCAGCATCTGTGGATGGCATCTTCAGAGAATGCTGGCATGGAAGAGAGTAGGGTGTGGGTACACACACACACACACACACACTGTGTGACCTTGGGTGAGGAGGATCCCTTCCTATTCATCTTCATCCATCTTATGTAAGTCTATCCCAGGTAGTTAGCTTTTAGTTAATCAGACAGACCTATTTCCCAAAAAGTTATGATCTGTTGCTGACAATGGTGAAGAACATTTTCACTGCGTTCCTTTTACTTCCTTTGCTCCTATTATTATTGTTGTTGTTATTATTATTATTATTATTATTATTATTATTATTATTAACCAAATGGTCTTAGGAGTGTGGCCTAACCACACTCTGATGCTCCTTCAATGCCTCCTTAGCAAACCTCTTACAGAAAATGGAGACCTCTGACTCTAGCAATTCCTTTTTGTCCTCCTGCATGCCCCCCCCCCAAAAAAACCTTCACCCAACGAAGAAGCCAGGGCTCAAAAATCAAACATTATGTGTTCCACTTTTTTTGGGTTGAACCCCCCCCCCAAAAGATATACTTGCCATGTAGACTTTGGAGTTATGGAGCACTGTGTCCCCTAAGGTTCACTGGTGGTCTTCCATGGACCACATCCTGTTTCTTTTCAGTGAAAAGGAATGCCCAGTGGAATTATGACAGTGAAAGACCTTCACATAGTACCTTAATGGCCACCTAAGGTATAAGACCTAGGAAAATAGTCAATATGTTGTTCTAGTGCTTGGTGTGGAGGGTGCTAGCTGAGAGCTTCCTGGAATTGTAAGACTTTGGGCTAGGTTCTAGAATTATTTGATGACCTCCACTACAAATCACAACCACTGTGGGCATATGCCAACGCATGGCATAGTTTTCTTGAGATCAGACATCACTGTAAGTCTCTGCCTGGGTTAGATGCAGGGTGCCTTTAGACCATGCTATGGGTTCCTCAAGTTTATCCCAAGGCCGTGTTGGAATATTTCTATAGACTCTGTTGGATTTCTCCCAAGATACATAAAGTTACTTTTTTTGAATACACCTTTCAAAATCCCACAGCCACACTCTCCATGGAACATCCGGAATTATGATAAAAAATTAACATTTCACCCTTGCGTATTTATTCTACACAGAAGTAGTGAAGCTGGTCAAACCGTGGTATTTGTCCTACAGCCTTTGTTGTCAGGAAATTGCAAATGGTGTTTTTAGTGTAGACTTTGTCTCTCATTTTTTGGCACTAATGTCAATTTGATTAATTAAAACCTCCTTTGTAACTCTTTAGAGATATGATATTGTGAAATTAGGTGTGCACCATGGTCACAGTCCATCTTCTATTGTTTTGTCTGGAAAGGAGGCAGGATAAAACAGAGAGAAGAAGCACACCCCAGAATTCCATAGCATTGGAGCATGGATGTTAAAGTGGTGTCAAACTGCTTTATTTCTGCAGCTCCGGTTTCTTATTTTCCATGATACATAGGCCTTGGGAAGCAATGGAGCCCTCTGTGAGCACCAGAGGTTGGAGACTGAACTCTGAAGACAGATAAGACGGACCAGAGGTATGGGAATGCTATTTACTTATCATAAGCCTAGTCATTTGTTTTGTGGCTCAGATATCAATATAGGACTATCCGTTGCCAACCACTCAGGTGGGTTCTCCAGATAATGCTTCCATGGCGTGTTCTTCTAACAGGAGGTATGGCACTGCAACTAGTAGGAAAACCCATGGTGGACTTCATTCATGGATCCCTTCACTGCATTTGTACACAACAGCCTGGGCAGTCTTCTTCTGACCTATGCCCACATACAATCATATATGCTTTTGGAAAACCCTCAAACAACCAGGATGAGACTTAAGGCACAATGTGGAGAACACCCATATCAAAATCTTTTGGTTAATCCTGACTACAGTATACTTGATGAATTAGTTGGCTTTACCTATGTGTTGGTCGGCCATTGAACAATGGATCTGTTGGGTCTACTCCAGTTGGGAGCAACTAATAGGGAGCAACTGCGGAAAAGGTAGACCCATCAGCCTGAGTCCTCTTGGAGTCTCCAATTGGAGTTGACCCATTTAATCAATGGGATTTGCACACATTGTGACTCACCATTCAACAACTAATTCGATGGGTCTATTCTAGTTGGTCCTACTAATGGGATCCATGAAATGGTTAGTGACATCCAACCCCATGTTGGACCTTCTGTTTATGCAGATTTCCATTTCGCCTTGTTGCCTTTTCTCCCAAAAGAAGACGCGCAAGACCTGGGAGTGTAAATATGACAAGACTGTCCAAAGAAAGGAAAAGAAATGGTGCGTCAATGGAGTCTGATTAATTTTGATTCAGCTCCATTTTGGGAGAAAGGTGGGATATGTAGTTTAGTTTTAAGGAAGGGGGATAAGGAGTTTATTTGATTTTACTGAAGTATGTAGTTATGAATTTTATGTATGTATTTTTATTGTTGTAACCCACCTCAATCTTATGGGAGAGGCAGAATAAAAATAAAAATTATTATTATTATTATTATTATTATTATTAGAAATCAAATCAATAAATTACTACAAAAACTATTGGGAGCAATTGAAAGGTCCCAAAGCTGAGTCCTAGAGCCAGTGTGACCCTATGTCCACCACCCTTTTACTCTGGACACATGCAGGGAACACAACATAGAACTGACAAAGATTGTCTCTGTGTGTCTGCATAGATGCAGTGGACCAACTTGAGCATTCATATTTCCATTCTTTGCAAAATCTGGAAGCGCAGGATCTTTTGTTGGTACAAAGCAGGGTTCTTCTAGGACTTTGTGAAGCTCTACTCCTCTTGCCTTGCTTTTGTTTGACTATGGTAGGAAATTGAGTGCTAAACTAGAGAGCCACTCTGCTATGGTCCAGCAGGGTTCTATTCAAGATCTCACATTCTTCAGTCATTTGGTCAATAAAAGCTACAAGTGAAGGATATTACATTTTATTGAAGTGCTAACAGAAGAAGGTCAAGTTTCCGTGAGGCAGAGGGTCGGGGGGGGGGGGGGGAAATAGATGAAGTGATACTAAACAGAATTAAAATGAGCATTTATCAACCAAAATAGCAATTGGGGAAATCAGAGAAGACACTTGGCCCCTTGGAGGACACACTCATTCTTCTGAGGAGGCAAGAGGGCCACCACAGAGACACCATTTAAGAACAATCTGATCTGTTGACCTCCTTCTCAATGGTCTCGCCTTCGTGGGTCACCTTGCAGGCGTACTTGTTGTGGCTTTTCCAGTCGGACTCACTCAGGGTCAGGTAACTGCTGGCCATGTACTTGTTCCCCTGTTTGAGAGGTTTGGCGGTCTCCACACCAGAAGAGATGGTGGTGCCATCGGCCTTCCATTCGACCTGGACAACGCCTGGGTAGAACTCATCCATCAGGCAGACCAAGGTGGCTTTGCTCTTGGTCTTGATCTCTTCCTGGGATGGCGGGAAGAGAAACACGGAAGGAGGTGCCGTTGGTTGACCTGGAAGACAATGGGAAATGTTGTTCAGTGATTGTCCGGCAGATTATTAAAAATGATTCAATAGTGATGACATGTTCTATGCCACAAAAACTGCAATCTGATTGTTGGATGCAACCACAGGGCAGAATTGCTTAATATAGGGTCCATACAGACAGGCCAAAATAAAGCTGCTTCGGGTTACTTTGGAGGTACGCTGTTTAAATGACACACGCGTCTTAAGAGGCCAGAAGCTGCACCAAAGCTGTGCTCTAGTCCTTAGGTCTGGAGCATGGCTTTGGCGTGGCTTCCAGACTCTTTGGATGCATGCATCATTTAAACAGCATAGCTCCAAAGTGACCTGAAGCAGCTTTGGCCTGTCTGTTTGGGCCCATAATCACTCAAGTTTGGATGGAAAACATTAGAAGAAAGCATGTTGCAAAAGCACCTCTGGAATAATAGGCCTTTTCTGTAAATAGGCATGTATCTTCAAGCATACTCAGAACTGAGGCACTGTCTGGAAGTTTGGAACATTTCCTTTCCAAGTTTCATCCTGATGCACTCCATCAAGAATCCATCATGCAGAAATGGAGGAGGCGCAATCCAATTTAGTTCCAAATAGAATACCCCCATTGAAACCAATGGGAACTACTTTAATGATAAAGTCCCATTCATCCCAATGGGTCTATGTTATTGGATTTGGCCTTTATCATGTTCCAAACTTGGCACATATACTTTCTTGGATTAACATCGCCCAGAATTCTCCCAAGGCCATGGCATCGTGTTTCCAAGCTTAGATCTCGCTCGGTATTGTCTGTCTATACTCTCCAGACAGGACTCTTTCCCCTGAGATGTCAGAGATTGAATCCGAAACTTTCTCCATACAATGTACAGACTAGGCCAATGAGACCAGATAACTCCAAACACAGAATTACAAGAAGCTGCCTTATAAGATGTCAGAACATTGGTTCGGCTTGTTCAGTATTGTCTACAGAGATGTGATATGGCTCTCTAACATTGTCTCCCAGCCCTGCCTGGAATTGCCAAGGATTTAATCTGAGATCTTTTGCATGCACATTTGGTGCTCCTTCCCTCAACCTAATACTCCTGATTCCTTTGGGAAAAGGCGGAATATAAATAAATTATTATTATTATTATTATTATTATTATTATTATTCATCCTTGTGAAACAGACCTAAGCTTCTTTTCTGAAGAAAATGCATGAATATCCCTTCCCTGTAACAGTTCGACCATTTTACTATTAGCACAATTGATCGTGCTTGTTTCCTTCTCTATGAAAATATTTGAGTTGTTCCATCATTTTTACCTTCTACAGTACTTTCCTTTCTTTCTCCAACTGTCCATAGCCTTAGGGTTCCCATCATTTAAATCCAGGGTGAGCCACGAATGGGAATTGATTTCTTAAAATCCTAGTCAAAGCACTGGGTTCGGAAATCATTTTCAGAAATCACCTTCCAAAAGAAAGGCAACCCTGCTCCCTAAGATGGTACAGTCATCCTGAAGACTGTACCACCTGCTTGCCTGCACCTGTCTGAATCAAGCCTTAAGTAGTTCCAAATAGAGTAGACCCATTGAAGTGGCGAGTCGATACTTCTGTTAAACCTAGTGATTCAATGGGTCTACACTAGTTGGGGCTAACAACAGGTTTCTGGCCTATAAATTAAGGTCAATGTTCTGAATGATACTTTGCCAAAACTAAACACAGATATAGGATGGGGGACACCTGGCTGAATGAAACTACATGTGAAAGGGATCTAGGAGTCCAAGTAGACCACAAGTTGAACATGAGTCAACAGTGCGATGCAGCAGCTAAAAAGGCCAATGCGATTTTAGGCTGCATCAATAGAAGTATAGTGTCTAGATCAAGGGAAGTAATAGTACCATTCTATTCTGCTCTGGTCAGGCCCCACCTGGATTATTGTGTCCAGTTCTGGGCACCACAATTCAAAAAGGATGTGGAGAAACTGGAGCGTGTCCAAAGGAGGGCGACTAAAATGGTGACGGGTCTGGAAACCATGTCCTATGAGGAACAACTTAGGGAGCTGGGGATGTTTAGCCTGAAGAAAAGAAGGTTAAGAGGTGATAT
>NC_056531.1:12340461-12396760 GCF_019175285.1 Sceloporus undulatus
TTGTGGAGAAACTGGAGCGTGTCCAAAGGAGGGCGACTAAAATGGTGACGGGTCTGGAAACCATGTCCTATGAGGAACAACTTAGGGAGCTGGGGATGTTTAGCCTGAAGAAAAGAAGGTTAAGAGGTGATATGATAGCCCTGTTTAAATATTTGAAGGGATGTCATGTTGAGGAGGGAGCAAGCTTGTTTTCTGCTACTCCAGAGAACAGGACCTGGAACAATGAATGCAAGCTCCAGGAAAAGAGATTCCACCTCAACATGAACTTCCTGACAGTATGGGCTGTTTGACAGAGGAACACACTCCCTTGGAGTGTGGTGGAGTCTCCTTCCTTAGAGGTCTTCAAACAGAGGCTTGTGGTCTTTTCCAACTCTACGATTCTATGATTCTAAACATTTTGGAACATATATCTTGCAAATGCGCCAGCACAGATCTGATGGGGGAGGCTTGTAAAAACTTAATCATCCAGACCAGCTTGCATTATTATTATTATTATTATTATTATTATTATTATTAACATCCCACCCTTCTCCCAAGACTGGGACTCGGGGGTGGCTCACAAGATTAAAAAAACAATACAGTTAAAAACATACAAAAATAGTACCTGGAAATAGAATGAAATGACTACAATCATTAAAATACAATGATGACTGACCATGCTCAATAGTCAGAGAAAATGGAGTGCCACTGGACTGTTCGGACATTTGGGACTGCTTAGTTCATCCTAAGCATCAGTCGAAAGATAACCCTCGGCTGACACTGGAGGATATTTCCTCCTCATCGGCTGACATGACTTTACCTTTAAGAGTTATTTATTATGGATCTATGGTCAACACACTAACTCCATCTTTGTTAGTCTGTCGCCTTCCCTAAGCTATATCTTCAAGAAAAAATATATTACACATGTGGGGAAAAGTAATCATAATCTATGCTCTTGCTCTTCCTTTTATGACTTCTATTTATTCCAGTGGATGCTAGGTTAAGGTTGAGGGCTTTGCCAGAGGTGAATGTTCTGGCAAGCCATGTTGTAATTCTTTATATTTTGCCACCTTGAGTCCCTCTATTGGCAGAAAGGCAGGATCTAAGATAATAATAATAATAATACCAATAATAATAATAATAATAATAATAATAATAATAATAAATTTATTAGGACTACTTAGGTCTAATCTGCACTGCAGAACCGATGCCGTTTGACATCGCTTTAACTGTCATGGCTCAATACAGTGGGATTTATAGTGAGTTGTGGCACCAAAGCTCTCTGATAGGGAAGGTCAGAGATATCGCAAAATGTCACCACATTAAGCCACGGCAAATTAAAGCGGCGTTGAACGGCATTATTTCTGCAGTGTAGATGCGGCCTCCAGAAATGTGTTTTACAACTTCGTCTTTACAGCGACCCATTTAATCTGCAGATTTCTTGCACAGGTCATTGTGCAAAGACCCAAATGCAGTACAATACGTTTCCCCCCATCTTCCCCTATGGAAAAAATTACATTTACAATTCAATCTTATACCTCTCGGCTCAGAAATAAGCCATACTGCGTTCAATGAAAGTTCCTCCCAGGTGAGTGTGTTTTTGCATTGCAGCATTCAATTTTTGTTAGCCAATACATTTTTTTTTCCAGCCAGAGAAAGAGATGCTGCTGTAAACAAAATGTATTACGAACACTAACTTATTCATCTGAGATGATCTTTCAGCTCTGAACCAGATCTCTGGCTTTGTATCTTTGGTACAGACCAATATAATCATAAGGCAAATCTCCACATGCTTTAAAGAAAGATCTAAAGTATTGGACAGTCCTGCTGAACTCCATCAGTGCCCAGCCAGAACTTAAGAGAAAAGTTATTTCTAAAAAGTAATTAGTTACAACTATAATTCCAGCAGGATATAGCAGTTTGAACATTGGACTACAACTCTGGGTTTGAATCCCCGTCCGACCATAGAAACCCACTGGGTGACCTTAGGCAAGTCACACTCTCTCAGCCGCAGAGGGAGGCAAATGCAAACTTGCCAAGAAAACTCCATAATAGGTTTGCTTTATGGTCGCTGTCAGAAATGACTTAAAGGCACTAAACAACAAGAACATCTTTTTAGATGCAGCCAATATCAACAATATCCACCTCCTCCAGTAGTAATAATAATAATAATAATAATAATAATAATAATAATAATAATGTGTGCATGGTTCTTTGCTTTATAGTTCTCATACAATTTTTACCATGATAGTTTTCTTTCCATAGGAAAAGGTGAATCTATTCCTCAATGGCTGTCAAACCAGTAAGGACCCACCCAGTGCTATAGGTCTGAATTCGAACGCCTTTAAAAACTGTTTTTTAGGGTGAGATTTCATGAAAATGGGAGATTTACCAACATGAAGAGGCACCCAGATTGCACACGCTGACTCCTGTAAAAAGATGCTTTGGATTTAAGTCTCAATGAGAACAAACAGAAATATTTTGCAAACGTATTTGATCTATTCAAGCCTGGCCCTTAAGCAAAACCCGAGCACCTTCTAAGACCATTCAACGTAACCTGCAAAGGATTCCTCGCCTGATACAGCTGCAGAGTTTTGGCTGGGAAAATAAGAAAAATTAAAATGGAAAAACCGATGGGACACAGTCGTCGATGCATTTAAAAGTGACTTACCTAGGACTGACAGCTGGGTCCCACCGCTGAAGACATACGCACAGTGAGTGATGGCCATACAAAAATGCCCTTTACGGAAGTTCGGTTCCGCTTTCTGGACCAGTTACCATCATGATGATGCATTTGATGCTGAGGGCTTTGTAATCCAAGTGTTGGAAAACACGAACTCGGTGTGTTTTCCTTGTAGAGATCCTTGGCAAAGTTTGATGGAGCATAATCCACTGGGTTGGTAACACTTGCGACCAGAAATGGAATAAAATCTTGGTTTAAGCAGGATGCTCCATCTATAGAATTTTAATTCAATTTCATCCACTTTTTCCGATTGCATGCAACCATTGAAGTCCTTCTGGTTCTGGCTCAGATTATTTCAAGGCTTGTAGTTCACTTTTCTGACTTCGCCAGATATGCCTGTCCATATTTTTTAAGGCGAATCAAGAGGGCTTCTCTGTGGCCAACTTCTCTCTCTAACCCAAAACCGCATCCTTTAACTTGGAACATTTAGAAACTGACTTCATGTGTCGTAAATCTAACACATCCGGATCTCCTACAGTTTGGGCTCAGATGTTATTCATGGGTCCACTTTATCCTTTCGATAAACTAGGGCTGTATCTACACTGCAAAAATAATAGAGTTTGACACCGCTTGAAATTCCATGGCTCAGTGCTATGGGATCCTGGGATTTGGAGTTTGTTGTGGCACCAGAGCACTCTAACCGAGAAGACGAAATCTCTCACGAAATACAAATCCCAGCATGGCAGTTAAAGTGGTGTCAAACTGCATTATTTCTGCAATTGAGATGTAGCCGTGATCTCTTTTGGTAGTAACGAATGGTAGGCTTCATTCTCCCTCTATTTTTGCTAAACCATGCATTCCCTCGGATGCTTTTTGTAGCTGTTCCTGGGTTGCCAGCCACAGATGCTGGCGAAACATCAGGAACAAACTCTTCTAGAACATGGCCACATAGCCCGAAAAACTCACAAAAAGTTATTTCAAAATGTGCAAAGCACCCTGCTCTATATAGGATTTCATTCTCCTAAAAGGGTCTTGGATCTTTTCTCCAAGTTAGAATTCCCAATGTCCATTCCTCCAGGTGTTTTTGATATCAGTTCCCAGAATTTCTGACTGTTGGCTAAGCTGGATGGAGATTCTGGAGGTGAAGTCCAAAACATCTGGAGGACCAAAGGTTGGGGCCAAAGGTTTTGCCCTAACCACTGATCTGACATTCCCAAGTACTTACCTGACTACAATTTCTATGGCAAAGTTGCTTTTCCCTGAGCCCAGGGCATAGTATGTCTTTTTAAAAAATAGAAAGACCACATGGAAGCTGCTCTCCTGCTTACCTGAGTCATTTTTCTACCATATAACTTCTCTGATGTTTCAGGACAAGAGTACTGTAAAATACGGCTCCGTTAGCTATTTCCAAATAGTTGGTCCCAAAGAAGAAACGATGTGTGAATTGCAACGTCCTTCATTCAGTTCATTGACAGAAGACAAGCCGAGGAAGAAGATCTGCAGATCTGGTCCATTTTTCCAGGAAATCGATTCGGTGTATTAATACTTTGTGGCCGCTGGGACGGAAGTAAGCTTTTCAGAATGATTCTGAGAAACTGGGTCAGAAATAAAACACAAATATCCTTTCATGCAGAAAGACGTCAGTATTCCAAAGCGGACCGTTGCTTCTGACTGGGAACTGTGCGGCCCAGGTAATATCTATAACAAAAGCTATCCAGATTCTCCAAGTGGCAGAACAGTGCAATCCAAAGGTAAGAAGGTGTGAATCACAAGCTTGGGAAGCAACAAGGTTTCCAAAAGTACAAAAAACTAATAAGTGCCAGTGCCCCAAAACATCCCAAAGAATGGACAGTTCCCCCGAAACAAGCCGGTGAAAGCAGCACGCTGACTTTTAATGGTGACAAAAAGCTGACTATTGGACAACCCCATAAATAGAAAACTGGATGGTGAGGGGATGAAGTTTCTGGAAGAGAAGGACTTCACTCCATAATGTTTTATTGTAGGTTCCACTCGCTGTGTTATGCATTTCCAGAACATTGCCCACGATTTCCCTGAAATGCATGATTTGACTTATCCATAGCCTCCGATCATGGATGTAAAAATACATACATAAATAAAATTATCCACAGTTGTCTTGCTGTGAAACTCCATTCCATGTATATCCATTAGACGGCTTCCAATCTTTGGAGCTCATTTCTGAAGTGCCCAGAAGCTCCGACGCCATCCACCAGAAGGTCCCCAAGGCAGGAACAACCATGCTGTCCACAATGTGCCACATTCTAGATAGCACACCTACAGCCCATAGCACTACGTTTGATGAGTGCTTCCTTTTGTGCCTTTGTGCCAAAGAGAACTGCTAATGCATCGCTGAAGAACCACCCCTCACACGCACCTGGCATTTTCCGAAACCAGAGGACTGGCTTTCAGCATCTGACTTTGCATTCTCTGTGCAACAGGACTGAAAACCTCAAAGAGTGTTTCCTCAGTCTATGCATATGGTTAATAAAACATCTGTCAAGGCATACTGTTAGTGGTTAGAAAGGGCTGTAGGAGAAGTTTTGGTCAATTGCTAGAGGAAACGGTACTCTGCATCCTAGCAGATCTTCATCCATGGTGATAAATTGCAGCATTTTAGGAAGAACTGGTTAGAAACGGGAAAGTTTCCAGGGCTTGGAAAGTTGCGGGTGGGTGTTGTGAGCCTTCAGGTTGCTTCCAACTTGTAGAGGCCCTAAGGTGAACCTATCATGGATTCTTGGCAAGATTTATTCAGTGATTTTTCATGGCATTCCCCTGAGGCTGAGAGAGCGTGACTTGCCCCAGGTCACTCAGTCAGTTTCGTGGCTGAGCCAGGAATCAAGCCCTGATCTCCAGAGTTGTAGTCCAACACTCAAACCACGTTGGCTCCTCAAAATTAGCGACATAGATGTAAAAGAGATAGGAAATTAGTTGAAATTATTTTTTAATCTTCTTTCGATATGATTAAAGTCATTAAAATTTGGAATAAATGGTTCTTGCCGATTAGCAGGCCTCCTGGGCATCACTTGGAGGCACCCACCGGGAGTTTTGAAGAAGCTGAACAGGCACCAGTGCTTTCTCCAGTGGTGATGTCAAAGTGACTGTGGCATCATTGAAGTCCTTCCTGTTTAACAGCTGCAAAGGGCACTGAAAATGTGGCATGGGTGAGAACTGTGAGGCCCTCCAGGAGTGGTTGGACTACAACTCCCAGCTGCTTTATCTAGCATTGCCAACTAGGAAGGAGCTTATCGCTTGGGTTATTTATTCACCCTACCTCTACTGGTTTAAATTTCAATTCAGGCTGCATCCTGATCTTATCAGAAGGTTTTTGCCACCAAATTTGCTGCCCAGATTACATCCCAGGTGTCTCCAAATCCATTAAAGGCCCGCTGTTATGGCACTACATAGGACAGCCAGTAGAGTGACGGCTGCCCATCGAGATGGATGCTCAATGGGACCAATGCACAACAGTATCAATGCACATTGAAACCAAGGTGCATCAATCCCACTGTGCATCAGGACACTGACTAGGGAATGTTGATGTGGATTGGGATGCTCTTGCTGGTGACCTGTTATGCATCTTTACCATTCACTAACAGGGCTTCCTAGAGGGTCACCAGATGTCCTCCTTTTCTTGGTTGTGTCCTAGATTCCAACCTTCTATCCAGGAGGCATTTCAAAATGTCCTCCATTTTGAGCATGACTAAGAAGCCTGGATTTATATTTACATTGTTGTTTTTAGCTTTTGCTTTGGGATAGCCTTCATTTTGCACCTAGGACAGTGATGGCGAACCTATGGCACACGTGCCAAAGGTAGCACTCAGAGCCCTCTCTGTGGGCACATATCTTGTCACCCTAGCACACAGTGTGCCTATGGCCTGTTACAGACTGCCAAAATAAAGCTGCTTCAGGTCTCTTTGGAGGTATGCTATTTAAATGATGCATGAGTCCTAAGAGTCCGGAGGTCGCGCCAAAGCCACACTCCATTCCTAAGCACTGGAGTGCAGCTTTGGTGCAGCTTCCGGATTCTTAGGATGCATGCATCATTTAAACAGCATACCTCCAAAGAGACCAGAAGCAGCTTTATTTTGGCAGTCTGTAACAAGCCAAAGTTTCTTACTAGAAAGCCAGAGGGACATGGCATTTTGCAATAAATAAATAGGGTCTGGGTTGCAGTTTGGGCACTCAATCTGTAAAAGATTCACCATCACTGACCTAGGACATCTGAGTCACCTTGGGTTTCTTAGCGACTCTGCTATGTAGCGAAGGGTGTGTAAAGTCATAACTTTACACACTCTTAACTACATAGCAGAGGCATTACATATGTTACATATAACATACACCTCAATAGAGGATTCCAACTGCTGTCGGAAGGGATGTCATGTAGAAGATGGATCCAGCTTGCTTTCTGTTGCACCAGAGTGTAGAACATGAATCACTGGATTCAAATTATGAGGAAAGAGATTCCACCTAACCAAGAGGAAGAACCTTTTTTTTTTACTGTAAGAGCTGTTCAGCATTGGAAGAGATTGTCTTATATAGTGGACCTTCCATCTTTGGAGGTATTCCTGCACTGCAGGGATTGGACTAGTTGGCTCTTGGTGTCCCTTCCAACTCTAAGAACCTATGATTCTATGGAGTTTATCACACGGAAGCAAACTGCTTAAATCCCGTGCAGGAACGGGATTTAAAAGTCTGAAAAACCCCACAAAAGCGGGTTGTTTTTCAGACATTTTTGTGTAAAGGAGAAATAATGCGACATTAACCCGAATGAAAAGTTGCCAAAACCCACTCCTTTTACTTTCAGACGTTCCCAAATGTAAAAAGGAGCAGGTTTTGGTGACTTTCCATTTGGGTTAATGTTGCGTTAATGTCCTTCACACAATCGTCTGAAAATCTACCCACTCTTGCAGGTTTTGTCAACTTTTTGTTCGGGTTAACCCCTGACGTCATTTGAAAATCTACCCACTTTTGTGGGTTTTTTCTAGCTTAAATTCAGTTTTCGCATGGGATCCATCCCGTGTGATAAACTCCTATGGTCCTGTGAGATGGCACCTCATTTCCAAACACAGACAAATCAGATTGTCTGCGGTGTTCTACATTGTAAAATCTGGTGCTCAGCCTTCCTGGTCCGGATTGCAGACTTGCGATCCTCAAAGCATGTATGGAGGTCTGTACAATGTTTGGAAACATAATGTGCAAAAGCCCAACATGCTGGGAGAGGTTATTTGAAACATTGCACTGGAGCGAATTGTAGCCTTTTTGTTCATTTGGGGTTTTTGTTGCAAAAACCAAAAACACAAATGGAGGGGGGACATAGGATGAAAGGACTGCAAGCCTGGCAAAATGAGAAACTAGGGCCCGATTTAGACAAGCCTTTGCGGCGCCCCCGTCGCATGCTAGGGGTTGGCCGAGGACGCACCGTCCATATTGGCCTCACCCCTAGCACATGACAGGGGTGTCAAAATGGCAACGCCCTGTACACACAGGCGCTGCCATTTTGATGTGATGGATGCCTAGTGTCCGCACATCCCAGTGCATTTGTGATGCCGCAAGTGCGCCATTGGCGCATTGCAGAGTCACAAAGGCGCAACAAGAAGAACCGGCTTTTGCGGGGTTTTTTGTTCCGCGACGGAACCGCTCGGTTTGTCCGCTGCGTCTCCCTCGCAGAGCAAACCAGGGTGGCGGGAGACCGCCCTTTTTGGGTGGTCTGTATCCCACCTGAGAAAGCCCAAATTGATCCTCGCTGAAACAGCTTGGCTTTGTGTACATTTACAGCGCTATAGAAATCAACAACAACAATAATAATGGTACTATAGCTGTGTCATGTGCCTTCATGGACTCCTAGCTGATAGAGCTAGCATGGTGTTATGTTGTGTAGCGTGACGGTGAAATGGTTTGAGTGTTGGACTAGGGAGACCTGGGTTCGAATCCCAGCTTGGTCATGGAAACCCACTGGATGACCGTGGGCAAGTTATACTCTCAAAGGATGGCAATGGCAAATCCCCTTTGAGGAAACCTGCCAAGAAAGCCCTGTGAAAGGGTTGCTTTAGGGTTTTCCATAAGTCCGGAACAACTTGAAGGCAAAGACCACCACCCAAGGCTGCAGAGAGAATTGATGATGGCCAGTTGTCTTTGCGTCTCTACCATGATGTCATTCAAGCGCTGCAAGAAGGGGAACCTTGTCACTGACTATGCCGTAGGCCAAATATGATGACTTTTGGTATCAGTATTTGCTTCTGCTGGCAGACAATCTCCAAATTTTACCTTAGGAAGGTTTGATTCTTGCAAACTAAGTATGAAACCGATCAGCCATTTTAAGCCATTTTATCACTTGGGTCACATCCCCATCTAGTGTCTCTGAGCAGAATCACCATGCCAGCATTTCCAATTCTGTGCTTAAATTTGGAAAGACATGAGCTTGGATGCTTTTTCCTCCCCTGAAGATGGCAGCAGAACCAAAGGCATCAAGCAGGGTCCGCAAACTAGACATGGTCTTCACTGCAGGGAGCTTTTTGTCTCACTTCCCCTTCTGCCTGAATCACTGTGAGCAACATTACTATCCCACACCTGGCAGTAATAGTCAGCCTCATCCTCTGCTTGGGCCCTGGCGATGCTCAAGGTGGCCGTGTTGCCCGAGTTGGTGCCAGAGAATCGGTCCGAGATCCCGGAAGGCCTGCTGCTGTCCATATAAATAATGAGGACCGGGGCCTGGCCAGGTTTCTGCTGGTACCAGTGCACATTCTTGCCCCCAATGTTGTTCCCTGAGCAAGTTATCTGGGCATTTTTCATTGGAGACACCGACACTGACGGTGGCTGTCTGACCACATATTGGCCCAAGGAACCTGAGGAAAGAAATATTTCAGAGTAACTCCATGTTCTCATACTCGCCAACATTTCACAGACGAAAAACAGGGCACGCGCTGCCAAACGACAACAGAATGTGGGCAAAGTTGGGAAAACTGGTAATGAAGAAGAACAGGGAAGCTAGGAGAGATTGCACAAGTTTGTTTTCTCCTGAGTCGGCTGGGAAGGGCAAGGTTCAACCCCCTCTTCTCCTTCCCATCCCAAGTTCATTGAGTACAAACTACTTTTGCAATTTGAACTCAGTTTGCAGCGACTGAAGGAAGCTGAGGACAAAAGTGGGAGGAGGAGAGAGAAACCAGGTCATTTGAAAAGTAGCAGGAAAAGTGGGATGGCAAGGGATTAACTGGGATTTTTCCTGCCAGGTCAGGACAGTTGAAGGGTGTAAGTTCTTCATCATCAAAATCAGGGGGAAAAAACCATTCTGTTTTGTAGAACATACCTGAGCAATAAGCAAGGAGCATAAGGAGAGAGACCCAGAACATGGTGAAAACCCAGATGTCCTGTCTTTCTGCAGGTGATGAAGTGTCCACTTTGATTCCTCCCTGCTTTACTCTTAACATTTGTATGGTTTTTAACCCAGCCCCTGTATTCAAATAACCTCCCTTTGAAAAGGAACGGTCCTTCCCCACCGTAAATGTAAAGCCTGCCCACAGAAAGTGTCTCTCTGAAGGAGTTTTGGATGTGGCATAACTCAAGTCCTCCCTCATGCCCTCTGCCACCTCGTCAGCAGAGAGATGTTAGGTAAAAGAGCAATTCTGCCATGGATTGCTCTGTCAGCATCTAAGATCAGCCAACAGAAAGGCATGTATGTGCCAGCCAAGCATGTTTGCACCTAATCCTAAGGCCCTACAAGTGGCCAGAATTGCACTTCCAGCAGTGGCAGTAAATAAGTAACTTTCCCAAGCCTTTCTCTGTCTTGCTACCTTCACAGACACAACTGGTAGAATTCAGATACATAACTGTGTTGGTCTAGATCAGTGTGCAAAGGGGCATTGTAGCACAGGGGTATTGTAGCACCTTTGAGATCAACTGAGAGAAAGAAAGAAGTTGGTGGGATACACTTTCATAGGCTTCTGTCTACTTCCTCAGGTGCAACATGCAGACATCTACAAAAACGTATGCTACTGTTACCAAGTTTGATTTTAATAAACTTTTGGGTACATGCGGTGTGTGTTTTGACCCCTGACTGACCCCATAGAGGACCCACCATTAACCTAAAAGCTGAATGGCCACATAGGCAACTCACCTTGCAAAGGCAGAGTTCCTAGAAAAAGCTAGAATTTGAAATTTTCCATAGGAAGTTTGGGAGTCGCCAAACCAGAATCGTCACTGCTTACCCAAGTAAGACAATAGACTTGGCCTCACACCTGATGAGCCAATGATCAGCTTAATGACTTAGTAATCAAGTCGGATGCCCCTCCGAATTGTGTCCAGACCTAAATGCATTGTACAACACATTACCTGCTCTTGGCTTAACAAAGCCCAAGCAATCAACACCTTTGTCTAGCAAATATTCCTAGCCTCTAGATACGTTTCGCCCTATAAGAACCCCAGGTTTTTGGACCCTCCTTGTGCTATCACCAGGTTGCAAACTGGTCCATACCTGCTTGAACTCTGCTCTTAGCTCCCGCGGCCCTCTTCCCCCGCTCCTGTGGCCGTGATCCACTGTCCATCCAAGCTTCATCAGGCTTCCCAGAGAAGACTTCTAAGGTAGTATTCCCTAGTGGTGCCTCTCTTTCTCAAACCTATCTCCCGAACTCACCCCTCCCCTGCTGTAGCATTGAATGTGTGTGTGTATATATGCTCCCCTTTTGCTGTGTGGTTTTCCCTGTGCTTTAATAAATGTTACCCTTTTAACTGGACCTAGTTGGCATCAGCGTCTCTTTCTCTTGGGGCTTGCTGGCGACCTCTGGTATACACTGTTGGGACCCAATTCCGGCACGTGGTGTTGTTAGGGCCACCTCTCGGCAATATTTGAGCTAATTAAAATTCCCCTAATTAGATTGTTCCTAACACTACCAACTTCTTTCTTTCTCTCAGTTAGTCTCAAAGGTGCAGCAACTGAGACACGAGGGAGGTCCTTCTTGGTGGCTGCTCCCAGGATTTGATTTAAATGGATTGAGCTCTATAGATTTTTGACAAAAGGGTTTTGTATGTTTTTACCGAGGGTTTTGAATGTGTTTTTATTGATATTTTTGAAGCGAAGGGCAAGCTGTATTAAATGTCAGATGGGAGGGTGAAGCTGGATATAAATGAGATGATGATGATGACGATGACGATGATGCCTGGACTCTTGTTAGGGATTTACGCCTTTGTAAATGGGTCTGTTTTGCAAAAGTTGGCATCCACAAATCATTCATGAATGATCCCTTAGGGGTTAAAAAAGCAGATTCTTGTCTCACTTCTCCTTCAGAGCATGCTACTGTGACACCTGTAGTTGTGGCACGACAAACAGTAATAAGCGGCCTCATCTTCTGCCAGGGTTCCCGCAATGTTTAAATAGCAGATGCTCCTGGAGGCGTCTTTGGACGCTGAGAAGCGAGAGGGGACCCCAGGGACTTGGTGCTTACTGGACTCTGAATAATGCCATAAGAGGTGCCATGGGGCATTGCCAGGTTTCTGCTGGTGCCAGTGGACATGATAGTTACTGATGCTGGCAATTGTATTTTGCATACAAAGACACATCGTCAGCACCAGTTCTAGCACTGAAATCCACTGCAACAATAAGATTAGCTGTTGGAGCCTCAAACATCAAATCTTTAACAAAAGAATTAATCTTGTTCCATACACTTTCTATCTTAGCACGGCCTTGAAGTGGGGGAATATAGATATTAATCAAATATAATAAGTTGTTTTCAAGCTTCAAAAGAACAGCTAGAGCATACTGCTCCAGTACAGAAACCTTAGTTATTTGAACCTTAAGTACCAAAGATATCAGCACCCCTAAGCCACCACACAGTCTCCCACTACCTTTGCCAGGAATAGCATTTAAACCCATGAACTTATAACCCTCTATAGATATATCTTCAGCAAGCCATGTTTCCTGTAGAAGAATAATATTATGTCTGTTGACAAAAGGCATAAAGGTAGGGTCCCTGCATCTGGGCTTCCAACCAGCTACGTTCCATGAAATAATAGACAGAAGGGACAGGTCGACTGAATGAATCACCCAACTCAAACCAGCTCATGCCCCAGGTGCTGATTTTATAACTGGTGAAGTACTCAAAAATAATCTTGATTGGGGGGTTTCGGTCCTCTCTAAATTATTTACGGCCATTGATAGATCTGCTTCCATTCCAAAAGACTGGGGCTTGGCCATTATAATCCCGATATATAAAAAAGGTAATAGAACCGATCCCTCTAATTTTCGACCAATTAGTCTTTTGAGTTTGGTGAGTAAGTTGTATACAAAACACCTTTTAAATAAGTTTTTAGACTGGCTTGAGTCCGAGGATATTCTGTTGGCTGAACTGGCAGGCTTTCGGCCTGGACGATCCATTATTGACCATGCAATGATATTGCAATATCTTGTTGAAAAATACCTCCATTATGGTCCACCACTATATGCGGCATTTATAGATTTTAAGTCCGCCTTTGATTCAGTTAATAGATCTAGATTGTGGGGGAAACTATTGTGCACTAATATAGACAAACAACTCCTCTTGCTTCTTATTATGATCCATGAGAATTCTAATATCAAGGTTAGATGCAGTCCCCAAGGACATGTTTCCAAGACAGTTCCTGTTAAGATGGGTGTAAGGCAAGGATGTGTCCTGGCCCCCACTTTATTTAATTTTTACATTAATTCCCTTGTTTCTGCTTTGAATAATCTTTCTTTTCATCCTCCAAAGTTGGCTAATAAGCATATCAACTCATTGGTCTATGCGGACGATGTTGTTATCCTCTCGTTATCCCCCATTGGACTTAAAAGAGCCCTAAACTCTCTTGCTTTGTTTTGCAAAGCGGAGAAATTAATAATTAACTCCTCTAAGACTAAGATTCTTACTTTTGTTCATCGCCCCAAATTGAGACAATGGACACTTGATAGACAACACATAGAGCAGGTTAAGACTTTCAAATATCTAGGAATTGTTTTTCATAACTCTGGTAGGAGAACTGTGCATTCAGAGCTTGTCATCAGTAATGTCTAAAGAACCATAACGGCTATTCTAAGATTTTTTTCCACTAAAGGTGCCCAGTTCATTCCGGCCGCAATCAAACTGTTTAATGCCAAGGTTCGCTCTCAACTTCTATACGGAGCACAATTGGGACCATATAGTAACATCAATATAATCGAATGTGTGCAAACTAAGTTCCTTAGGAGAATCTTTCAGGTCGCCCATTGTGTTCTGAATGCTGTTCTTAGAAGGGAGGCTGGAACTATTAAAATAGAATCTAGTCTGTGGATCAGTATACTTAACCTATTGGCAAAAATTGCACAAAACTTCTGGAGGTCTGACAAATTTAATTTTTCTGGATTCTTTTAAATCCTCTTGGGAAATTTCTCTTCTCAAGAAATTAAATGAGCTAGGTCTCAACAAAAATGAAATTCTAAAGCTTGACGCCAATAGAGCTAAGTCTATTATTAAACAAAAAATCCTAGAAGTAGAAAGATACATGGACTTCGCTTCCCTCCCACAATATGCCATGTTCAGAGTTCAAGCTTTGGTCCCCTCCCCAGCTCCATATCTGTTCCATGTTACCCTCCCCAAGTTTAGAAGGGCTTTAACTCTGGCACATTTCAATGTGTTGCCCACGGCCATGTTGGAAGGCAGATTAAAAAAAACACCTTTTGAACTTCGTTTTTGCCCATGTGGCTCGGGCGCTGTTGAAACCAATGACCATGTTCTCCTTTATTGTCAATTCTATAGAGACATTCGTCACCAACTGATTAGCCCACTACTGAGTAAATTCCCGGGTAAAACTGACTTCTTCTATTTACGTCTCCTATTGGATAACAATGATTCTACAGTATCCCATAAGGTGGCTAAATTTTGTTACATCGTTTGTAAACTGCGCCCTCAACTGACAAATGGTCATTTTATTACTGTGTAGAAAGATCTGTTTGGATATTGTATATGTATAGTCTACTATCAGTTTATATTTTAACCTATTACTGTTATACTGATACGCTGTTTGTGTGGTTTTGTTTTTATACTGGTCAAAGACCTAATAAATTTTATTACTGATGCTGTATCCACTGCCCATGGCACAGGAGAGTTTCACTGTGTTCCCTAAAGATATGGAAGCTGAAGGCGGCTGGCTCAGGGTGAGCTGAGACCTTGATCCTGGAAAGAGAACAACAGAGAAGTGGTGATGCGCCAACATCTGGATTCACCTTAATGGGAGGTTTTGCCGGCGCATGGCCTGCTTTCATCTGTGCACCACATCATGAAGACCAAGCTCAGAGTGGAAGTCTGTGAGATGATGATTTGTGTCCCAAATGCAAAAGAAGAGAAATCTCACAACGTTGGAGCCTGTGCCCCCAGCGTTGGTCCTTTATAGCCACCCTGGCTGTGAAGGTGGAACATCTGCACACTCACTGAACATTCAGCAGCACCGATCCGAATGGTCCTTGTGGTCACAAGCATCACATAAGTCATTCCTTGGAATGGGATGCTTCAGTCTGGTTTCACATGGTTATTTCTTTGGATATACAGCTACAGCCAATGACTTGGGGGAAGAGGTTACGTATTTTATCCAGTGTTAAGGGTTGGAAGGTGGTGATCATTGACATCTTGATAGAGGACAATTTTGCTACTCAGTATTGTGGACATGCTTTTTTTTCCCCCTTTAAAAATTGGGCTTTATATGCCACCAATCTACTTATCAGGGAACACTGTATTTTCCAAAAAAACAGAGCAGTGCTATAACATCCGTATCCAGTAAAGACCTGCTGGTATGTTACTCCATAGGGGAGCTGGCAAAGTCATCGATGCACATTGAGACTGATGCACAACAGGAGTGCTATGCATCTGTCCCATTGTGCATCTGTCCTGTTGTGCTTCAGGACACCAACTAGGGAGGGCCGATGCACATCGGAACACTCTTGCTGATGTCCCCTTATGAGTCTTTGTAATTCTCTAACAGCGTTTTTTGGCACCTCTGCTACATAACTAAGTATACGTAAAGTTATGTAATGTACACCATGACAGAGGATTCCAGTATGTATGTATGTGTGTGTGTGTATCAGTCCTTTTTTCTAGTCTGGGACTCAAGGCAACTTACAAAAGTTAAAACAGATAACCACTAAACCATACAGATCATATTCCTCTTGGACACACAGACACACACTGTTTGTACAGAGCTCATTTTATCCATTCCATTCTCATTCTTTGCTGTTCAGCAACACCCTCTAGTGGTTTTTATTGCAAATGCCAAGACCATTGAGACCGATTGAGTTGACTTGCTTTAGTGCTATCCTAATATGTTCCAAGATTTAGATGTGAAGGTCTAAGACTTGCCATACTCAGTCCTATCATTTGACCTCAAGTGAAGTGAAAATGGGCCCAAGGAACTCTGATGGGGTCCCTTTCGTGTTGACAAGGGCCGTAAAAAGAGGAAGCGCTCCTTCTCTCGTTTCCCCCTCAGTTTTGAGGGTCTGTTTGCAAAAGTTGGCATACATGAATCTTTCATGAATGATCCCTTAGGGCTTAAGAAGGCAGGTTCTTGTCTCAGTTCTCCTTCAGAACATGCCACTGTGACACTGGTTGCTGTCCCACACTGCACAGGAATAATCGGCCTCGTCTTCTGCCAGGGTTCCCGCAATGTTTAAATAGCAGGTGTTACTGGAGGCATCTTTGGACCCTGAGAAGCGAGCGGGGACCCCAGAGCCTTGGTGCTTGCTGGAATCTGAATAATACCGTAAGAGGTACCGTGGAGCATTCCCAGGCTTCTGCTGGTACCAGTACACATTATAGCCACTGATGCTGGATCCACTGCTCATGGCACAGGGGAGTTTCACTGTATTTCCTGGAGCTATGGAAGTTGAAGGCGGCTGGGTCAGGGTAGGTTGAGACTTTGATCCTAGAAAGAACACAAGAGAAAAGGTGATGCTCCACTTGATTGTCAGCTGCAAGCCTGCAACCTTAGTGGGAGACTTTGCCAGTGCATGGCCTGCTCTCACCTGTGCACCACATTATGAAGACCAAGCTAAGAGTGGGAGTCCAAAACATGGTGAGATGATTCGTCTCTCAAATGCGAAAGAAGAGTAATCTCACAACACTGGAACGTTTTCCGCCAGCGTTGGTCCTTTATAGCCACCCTGTTTGTGAAGGTGGAGCATCTGCACACTCCCTGAACATTCAGCAGCACTGATCCGATTGGTCCTCGTGGTCACAAACATCACATAAGTCGTTGCTGTTGCTAGAGAGAGGACCCTTTGTGTGGTGGCATCTTATCTGCAGAATGCCTTGGCCAGATTGGGTCACCTGGTGCTTTCTTCATGGTCATTTTGGTGTCAAGAGGGGACTGCTTTATTCTCCAAGACACTTTTCAGAACTTTTCTTAGTGATTTTAGAACACAGCACACTTTTCTCTTGCTACTAGTTTTGCTTCCCCCTCCCTCAAACCGGTGCTATTTTTATTTCTGGATGGTTTTGATTAGAGCTTCATATTAGTACAGTCGGCCTTCCTTATCCACAGATTTTTTTATCCACGGATTCAAGCATCCACAGCTTGAATATATATATATATATATATATATATATATAATCCCAAAGAGCAAACCTTGTTTTTCCATTTTATATAAGGGACGCCATTTTGCTATGCCATTGTATTTAATGGGCCTTGAGCATCCACGGATTTTGTTACCCACAGGGGGTCCTGGAACCAAACCCCAGTGGATAACCAGGACCCACTGTGTAAGCTGTCAGTATATTTTGTTTTACTGTTGGTATTTTAACTCGTTTGATTCAAGGTATGAGAGGGCCTATTGAATCAATGGCAAGGTGCTGAGGAAACAGTGGAGTAAGCAATGGAGCCTACTGCCCTCGGATGCTTTTGGCGGATGGGAGCCAGTCACCAACACTCAGATAAGACTCAATTGCCAAATCAACTAATTTCTTCATCTGGAACTGGTCAAGGGGCCATCTTGTTTGCCATGGCACATACTTTTCTTGGGCTGGCCCTGCTTTATTGTGGAAGGAGCTGAAGTCTGGTGAACCTTCTAATGAAATGACTGCTCAGAATGAGAGGGGAGGACATGATCTCTGAGAGCAGGAGGTTTTTTGCTCCCTTTGTGTTTGTGCCACGGTGCTAGCTGGCTGCTATCCTCATCCCAGACCTGGCAGTAATAATCAGCCTCGTCCTCTTGTTGGACATTTGTGATGGTTAAGGTGGCCAGGCCACCAGTGCTTGTTCCAGAGCTGATTCCAGAAAACCGGTCCGAAATCCCTTCAGGTCTTGCTGAGTCCTTATAGATAACCAGCTGAGGAGCATTGTTAGCTCTCTGCTGGTACCAATGGACATAGTACTTATCAAACTTGTCCCCTGAGCAAGTGAGTTCTGCAGTTTGTCCTGGAGACACAGAGATGGATGGCGGTTGGATCAGCGCATACTGGCCAAGAGAACCTGAGAAGAGAGGAAAAAATATTTTTAAGGACTTTTAATATGATTGTGCCCTAAAAATGGCAAATCCTTAAATGGCCTCCAGTCACCCGACTCTCTCCAGTTCAACACTGGATCACTGGTCCGTCAGCCACTTCACAGATCCATCCACAAGAGTCTTACTTTCATCCCAAGCTTGGGTTAGGTGTAATGGGATGGTGTAAAGTCAAATAGTGTCCTTAAAGGTAAGGAGGAAGAATAGTAAACTCTTTTGTCACCTGAACAGTAAGTGAGGACCAGAAGTTGGAGAAGTGGAGACCAAGCCATGGTGGGCATTGCAGGTGAACAACACTCTTCCTTACGAAAGTACTAGCTGTTTCTGGGTGGCTTCCTCCCAGGTTCTTAAAACCTACCAGTTCTACAACCTGTTGCTTAAATGCAAATCTGCCTTCTGTTGGTTGGCTGCGGAGACGTCTACGATGTCCACAAACATTGCAGTCAACCTCTTTTGCCATACTTGCATCCCCACTTACACGTTTGGTCCACAATGAGGCGTCTACGTGAAATAGGCCCAGTGACAGAACATGGCAAAGGATGGAATGTAGCTTCTCTGTTATTACATTAAAGTGGAGGAAAAGCTGGTGTTGGTGGGTCCCTGATGTTCAGTAAGGCCCCTCCAAGCAGCCATGCAGGGAGGCAAGTGGGCCAGTACCATGCCCCCAGTGCTCATACTCAGCATCACCCTCATTAGCAAACAAATAGGTGGGGAGACTAAGAGGCAGCATTTGTGCTAGGCAATGCCAGCCATGTGCCCAAACTCAACTATCAGCTTCAGTTGATTTGCCAGCAGTGCTCATTCCTAGCTGTCCTTGAGTCAGCCCTGATGCATGGCGACTCTGTGGATGAGACATCTTCAAGCCAGCCTATCTTCCAGTGCTCTGCTTAAGTCTTGTAGATATATGGCCTCCCTTATTGAGGGGCTGTTCTCTAAAAGAAACAAAGCCAAGGCAGAAAAGTTGTGTCACTTCAGTAAGTGGTCCTAAGGAACCCAAAGATGGATCCTGTCAAAGGGGGAGGCGTAGATGTTTGTTAGCGATGTGCCAAAAAACATGGAAGTGCCACCCTCCACTTGATTTCACAAAGCTGGTCTTATCAAGCACAGCTCTTTTTGGTTCACAAATACCCTCTAGTGGTATACCTTGCAATTGCCATGACTATAGTCACAGAACTATAGTATATACTATATGAATAGTGTGCTCTTTACTTCACCAGGTGCTAATCGAGGCTGGTCATTTGTGCCCCTCTATACTGCAGGATGTAATGTGCCTTCATGATTCCTCTTGTTACATCCAAATATTCTCCGGACTGTTTTTAAAACTTCACCAAAAAGATCCGCCAAAAGCACCAATACCAAAATGTACCAGGACAGGGGGGAAATGTTGCATTCAGCTAAACAGTAAATGGTTGCTATAACTGAGCGGGATTTCTAGGAAATGTATCAGGACAAGAGAAATGTTATTTGGATCTTGGAAACAAAGGCGGTAAGGACAACATTGAAACCCACCAGTTCCAAACACTTTTGGCCAGTCTGGATGAGTCTCAGTCTGGGTTTAACTGTCAGATGGGCATGTCTCTAATATAATATAATAATATAATTATAATAATTATAATGTAATGTAATGTAATGTAATATATCTCTAATATTGGTCGTGGGTCTTGTTGTTAATTTTTTTTCAAAGGTAAGAGTAGAGATAGAAAGAATATTGAAAATATTTTTTAAATGGTTCAAAATGTGTTCCTTAAGTATTGAGAAATGTTGGCAAGAAGAAACCTGGACTAACAAGAATCTTCACCGTCTGAGAAATATTTCACACAAAATTCATTTCTTGTCGTGCGCCTTCAAGTCATTTCCGGCTCTAGAGGACCCTAAGGTGACCCAATCCTGGGGTTTTCTTGGCAAGAATTGTTCCGAGGAGGTTTTCCCTTGCCTTCCCCTGAGGCTGAGAGAGTGTGACTTGCCCAAAGTCACCCAGTGGGTTTCATGGCCAAGCAGGGAATCAAACCCTGGTCTCCAGAGTCGCAGTCTAACACTCAAACTACTACGCCATGCCAGCTGTACACAAAATTCATGCATGGCAGTTTTGCACATGCAACAATTTTCTTCTGTGCATTCTGTTCTGCACAGAAGATGCTGCCTGCTTCTGCTCAGAGAAAAATGCAGTTTTTCTGGATAAGAAAACATCTGTGGTTGTTTTGTACAGAATACGTCTCCAACTGCGAATAGTCTGAAAAAAATGCACATTTTCCAAAAACTTACTAATACTGAAAAGCAAATGAAAGGGCCTCCCTCCGTTTCAACTGCTAGGAAAAGGAGAAGAGGCAGGCATGTCTTCATTGTGCCTAAGTGTCAGGACTCCAAAGCCAATTACTGATCAATATTCACATTCACTTTGGTTGCTGTTCATATTATTGTTGTAATTGCTTTAGATGTAGTCCTGCCAGCTTTTCTTTGCTTGGGGGGATGGGGTGCTTGGGACGGATAGCTGCATAGGATTGGAATGTACTGTTTAATTAGTTGGAGACATCTGCAGAGCCTGCCCAAGGTCAGCCTGGTTTCTCAAGCCGCGCTAGCCTGGGAAGCGAAGAGGGAGGAGGGAGGAAGGTGGAATGGAGAAGGCGGGAGAAGGAAAAAAGGGTGGGGGCCAGGAGTGCTTTTAACTTGGAGTTTGAGGCTTGAGTTTCAGAGTTCACTAAAAAGTTTGTCTGATCACTTTCATCTATATCCTAATAAACTTCACTGCTTGTAAGCAAGTTGCTGTTGTGGATTACTGGTGAAGGTTGTTGGATCTCACAGTTAGTGAACTCTACTGTATTCTATTTGTCATCATGACTGAAGTGAAGGTGCAGGTTGAACCATCTGATCTGGAGATTGAGATGGTGAAGGACACCGAGGCCCTCGGGAGCGAGGGAAAGGCCGGCGTCGAGGAACGCCAGGGAGCCAGGCCCAAGACAGGGACCAGCTCTGAGGACCAACCAGAGGACTGGTGGTACCTGCCAACGGGGACCGGGAGACACCGGCGCCGGGCTGGCAGACTGACGGCGTGGGACCAAGGACTGGGGGAGGCTATGTTGCAGAGCCCTGGCCCTGAGGACCTATCAGAGGAGGTGGCAGGTGTTAAAGATGACATTCGTGAGCTGAAAGCGATGATGGCCACCCTGATGCCCAAGGAAGGGAGGAAACCGGGCCAGGAAGCCCGAAAGGCACCAGCAGCAGCAGCCTCCAGGGCCGCCCGTCCAGTGTATTTGGAGGAGGACATCGACTCGGAGGTGGAGGACGAGGATGACCAGAGCTCAAGGCCGCCCTCGCGACGAAGGGGAGCTGGGGGAACCTCACGAGTTCGTCGTGGAGAAGCAGAAGCACTGCGCGAACTGCTGGCGGGCAAGCTGGAGGCCAAGTTCAACGGGGACCCGGAACAGCTTCCATTCTTCCTAGCGCAGGTGGCGGGACACATGCGGGCGCGAGGGGACTACTTCCCGGACGAAGCCGAGAAGGTGAGATGCGTGGCCGGCCGACTGGAGGGCCAAGCGGCTCAGTGGCTGGTGCAGCTGTATGATTGTGGGGCACCCGAGCTGCGGTCCCTAGACGCATTCATGACAGCGCTTCGGGCTCGGTTCGAAGACCCGTTCCGTGTGGATCGGGCGAAGGCCAAGTTCGCCACCTTGCAGCAGGGGAGCCGCTCCGTGGCAGAATACGTGTTGGAGTTCCAGAGCGTGGCCTCCAACATTCCGGATTACCCGGATGCGATGATGACTCGCCAGTTCCAGGATGGGCTCCGCGCCGACCTTCTAGAGTGGATCCTGATGAAAGAGACGCCAGCTGATCTACAGGAGTGGATTCGTTGCGCCGGCGAGGCGGAGGCCACCCGGGAGCGGATTCGGCTGGCAAAGCAGCGGGCGGCGTTCCAACAGGGGAAGATGGCGGCGACCCCGGGTCGAGAGGGCAAACCCAAGACTTCTGCGGAGATGGAGAAACAGCGTCGGATGAGACTGGGACTCTGTTTGGCATGTGGGAAAAAGGGCCACATGATTGCTGCCTGTCCGGAGAGGGCCACAGTCAAAAAGGCGGCCAAGGCGGCGCTAACAGGCTCCGGAGGCCCCGGGAAAGGGGCCGCCGGCCAGGCTGCCGCACCGGCAGGTGCCGATGACGAGCGCCCAGCAGGACCGGCTCAGCCAAATGAGACAGAAATGAAAGGCTATGAAAGCAATACGGATGGACTACAGAAGGAGGCAAAGGTCTGGAATATGATTCTGTTCAAGGTGTAATGTTTTTTGAAGGCCCCATGAAGATTCTGTATCCTGTCTTTGAGGAGAGTAGGCCCCTTGAGGGGCCAGCCAAGGTTTTTGTCTCATTTCCCCCTTGAAGTCTATCACCGTGAAAAGCACTCCCAGTCCAAAAAGCACAGTAATAAGTAGCCTCATCTTCTGCAGCAGCTCCAGAGATGGTCAAATAGCCCGTGTTGGTGGAGGCATCTCTAGACCCCAAGAAACGAGAGGGGACCCCCGAACCTTGGTGCTTGCTGGAATCGCTATAGAAATATAACAGGTATCATGGGGAACTCCCAGGCTTCTTCTGGTACCAGTGCACTCCGTAGCTACCACCAGTGGCACAGGAGAGTTTCGCCGTGTTCCCCGGTGACACCGAAGCTGACGACGGCTGGATTGATGTGATCTGAGAGTCCGAACCTGGAAGAAGAAGAAGAACGGAGAAATGATGAGGCTGTCCCTGCTCTCCAGGTGAACTCCCTTAGCTTGAATTTTCATGTGAGCATGACTTGCACTTACCCCAGCACCATACTGCTAAAATTACTAGCAGGTTAACCATGGGAGCCCAGAACATGGTGGCAATCTAGTCTGTGAATGAGCAGGAAAGAAGAAATGGAACAAACCTCACCCCAGTGGAGATGTCAGTGATGGTGCCTCCTTTATGGCCCCCCATGGGAGGAGGTGGAGCATGTGTTCTCTGCTGTAATGTCAAGGAGCTCCCATTTCATTGGTCCTTCTATTCCCGAGGGTGCTTGAACACAACATTCATTGCTGAGTGATTATTCTCTTTGGCTTCCCAAGGACCCTATTGAATTGATCCTGCCCCTGTGCACATGCTTGGTTGCTGTGTGTTGTGTTGCCTTCAAGTCATTTCTGACTTATGGAGACCCTAAGGCGAACCTCTCATGGGGTTTTCTTGGCAAGATTTGCTCAGAGGAGGTTTGCCATTGCCATTTATCTGAGGCGGAGAAAGTGTGACATGCCCAAGGGGGGAATCGAACCCTGGTCTCCAGAGTCGTAGTCCAGTGCTCAAACCACTACACCAGGGATTCTCAACCTTTGATCCGCCAGCTGTTTTGGACTTCAACTCCCAGAAGCCTCTGCCAGAATGGCCAATGATGAGGGAATCTAGGAACTGAAGTCCAAAACATCCAGAGAACCAAAGGTTGAGAACCACTGCACTACATTATGCTAACTCTCAAGATATGCTTGGTAGGGTAAATAATATAAGTTGTATTTCTGTTACGGTGGGGACAATCACTAGTCATTTGCACCTTCACTGACGCATCAATAAGGAGCAGTAAGGTTAGAGTGCTGGGCTGGACTTTGGGAGGCCTGGGTTCAAGTCCCCACTGAGCCCTGAAACTCACTGGGTGAACATGGGCCAACCACTGTCCCTTGGCCAGGCTTAACCTCACATAGTTGTTGTGAAGACAGACTGGAGAAGAGGTATAAGCTGCTTTTGAAGGAAAGGTGAGATATACGTTTAGAAAGAAAGGCAGGAGCAAATGAAGAATATACAACACCATCTGTTGTTCACCAAAGCAAAGAAATAAGAAATTGTGCCACTCAATATTATGGCCCTGATCTTTCTTAATGGGGTCGTCTTCCTCTTTTTAACTTTACAAGAGCTGTTGTTGTTGTTGTTGTTGTTGTTGTTGTTGTTGTTGCCTTCAAGTCATTTCTGACTTATGGAGACCCTAAGGCGAACCTCTCATGGGGTTTTCTTGGCAAGATTTGCTCAGAGGTGGTTTGTCATTGCCATTCCTCAGAGGCTGAGAGTATGTGACTTGTCCAAGATCACCCAGGGGGTTTCCATGGCTGAGTAAGGATTCACACTAGATCTTTCTTTTTAAAAAACAAAGCATATCATATGAAAATGTTCCTTTAAAAAAAAAAAGCTCATTTGGCCATAGTAGAGGTAGTTTCAGGGACCATCTCCAGTTTCAAAAAGATTAGAGGTATTATTGCTGTTTTAGCACATGCGTTGTTGCATTTCTTGGGCAAACCATGAGGACTAGCAGCAGCTTTTCATTATCTCCCCTGGATCCTTATAGTTTATGTGAGTGGCACTACTCAGGCTGAGAGGGGTGCACCAATGGTCTCCAGCCTTCTTTACTCGGGAAATATCCCATCCAGAGTTCTGAGTTTCCAATAAGGAGAGAAGGATCAACCCTCTACACAGATGTTAAAATTTTTAAAATAATAATAATATCTGTCCAAAACAAATGGCTTCATTTGCCTTTATGATTTTTTTTTGCAACTTAAAACATGTAAGAAAACATAAATTCTGAATAGTGATTATTGCAACTCTATGTCCATTGTATTATCTGGTCCAAGGACTAATACAATAAACATTATTCTATTTAACACAGGAGTGAAAGGGGGGAAATCCAAATATTCCCCCTCTCTCTTCCTCTTCCATTTTTTCTTTGCATTGTATGGTGGACCCTTGGTATCTGCTGGGGTTGGTTCGACCAAAATCCATGCATACCAAAATCCATGGAGACTCAGGTCCAATGAAACACAGCCACATAGTAAGATGATGCATCCCTTACACAAAATGGCAAAATCAAGATTTGCTTTTTGGAATATATATATTTTAAAAATATTTCCAAGCCATGGATGCTTGAACCTGTGGATACAAAAAATCCATGGATATGGAGGGCTGACTGTATTCTTATATTTTGTCTTTGCAGTATTGCACAAGTTTCTTGGTGGGTTTTGGTGCCAAAGAATGCATCCAGCAGCAAACATTTGGGAGGCGGTCCCTTCTGGTCCTTTGCGTTTTCCCGAGAGCGTGCCTCTTGCCTGCCTGGTCTAGTCGGCTGTTTCACCTTCACCTCATCTCTGGAAGAGTCTGCTCTTAAAACCAAAGATGGAAAAATTCTGTCCAGTCATTGCTGTCTTTCGGCTTTATCTCATCCCTGCGTGTGACGATGGAAGCTTGCAAGATAGGCCATGCAAGACCAAGTTCTCCATCTGGGTATCTTCAGTGTTTGGTTGGCATCATGCAGTTCATCAGTTCATCCCCCCCTTAGGGGATAAGAACAGCGGTTCTTGTCTAACTTCCCCATCAAAATATCACACCGTGACACGCATTGTACCATGCGGCACAGTAATAGTAAGCCTCGTCTTCTGCCTGAGCTCCAGCAATGGTTAAGTAGCCAATGCTACCGGAAGAATCTTTGGACCCCGAGAAACGAGAGGGGACCCCGGAGCCTTGGCCCTTGCTGGAATCTGAGCTATAATATAAGAGGTACCGTGGAGCATTCCCTGGCTTCTGCTGGTACCAGTACACAGTTCTGTCATTCCTGCTTATGGTGCAGGAGAGTTTCATTGTGTTTCCCAGTGACACAGAGGCCGAGGGAGGCTGAGACAAGGTGAGCTGAGAGTCTGAACCTGGAAAGAGAAAAATGGAGAAACGGTGAGACTCAGCTTGGTCTTCCGCTTTAGCGATCGCTTTAGCAGGAGGAGGACCTCTTCTCACCTCTGCACCACATCAACAGTAGCAAACTAGCAAAGGGAGCCCAGAACATGGTGAGCAGATGTTGGTCCTAATGCTGGAAGAGAGAAAAAAGACCTCACAGCAGTGGCCTTCTCCAAGACCATTGCCTTTTATAGGCAACCCTATTGGTTGGACGGGAGACTCTAGACTCCACCCTCAGGTTCATCCCCTCCAATCAGATTGGTCCTCATGGTCACAAGGGTACTTAAAGAGAGAGGGTTCCATTCTTGGGGGAGTGAGACTTCCCTCCAGTTGGGTTTGGGTATGATTTTCTTTGCACATCTGCGATGTACAGTCGCCCCTTGGAACTCATGGGGGATCCGTTCGAGACCCCCTCCCTGCAAGTTCCAAATCTTGCACATATTCAAGCCCCATAGGCTTGAATGGGGCTCGTGCATGCACTGCAGGCACACATTAAGATTAATGGTGGTCGTCCCTCCACGGATTTTCAAGTCCATGGATTTGGAGGGGCGACTGTATTTGCCTGATGGGATAGGTCACGCATTTGGTACTTTATCACCGCATGACTGGCCAGGACTTTTCAAGTCCTACACTTCTGTACCAAGACACAATGTCGCTACCACGTGTGGCACATTATGTTCCCCAGTGAGATGGAGGCTGATGGTGACTGGAACAATGTGGCCTGAGTGTCTGAACTCTGTTTTTTGGTTGTATCCGCACTGCAGAAATAATTGTATGGATGTCTAGAAACTGTAGTTGTGTGAGAGAGCACTGGGGCCACCACAAAATATAATCCCCATAATTCCATAGCATTGAGCCATGGCAGTTAAAGTGGTGTTAAGTTGGATGATTTCTGCAGTGTGGATGCAACGTTTCTACTGTTGGTTACTTGTCTGTTTGGTTTATTTATTCTAAATAGTTTTTGAGTTTTATTTGGTGGTTATTTTGAGGTTCCATGATATCATTCAGGGAGACACAGCTTCTGCTAAATCTAATATGCCAATAGTGTTTCATCATTTTAATTTTTAATTACTATTTTACAGCCGACGTAAACCACCCATCCATCATTACCGTATTTACAGTACAATATATTTCCTTTCCCAGAAAAATAAAAAGTTGGGAATACTTGAGGTGAGAAGAAAAATATAGTTTCCCCACCTTTCATCCTTCCCTTTACTGATCACTTGACCTCACTATAAATTCCCGCTAAAATTATTTCTGCAACCTCTTTCTATCAAAATTAGCAATGTAACCTGCATCTTAGTTGGAATCTTTTTACGTATTTCTCATTACAGAAGAATCTAATTTTTGAGCATTGTCCATCTTAATTTGTTTAACTGAAGTCAAGCATTATTTTTATAGCTCTTATGCACTCACAGGAATGTGCGCACCAAAGTCAGTACATATGTTGGCCTCTGGGTGTTTTGGACTATGACTCCTATCAGCTCCAACACAGCCACATTGTATAGAAGTTGTAGTCTTAAAACAGTTGGAGGAGAACAGCTGCCTACCCTGGTCATACATGAAGGTCCCCTTAAAGAAGAGAAAAGAAGGTTCTTGTCTCAATTCTGCATCAGGTTGTGCCACCGTGACACTGACTGTTATGCCACACTGCACAGGAATAGTCAGCCTTGTTTTCTGCCAGGGCTCCAGCAATGTTTAAATAGCAGGTGTTACTGGAGGCATCTTTGGACCCTGAGAAGCGAGCAGGGACCCCAGAGCCTTGGTGCTTGCTGGAATCTGAATAATACCGTAAGAGGTACCGTGGAGCATTCCCAGGCTTCTGTTGGTACCATCCCACCCAGTAGCTACCAATGTTCAGCCCACTGCGCATGGCACAGGAGATTTTTGCCGTGTTCCCTGGTGACACTGAGGCTGATGCTGGCTGAGATATCACCGGCTGATCATCAGAACCTGAAAATAAGAGAAAAATTGTAGCATTAGCATTAGCAATAGCAACTACAGTGTGAAGTCAAAGGCTTTCACGGCCGGCATCCATGTGGGTTTTTCGGGCTATGTGGCCATGTTCGAGAAGAGTTTGTTCCTGACGTTTCGCCAGCATCCGTGGCTGCCTCTGGAGTTGCTAGCCACAGATGCTGGCAAGATGTCAGGAACAAACTCTTCGAGAACATCACCACATAGCCCTAACAACCCACAAAAAACTAATAGCAAGTACATTTCTATATCACTTTGTATAGCGGTTTACGACATGTAAGCCAACTGCCCTCCAACAAGAAACTAGGGACTCATTTTACTGACCTATGAAAGGATGGAAGGCTGAGTGGACCTTGGAGCCCTCCTCTAGGATTGAACTTACAGCATTGTGGCTGCGGTACTGGCATTGAACCACTGCACCACCAGGGCTCCTCAATGGCATTAAATTGTAGCATCTCCCATACAAATCCCCTTGGCAATCATTTCTCCAGGTATTAAAGCAGTGCTTACCTGTGCAGCTTGTTACCAAAAAGCAAAGAAGGAGAGCCCAAACCATGATGAAGGGTTTCAGAGACCCGAGGGTGAAGAGAGGCAACATTGAAAGCCCCTCCACTCCTTGTTTTTTATACTGTCCTTATTTATGGAGGTGGAGCATCTGCACTCCATCCTCTCTAATTTGATTGGTTATGCTCATTGTAGGGATACTTAAAGGCCATTGAGACTCTTTTCCCTCGTACATACATTTTAAGGATGTTTTGCTTTGGCATTATATCGGTGCTACTTCAGTTATGTTTCGGCCATGACAAATATTTTGGCGTGTTTGGGGTCGGAGTGTGCTTTGTTTGAAATGGACTTGATTTCAGGTTACGTGTAGCAGTGATGCTATGCACTGGGCACATAAAACAACACACTAGATTTGGGGGGCAGGTGCTCTGAATTGTATACTCACCCTCACCAAAAGTATAGCTCACTCTTTTCGTTGGCCGGGTAGATTTGGCAAAAAGGAGGCCCAGAATGTCATGAGGTTGATGCTACAATGGATACGCTAAATGTGGTGAAGGTGTCCTCAGGTAATGATGGCCACATGCTCCCACAAATGGTGCTCTTTCCCATCATGAACCGCATGCATCTATGCTCAAAGGGTTGGTTGGTTGGTTGGTTGGTTGGTTTTAGGCTTCGGCTGATTTCCGGCATCAAGAAATGTATGTATGGCATACAGCTGTGCTTCTGTAGAGATGTCTCCTGGGGTTACCCACCCAATCCACGTTTTAAGCAATGTCTCTCCTGAACACAACCTTTTCCATGTCATTGGAGAGTAAGGGGATCAATGGATATTTTCCTCTAGTTGGGACTAGTTATCTTCCTCCAGTTGGGACCTCTGGGGTCCTTGGAAAGACCCTGCCGATGACATCCTTGCAGCATGTCTAGGTACAAGAAAATAACCGCACGTATCTCCACTGAACCGATAATGTTTAGCCACTCTATTCTGCTTTGGTCAGGCCTCACCTGGAATACTGCATCCAATTTGGGCACCACAATTCAAAAAGGATGTTGACAAACTGGAGCATGTCCAAAGGAGGGTGACCAAAATGGTGAAGGGTCTGGAAACCACCAAGTCCTATGAGGATCAACTTAGGGACTTGGGTATGTTTAGTCTGGAGAAGAGAAGGTTAAGAAGTGATATGATAGCCCTGTTTAAGTATCTGAAGGGGTGTCACATTGGGGATGGAACAAGCTTCTTTTCTGATGCTCCAGAGAATAGGACCTGGAGCAATGGATTCAAACTAGAGGAAAAGAGATTCCAGCTCAGCACCAGGAAGAACTTCCTGACAGTAAGAGCTGTTGAACAGTGGAAGATACTCCCTCGGAGGGTGGTAGAGTTGAAGGGGTGCCACGTTGGAGATTTTTAAACAGAGACTGGACGGCCATCTGTCGGGGGTGGTTTGATTGTGTATTCCTGCATGGCAGAATAGGGTTGGACAGTATGGTCCTTGAGGTCTCTTCCAGCTCTATGATTCTATGATGGTATGCGTTTTAACTGTGTACAACAGTAAATTGGTAAAGTACAGAGTTTTTTACTCCAAGGTAGTGGGATGGCATGGCGGAATGGTTTGTGTGTTGGACGATGAAACTAGAGATCAGAGTCATCCATGAAACCTACTGGGTGACTGTGGGCAATTCACACTCTCTCAGCCTCAGAGGATGGCAATGGCAAACTTCCTCTGAACAAAACATGCCCAGAAAACCCCATGATAGGTTAACCTTAGAGTCATCATAAGTCAGAAAAGACTAAAAGACACACAGCGAACAACCATAACAACAGACGGCAGGTATGGAGGCAAGTAGTGCAAATGGGGCAGGCAGCAAAGGATGAAGAGGGAAGGAGCAGAAAGAGGAAAACCATGGCTTGCTGCGTCATGGAGCATCGTGGATGTGCAAGAATGAAGCTGCCATGTATGTGAGAGAAAGGGTGGAAAGAAAAATAAAAAGAGGTGAGAGGAAGGGAGAGAGAGAGAGGAAGGAAGGAAGGAAGGAAGGAAGGAAGGAAGGAAGGAAGGGGACAAGGTGGATGTGGATGAAATGATTATCAAATGAAAGAGAGAGAGAGATGGGACCCAGCAGAAAAAGAGAAGGAGAGGCATGGAGAAAGAGTGAAGGAAGAAAAGTAGAATGTACAGTGACTGTCTCGGAGGATAACAGCTACATATGCAAAACATAAATACAAGGTTTTAGACTTTCTCTAAAGATGGGAAGTGAGTTATTGCTTGGCTTCCTCATTTGCCTGCATTGCTGTGCCATATGAGCGCCAAACGACACAGTAATAGTCGGCCTCGTCTTCCGCCGAGACTCCCACAATGCTTAGATAGCCAGTGTTCCTGGATATGTCTTTGGAAGCGGAGAAGCGAGCGGGGACCCCAAAGCCATGGCCCTTCTCGGAATCGGATTTATAATGGAGGAGGTAGCGCGGGGCATGCCCAGGCTTCCGCTGGTACCAAGAGACAATGTAGTCACTGATGCTGGGCCCGTTGCTCAAGGCGCAAGAGATTTTTGCCGTGTTCCCCAATGACACAGAGGCTGATGGCGGCTGTGACAGGGCAGGCTGGGCATTGGATCCTAAGGGAGAAAAGAGCAGGGAAATCATCACCTTCAATCTCCCCAGGGCAACTCTCCTTGGCAGTGTTTCCATGAGTATGTACCATTCTCTCACCTGCAGCCCATATTATTAGTAGGCTGATAATGGGAGACCAGGGCATAGCCATGATGGGATGGGGGTCCTACCAAAAGAAGCAAAGATCATCACAATTATGGGACCCCTGCAGGCCCTGTCCTTTATATGGGTCCTTCCCTAGGGGTGAGGCATCTTTGCTCCACCTCCATGCTTGCCTGCTCTAATCCTATTGGTCCTGCTGATCATAAGAGAATATGTAACGGTAGGATTTTAAAAACCCAATGCTGTCCTGATGAACAGCGATCCAAGGTGAAATGACTCAAAGGACCAGACCAGACCCATGTGTCAAACCAACATGTTTCCTGTTATGTACATAGGAACTGTGTGTAAGCAGGCACAAGCATTGCAGCTTTGGGGGATATGGAGAAGACATAAACTCTTTCTTTCCTAGACTGGAGTGTAAATCTTCATCAGTGTCATTCTTGTAGGCACCATTTGTGGCAATGGGGGTTCTCCTTGAAACTCAAACCCCGTTTTGAGAGAAGTGCTCCCCTCCCTCAAGTTTATGACAGGGAAAGAAAGAGTTAAACTCTTCACCCCACTTGCTATGGTCCCAAGCAATGGCACTCATGCCTCACCCCGTCCCTAATGCTCTCATATATAGTGGGCTCTTGGTACCCACAGGCTTGCCATCCGCAGATTTAAGCATCCACAGAGTTTTTCCAATGAGAGTGCATGTACGTTGCTGTGTGCATGTCACGCTGTCATTGAGGGCAATGGGACTTGAGGTCCCACATTTTTCCTTGTCCACATGGGGGTCTGGAATGGATCACCTGCGGATACAAAGGGTGGACTGAACATAACAAACATGGACACGTCGATTGTTTTCAATGCATAGAATAGCCCAGCTGGTTTGGTCTTACGAAATGGCCTTCAGGTGGGAAGGTGCACATACGTGTGTGCCGTCAAGGTGACTTATGGCAACCCCATGGATTTCATAGGGCTTCCTTAGGCAAGGGATCCTCAGAGCTGGTTTTGCCAGCCTCTTCCTCTAAAATACTGCTTACAGTAGCACTGAATACAGCAACGAAAGGATGTTTCATATGCCACTGCTGTTTGTTTGACTTGGTTAGGATGTGAGACTATTGAGCACAGATCAAGAGCTCCCTCAAATGGCTAGATTTGCAGTGAACATCCTTATGTCTTCGGTGCGGTTGCCCATCCCTAGTTGAGTAGCTCTGAGCCTCTGCCAGGTTCTCTTTCTGTATCGTATACCTACCTAGTTCAAAACCCTTGAGCAACAGAGTGCAGGTTGTTGTATCGCTTCCCTCTCACAGCATATCACCGTGGAAAGTTTTGCTATTGGCATGATATGTGACACAGTAATAATCAGCCTCATCTTCTGCCATGGCTCCTGTAATGGTTAGATAGCTGGTGTTGCTTGGTATATCTTTGGAACCGGAGAAATGAGAAGGAATCCCATCCCCTTGCTGCTTGTTGGAATCCGAATGATACCGCAAGAGGAATTGTGGAGCATTCCTCTGCTGGTACCAACTCATATGGTACCCAGTGACAACGAATCCGCTGCTCCAGAGACAGGCGATTTTTACTGTGCTCCCTGGTGACACCGAGACTGATGATGACTGAGACAGCACTGGCTGAGAGTTGGAGCCTGGGGGGAAATGGAAGAAATGGTCACATTCAAGGCACCCTGTATATCCTTCCTTAGCAGTCATGTTGATACATGCTCCATCTTCTCCTACCTGTGCACCAGAGGGCTAAGCAGCTGAGAATGAGGAAAGGGAACATGATGAAGAGATGTGGAACCCCAGCAAGAAAAGAATGCGACTTCACAATGACTGAGGTCCCTAAACATTTGCTCTTTTATAGGGCAAAACTACTGAAGAACCTCCGAACGGAAGAAGCAGAACATTGGTGCTCCACCCAGATGCTAATCTCCTCCAATCCGATTGGTCTCCATAAATATAGGGATGTTTAAAAGGAGGACACAGCTGCCATTGGGGTATGGCACAACCCTCTGGCTTTCTAATGTGCTGCTTCAATTGCATACCAGTTGTAACCCAAATGACACCTCGTATCAGTAGTGTGGCCACCCCACTCCTGTATAACTCAGACTGAAGACTTGGGTAAAAGAAATAACAGCTGGGAGACAGGTGATGTCTTGATCATGTGTAAGGTCTCCTTAGAAGCAGTGGGACATTTTTGTCCATTGCGCAACATCTGCATGCGTTCAAAGATACAGAAGCAGAGTTATGCATGTGACACATTGGGTTGTGCATTGGGTTGCACAACGCTACCATCCAGCACAATGGTTGAACATACGCATGTCTAGTTCTTGCATAGTTGTCCTTCCAAGTCCTAGGCGGGTTACATACTGCTGAGAAGCGGCGGTCTGGCTCCGCCTCCGCTTGCAGCGTCCGGGAACCGCAGCCTTTAAACCGCGTGGCTCTTGGACGCTCCGAGGAAGGAGCGTGGAAATCATGCTCCTTCCTGGACCCGGAAAAGACGCCGCTAGTTGCGCACTCGCGGTGTCACTTCCAGGGCACGCCATGCAGACGCACAGCGTCCGCTACGTCAATATGGCAGCGGCCGTGTGGAACGGCCGCTGCCATTTGTCACGGACTCTGTCCGTGATAGGGTTAGGGGCGTCTGGAAGAGACGCCCCTTTTTCAAAATGGGACGTCCTAAGGACGTCCCTTATGGCGGTCTGTAACCCGCCCTAGTCTTCTACTAATGTCTTGACTACCGTTTTTGTATAGAAAAGCTTTAACCATTTCAGTGTCAATGGGGCTGTGCTCATGGACCCAAGGGCCCATATTGCCACATCTGACATGGAAACAGGGGGCCTGGCCATGTGAATGCCGCCAGGTACCTCATTTCCATGTCAGATGTGGTGATGGGGGTGACTGTGACTAGCAGCAATGGCGGCAGGAGTTAAGGGGCACACAGCAGTAGTGGGTTGGGATCAAAGCCAGAATATCATAGGTTTGGTCCGTACAATCCTGACCTATCTACTCTGCCCCTTCATTGTCTACTTTAACCCTCTTCCAAAGAACCCCAAATGGCTAAAAACCATGGCAAATGCGGCTGTTTTGTCCCCACTCTCCAATGCCCCATGCCTCTCAAACACTCTCCAAAGCAAGCAAATAGCCCTCTCCTCCAAAAACGCAGCTGAAACTAAAACCAGAAATGACATGATATCACATCTGGTCACATTGGGCATGGCAGTGTGGCCCAGCAGGGGACACAAAGGGTGAATCTTGTCCTCATCCCACAGTTGCACTGATGGAAGATCCCAGGCTTCTGATGGAACCAGGACATGGGACAGCCACTGATGATAATGCCATTGCTGCTAAAGACAAAAGAAGGTGTCACTGCATTCCTCATTGTGTTCCACTCTGGAAACTACTGTTCCCAGAATTCCATAGCATTGAGCCAGGTCAGTTAAAATGGTGTCAACCCAGATTATTTCTGCCGTGTGAATGCAGCCTCTCTGTCTGACACACACACAAATAACTCTCTTTTTATACCAGGAGCTTTTTGTCTCACTTCCCCCTCTGCTTCAAGAACTGTGTGCTGCTCACTGTTGCCATCCCATACCTGGCAGTAATAGTCGGCCTCATCCTCTGCTTGGGCCCTGGCGATGCTCAAGGTGGCTGTATTGTCAGAGTTGGTGCCAGAGAATCGGTCCGAGATCCCAGAAGGCCTGTTGCTGTCTTTGTATATAATGAGGACTGGGGCCTGGCCAGGTTTCTGCTGGTACCAGTGCACATACTTGTCCTCAATGTTGTCCCCCAAGCAAGTTATCTGGGCATTTTCTTCGGGGGAGACAGAGACGGATGGTGGCTGGGTCAGCACATAGGAGGCCAAGGAGCCTGCAAAGGAAGATAGCACGACGTGACCAAATGCAAGAATTACCTGGAGATACTATGCAAACAATAGAAATGTCCCATGGTTATACCTGAGCAATAAGTGAGGAGGGTGAGGGAGACCCAGAACATGATGGGGAACACAGAGGAGCGTCACACCGTGAGACAAAAGGGATTTCTGGCTCAGACTCCCCCCTCCATTCCCTACTTATTTTCTTTGCCCTCGCCAAGGGCCCTCCCATTCAAATCATTTCCTTTCAAAGCACAGTGGAAACTCCACTATTCTCCGCCTCCCCCATAGAAAAAGACACAACAGAAAAGTAGACTTAGGGAACGTATAGCAATGTTGGATATTTATATGAAGCAAAGTGCACCCGGACTAGGGCCATATGAGCTTGTGGCAGACACAGGAGTCATTGCCCTGAATGGGAAATATAACATTTATTGTCTCGAGAATTCCATCTTGGTATATGGAAGGGGACAGAAAAGCAGTTGACCTACACTTGGTTAGACGAGCCCCTAAAAGCTGGCTCTTATGTGTAGGGGGTAAACTAGCAACCAGTACAGTTGGCCCACCATTTTCGCAGGGGATCCGTTCTGGACCACCCCATGAAAATGGAAGCTCACGTATATTGAAGCCCCATAGCCTTGAATGGGGTGTGCCCCTGTGCACATTGCCCATGTGTGCATGCCATGGAAAATAGCGGAAGTCGCCCTTCTGTGGATATTCTAGGTTGCGAATCTCAGATCCGTGAGTTAGGAGAGGCGACTGTATTGTGGTTGGAGCCCCATGGATGCTGCTTTCCTGGACAAAGACAGCAAAGAGATGCTAACATTCAAAATGTGGAAGGCAAGAGGAAAAATTATAGAGGGAAATTTTGAAACCACATGATCGCCAGTTATTATATTTGCAGCAAAAAGTACGCTCATGGACCTCTATTCAAAATAGGGATGTAATTCTTAGCAACTCTCATTCTCAAAGGAAGCAACAAGTGACTGTAGCAATTTTGTTGCCCTCGTGTGACAGTCTTTGAAAACAGAGCAGTTTTGGGAGGCTTTTTTGCAATTTTGGACTTGTTCTGTACAAAATTCACGTGTGGCTTTTCTGCTCACACAATGACATTTTCTGTGCAGGACTCAGCATTGCAAAAAACGATGTTTTCGGCGTAGAAATTGCTGTGGTTATTCAACACAAAACTGACATTTGTCATTCTGCAGAAAACATTTTCTGTTCAGAAAATATTTCTGCACAGAAATAGTATTACTTTTGCTATTTTCTGCACAGAAAAATGTGCACATTTTGCACAGAATTGCAAAGTTGCTTATCAGTAAGGATTCCCCTCGTCCAGGTTTCCTGACACTTGATATTTTAAAATCATTTTTAAAATGGTTTAACTATTCTTTCCATCTCTGATTGAAACATATGTTTGTTTTGGAATGATATATAAGTTGCTTTTGGTATTTCTAACTGTCCAACTGGACCAGTTATTGACTATAATGCCTTATTCGGATATGAAAAATGAATAAAACAATAACAAATACCACAAAGGCTATGCAGTGCAAACTGGTTGTAACTCTGCATGAAAAGATGTACCGTATGTAAATGTGGTGTATGATCTTAGCCAATGGATTTCAGGGTGTGAATGTGCAAAAGGTACACTCTGCTTTCCTGAAATGCATACTAGCATACCTACATTAATGCGGCCATTGGAAAACTATGCACAGTATTGTGGCAGAGCTCTTACGTTGAGATGCAGCATAACTTTATGACATTCTGTAGGTGTGCAAGTTCTCCTAAAGAAATGGTTGGAAATTTTTGTCTGACATGGAACCTCCATTTTCACTTTAAGATTGTGGAAGCAGACATAATAGTACGACATCCATCAATCTGTATGGAGCATCGCTTAGTAAGACACACGTGTGTTGCACATCATGCATTGCACAATTGCTTGTGCAGCTCTATAACTCATTAATGAGATGGCGGGGCACTGGGTTCCAGCCTATGTGTGATTTCAAGGCCCATATGTATTGCACATCACACATTTCACAGTTGCTTGTGCAACTTCACAATTCATCAATGAGGTGGCATGGCACAGAGTTCCAACCTATGTGCAATAATAGCACATGGAATAATAGCATACTAGTCCACATGGAATGGGCATAGAACTGATTTTCAGGTATTAAAAGGTGTAAACCTATGGAAACTTGACTGATCTCCCCAGTGCTATACAAAGGTGTCCATGCATGGGACCTTCTCCCTGATGCTGGGCTTTGCCTGATCTGGAAACACCAGGAACTTCAGAGCCTAAACAAGAAATGACGATCAAGTCCAGGGACTGTCAACATCTTCAATACATGCTTCACAGCTGGAGCTTTTTGTCTCACTTCCCCCTCTGCTTCAAGAACTGTGTGCTGCCTGCTGTTGCCATCCCACACCTGGCAGTAATAGTCGGCCTCATCCTCTGCTTGGACCCTGGCAATGCTCAAGGTGGCCATGTTGCCCGAGTTGGTGCCAGAAAATCGGTCCGAGATCCCAGAAGGCCTGCTGTCGTCATTATAAATAATGAGGACCGGGGCCTTGCCAGGTTTCTGCTGGTACCAGTGCACACTCTTGCCCCCAATGTTGTCCCCCGAGCAAGTGATTTGGCCGTTTTTCTCTAGAGAGACAAATCCTGATGCTTGTTGCCTGAGTACATACTGAGCCAAGGAACCTGCAAAGAAGAAAATAAGACAGATGATAATCTGTTGTCTCTGTGTTCTGGAAACACCTCAGAGATCGAAGTTCTCTGTTGGGGTACCTGCACAATGGGTGCAAAGCATGAGGAGCAGCGAGACCCAGCGCATGATGGGAAAACCGGCTGAGGTCCACTCACTAAGGCAAAAGGGGTTCTGGATGAGCCTTCTCCATTTCCTGGTTTTATCTTTCTTTTGCCTTGGTAAACGTCACTCTTATGCAAATCGTTTCCTTTCAAAAAGGATTGGAACCACATCCAGGCATGTTGTATATGTAAAAATGGCAGGGAGGCGTAGGTCGTTGGGAGGTCCGAAGGCTGATTTCAATTTATTTTCAGAGCCATGAATGTTGCCTTTAGTTGAGCACGACACATACGAGGAAGCTACCCAGGTTGCTTTTTTTTTCGGCTGAATGATGCGCTACTTAATTCTAGCCAGACATTTGGGTTGCAATCTGATCTCCGCTTTTACGTGAGAGTAAGTCCTATTGTACTCGACAACTCGGAATGCCAAGATGTCAATGCCCATTGACAAGCCATTGAGAGCGTTCAACCAATTCTCTTGGGAGATAGATCCCAGGGCTAGAAAATGTGGCCATTTTGGGCCACCATGCCAGCCCCTTCCCAATTTTGAAAGAAAACATCTAGTGGTTCGTTGTTGTCGTTGTTTTTACTAAAAATGAAGCAGGTGGGAAGAAATTCCTCTGTCTTTGGTCCACACCCCTCACCTGGGTCTTTTGGGCTTAAGAAGGACTTTTGGAAAACCAGGAGGTCAATGTGAAGTTGGCTTGATTTCTGTCAGGTCTCATCTGTGTCTGCTCTCTGCATCCTATGGTATTTTGAAAGCAATTTTAAATGAAAATACAGAGGTGCGGTAGGTGAATTTGGTGAGATGAATACATATATTCATCCCCTGGACCTTGAGTCCACCCCTGGTCTAGATCAAGATTTTTTCATGCATTTTGTTCATGCAATCCTAAGAATGAGTTCACAAAAGGTCCGTTGCATCTCGGTTTTACTCACTCTGACCAAAAAATACTTCTTTTCAAGTTCAACAATATAGCCCTGTTAGTCTATAGAATCAGTAGGTAGAGAGATCTTGAGACTAACTGAAAGAAAGACGTTGGCAGCATGAGCTTCCCTAGACTTCAGTCTACTTCCTCGGATGCATTTAGTTGTATTTTAAAGGGGTGAGCTGCTTTGAGTCCCTGTTTTAAGAAAGGCATGGGGTACAGATGAATAAAGCAAAGCTAACTAACATGGCCCCATCTTCACCACTCTAGAGACAGAACGGAAACATGACAATATACAAATGATCTATAGCAGCGGTCCCCAAAACATTGGCGCTCCAGATGTTTCAACTTCAGGTCCCATAATTCCTGACTGTTGGCCAAGATGGCTGTGGCTTCTGGGAGCTAGAGTTCGAAACAAATGGAGGACCAAAGGTTGGGATGGCCCAGGGATTCAATCCCTGGTCTTCAGAGTTGTAGTCCAACACTCAAAGCACTATGGCACGCTGCATTGCGATGTGGTGGAGAGAAAAGAACATGGCACTGCCTCAGAGCCCCAAGTACTCCAGTTTCTTAACTTGTGAATGCCTCACACTTTAAGCAATGCAACCTCTGGTTCACAGCTTTAGGAATGTTTCAGAAATGGGAATTAAAAAGCTCTGGACGGAGTTGTGAAGTCATGGCCAGAGTGCCACAGACATTATTATGTTGTTGCCTTTTTCAAAGAACAGATAGATCGCATAGCCAAAGAGTTCCCCCTTGTGGTCAAATCTTTGCAAATCGCTGGCAAAAATTTCTTTTCGACTGTGCACTTTTGTGTTATCCTCTTCCACGTTGGCATTGCTGAAATCAATGTGTGCGTGTTCAGCAATGTTTCCTTGTCATTCTGGTTTAAGTTTTCATCTTTCTGGAGTAGATGAAGAAAAGGTTACAAAGCTCACCCAAAACAGTACAATCCCAATTCTCTTCTGGCAGGCTTATCCAGATGATTTTTAAATTGTGTGTTTTGAATGATGGATTTTGGACGTTAATTGTTTTAATATGTATCCATCTGATTTGTCCTTTTCAATGGTTGTGTGTGTTCACGGATATATTTTAACTGGTCTGGTTTGTCTGTTAATTGTTGTTTCCTGTCTCAATCCACGGTGAGAGGCGGGTAAGAAATTATTATTATTACTATTATTAATAATAATATTAATATTACTACTACTACTATTATTATTATTGATGTGAGAAAATATTCACTCTGCAATTTGCCCCAGAAAGGTTTTTAGGGTGAAATTGGTGTTGCTCACAGACACTCCTGTCGAAAGGATTTTGTCTGACTTCCACATCTGGCTGCATCACTGTGTTTACCTCCAGGTGTTACCACTGCCATAAGCTCCAGCACAATAATACACCGCTTCATCTTCTGCCTTGATGCCTGTGATGGTTAAATAGGCTGTGTTTGCAGAGGAGTCCTTCGAACCAGTGAACCGGTCTGGGATCCCGTCACCCCTGTTGCTGGTACCATACAGGACAAACCGCGGCGCCTGGTCGTCTCTCTGTTGGTACCAATATATGGCGTAGCTATTCACACTATTTCCGCTCATGGTGCAAGCAAGTTTTGCTGTTTGTTCAAGGGAGGCCGGTTGTATCACGGGTTGAGTCAAAGTGTACTGCGAATCAGAACCTGGAAGGAAAGACAGAAATAGCGTAAACTCACCATTTCAGCATATATATATATATATATAGAAATAAAATAACAGAATCACAAACAAGATCGTGGTTCTAAAGGTCTGATCATTCCAATCCACCTTTGCACTGTATTGAATTCAGACCACAATGATCCCACTTAACGCCGTATGATTTATAATTATGCCAGACACAAAATCCACATATTTGGAAGCATTTCAAGCATGGTTTGGTGGAAATGTAGGATTAAAAATTTACAAAAACATTACAAATAAAATATTGCCATTTTCTATATAGTTTGAGGGTCAAATGCATAGGATCACAGTCTAAAAGGGCAGAAATCAAGGTCCTGAATACGGTTGGTTAGTCTCAACTAGAGTAGGCCCGTTGAATCGATTAAAGATGAAAGATGGATTTGGTGGGTTTTCCCATCCAAGTTGGGACCGCCAACAAGATTCAAACCGATGGGTTTTAATGGCTTGGTGGTGCCAAGCAGCCAAACGTCAGCAAAGCTTCATCTGTTGCATCCGCTGAAGCTACCTGGGTAGCAGGTGAGGAAGGTAAAGAAGAGCAGTGCCCAAGCCATGATGGAGAGTTCAGCTTTCTATGGTACCCATGTAAACAGGCTCTGGGATCTCTTATACCCCCAGGACTATGGGTTGTGCCAGTTTGGGCAAATGAGCTTGCTTCTCATTGGCGGCCTTTGCTATATTTGGCTACCTCTCTTTGGGGAAAGGTGTGGCATCATGTCTCTCTGCTCACTTTTCCTGCATGTTGTTTTTACATTGGACGTGCATCTAATTCTCATTTCCGTTACAATGGCAGTGTGTCTCAAGTTAGCAGGACATACCACACTTGGTCTAAAAACCACAAGTAGTGATAGTTTTGGGAATAATGAGGGGATGAATTTCTTTCTCAGAAGTACGAGGCAGTGCTGGAAAATGATTAAAATATCGTTCTTAAGTGTTAATAAACCCTAATAGGGAGAATCTTGGGCAGACAAGGATCAGTGCAGCTCTGGATTTATTGTGCCAAAATTGACATGTGGTATTTTTGTGCAGAAAACAGCATTTTCTGCTTTGAGACAGTCCTGATTAACCCTCTGTCATCCCACTTTTCTAGCTGCTTTTAAAATGTCCTGGTTTCTCTCTCCTCCTCCTTCTGCCTTCCCCCTTTGCCCTCAGCTTACGTCGACTGCTGAAAACCCGAGTTCGACGTATAAAAGTAGTGTTCACTCAATGCACACATCAGCAAGAAGAGGAGACAGCAGTGCCTGGCCCTTCCCCTTCAGCTCCGGCAGAAGCAAACCACTGCAGCCTCACCACCATGTCTGTAAATCACTTGACTGCGCATACCTCATTTTTTCTTTAATGCTTTAATCGTGTGGTGGAAAGTCAGGAAGCGACATGCTCCAGCCATTCTGCAGCCAGCGCCATTGCAAAATCTGACCTGATCTGATTTGCATGGTATGTTTTTGTCTCAGTTCCTCTTAGGCCTGCATCACTGTGGAACATGCTGCTTGAGCCATGCCACACAGCACAATAGTAATTGGCCTCATCTTCTGGCTGGACGTTGCTGATGGTCAGATACCAAATGTTTTGGGAACTGGCCTTGGAAGCAGAGAAGCGACTGAGGTCCCCAGAGCCTGCCACCGCACTGCTGTAGAAATAGTATAGGAATCTGGGAGGGCTTCCCGGTGCTTGTTGGTACCAGGATTGAGCATAGGATGTCACTTCTCCGCTGCTCATAGAACAGGAGAATCTAACTGTCTTTCCAAGGGAGGTTGAGATGGAAGGCTCTTGAGTCAGCACAGGCTGGGAACTGGAAACTGGGGAAAGAAGAAGATCATTTGTTTGTGTACATAGGTACTCCCTCCAAGAGACTGATGAGGATTTACTATATGCATTGTTCGCTGTTGCGGGATAGATGTTCCAAAACTGCTATAAAGTCATTGTATGTATGGTTCGGGGCCAGGTATGATTCATCTACGCTGTCAAAATAATGCAATTTGATGCTACTTTAAATGCTGTAGCTCCAGCCTATGGAATCCTGGAATTTGTGGTTTTACATGTTCGTTTGATTTCTTCTACCAAACAAAATTACAAATTCCAGCATTCCATAGGACAGAGCCAGGGGAGTCAAAGTGGTGCCAAACTGCACCATTTCGACAGCGTAGATACACCCATAGTTGAGAAAGATATCTGGACCAGCACATAAATAAACTCCTGTCTTCATTTCATTGATGCTGCCGTACTTGAACCCAAGTAGGAAATGGGACAAGTTTCCCCTTCAAGACTCAGAATAAAGTGTTTCTGTTCCACTCACCTGTGCACCAAGTCGCCAGCAGGACAAGAAGTGATGCCCCAAACATGATGAGAGTCCCGCAGATTTCTGGATGACAACCTTGTCCTAAACGCACCTTGCATTGTCTCCCCTTTATACCCACTTCCTTAACAAAACCATTTGCATGCACCAGCCCTTCTGCAGATCTCTTGGCTAGAGGTCCACATCTCCATACAGAATGAGCAGGGAACTGTTGGAGGATAAAGAGTTGTATTGGCCCCATAGAGGATCTTGGGGGATCAACCTCCACCCTGAGAACCCAACACCAAATTTTGTTTGCACTACAATGCCCTGCAGGGAGCTTGGGGCCTAGTTTGTTATGTTAGGTGTCTCTCAGACAACTGATCCTCTTTGCAATCCACTTCCAACATCTTTAGAACTTAGTAGTGGATCTTTGGGGCCATTACTCCAAAAGTACTTTGATTTTGTTAGACTCAGTGTAAACTGCCAGCAGGTCGCAATAATATTGTGTAACAATCATCCAGCTCCTTCTTTCAAAAGATCTCCCAAGAAATGAGTCCTGGGACCACCATATAATGGATAGCATAGTAGATTATGAACTCCACACTCCACCTCCCCAGAACCACAAATATGTAACCATTGCTGTTGTTGTCAAATTGTTTCCGACTCACAAGGACCGTGTGGCGACCCTATCTTGGGGTTTTCTTGGCAAGATTTGTTCAGAGGAGGTTTACCTTTGCCTCCCCCGAGGCTGAGAGAGTGTGCCTTGGCCAAAGTCACCCAGTGGGTTTCCATGGCCAAGCGGGGATTCGAACCCTGGTCTCCAGAGTCGTAGTCCAACACTCAAACCACTACGCCATGTTGGCTCTAACCACTTAGTATAAGAAATCCCTTTCTACCTTTCCTCCAAGTTTAAGGCACTGTTGGAAAATGGAGGGCACAGTCATTAGAGTTGTTGTCACCCTGTTCGGGAACTCATGGTGTCACCCACCCCCATTGACCTCCTTCTGTACCAAATCCTTAGTCTTTTTATTTTTTTGTAGTAATGTGACTCTTAAATCACAACTCCTGTACATCACTGAAGGTCATGGCAATAGTTGTGAGATAAACACCTAGCAAAATTAAAACAATACCTTTGAAGTACAATATCATACGCATAGCCTGAATGTATTTGCATGTACCTAAGTTCATGTGGTCAAAGTGAACATTGCCACAGCCTGTTTCTGCCAAAAGTCAAAATTTTGGGGATCCCCCCAATTAAGGTGTCACCTGGTTTGTCCCAGAGCTGACATCATGTATAAGTCAAGGGCAGGTCTAGGGGCCGAAATCATGGATTTTGATATAACCCGTGCATAAGTCGAAGATAAAACTTAGGGACGTGTTACAAAGGATGCTAAATGATGCTAAAAAACTCTGCTATTTGTCCACCCAGGCATTCCATCAGGCCAGAATTGCGGCTGCGGAGATAAGTGAGGGGAGGACCGATGCTTCTTTTAGGTTCTCCCGGGATGGACTACGCTCTTACAATACCTTTCGCCACTCTACTCAGAGAAGAGGATGGTTCCCATTTTGTTAAGAGTTAACGTACAGTACTTAGATTGACCCATGGATAAGTCGACCTGGGTTTTGGGAGGTCAATTTGTAGACTAGCATTTCTGGACTTATACATGAGTATATACAGTACATCATGTTGTAAATCAAGAGCTCCCCCGTGAGGCTTGAAGTGCAGTAATTCAGAATGTGTTCTCATGGGCCCTTTCACACTACACGATTATAGCTATATGATTCCACTTCAATTGCCCTAACAACATCCCCATCCTTGGGTTAGTAGTTTGTGGGGCACCAGAGTTCTCGGGCTGGGAATTCTCAGTGCCCCTCCTTAAACTGCAAATGCCAGGGTTCCCAAGGACCAGCCCTCTTTGGCAGAAGAAGCTCAAGACCTTGCAAAACTACCAATCCTAGGATTCCATAGGACACAAAGTGGTTTCAAATTGCATTATTTCTACTGTGCTCCTTCATGCTTTCAGATCTGCAACTTTTGCGACTTTAAACATGGTTGAAAGCAAACATATTTGATCAACACTGGGTGTTTTTGTCTCAGTTCCCCTTTGAAGTGCCTCACTGTGGAACATGCTGTTAGACCAAACAGCGCAGTAGTAGACAGCCTCATCTTTTGCCTGGACATTGCTGATGGTTAAATACCAAATATTTTGGGAGCTCGCTTTGGAAGAGGAGAACCGGCTGAAATCCCCAGAACCTGTATTTGGGGAGCTCCAGTAATAAACTACAAATTTTGGATTGCTCCCAGGCGTTTGTTGATACCAGGACTGGTCATAGGACTTCACCTCATAGCCACTGCCCATAGAGCAAGCGAGTTTCGCTGTCTGGCCAAGAGATGCGGACATGGAAGATGTCTGAGATAGCACAGGCTGAGAACTGGAAACTGGGGAGAGAAATAACACCATTAGTTTGTTGGGCCTCCAGCAGACCCCTCTCATGCTCAAAAGGAGCATTTCTGACAGCACCCACCTGTGCACCATGATGCCAGGAGGAAAGCAAGGGCAATCCCAAACATGATGAGAAGGTCTTGAGTTTCCACAATGAAAACACCTTGTATCACTTGGCTTCCTTTTATATTAACATCCGTAAGCAATCAATTTGCATGTATCCCCACTTCTGCTCATCTTCTCTGCTCTTTATTGGTCCTCATGTGCATTCGTAGCAATGGCCCTTTAGAGAGAACAACCATGGTTTTGCTCATCCATATCATCTGGAAAATGCAGGTGCCACCAATGCTACTGCTGGGTATATATTTTTTTTCTCCTGCCCATCCACAAATTGATAACACAAGGTGGAAAAGAGTAGAAAAGAAGGAAGACTACACACCAAATGGCTAGACTCAGTTAGGGAGGTCACAGATATAAATCTACAAGACCTGGGCAGAGTAGTGGAGGTCAGGAGGTCTTGGAGATGCCTCATCCACAAGTTTGCCATGAGTTGGGTTCAACTCGAAGGGAGTTAAGAACAACAACACCCCCAGTTCTGGTGCATTGTGTGCCAGGTGTCACTGTGGGACTGCTTGCACCAGAACTGAGGGTTGGGATGTGCATCGTCTTGGGGGAAGTGGGCCTTTTGGCCCATGCAGACAAGGTCTAAGAGAGGAACCTTAGGTTAGGGACTGCTGGAATCTTAGCCAAAGTTACAACAAGACTAGGATCTCTTTCTACTGCATGAGATGGTGATCTTTGTTGCATGCAATGAGATTTGCGATTTTGTTATTTCCTTGATGAAGGGGAAGGCTCTGGGACATTTCTTTTCAAAACCTCTCTGTTTCAGCGTGTGTAACATGCTCACCTTGCCCTTTGCATATTCCTTATGAAAAACCTTCCCAGCGAGGGTTATATCTGAACAACTCGCATGTAGGCAAACATCATATGGCTTTGGCTAAGATTCCTGTGTGTCAGGTCCTGGCCTCTCTTCTTCAGCCCTCAGGATATAAGGGGAAGAATGTCAGGACAAGATCATTACCTTCAAATCTCTCTCTGTGTGTGTAAGTGTTGTGTTCATGTATTCTGGGTCCCGCACTGTGGCTAGTTGCTTTGGCGCAGTGACTCCTGGACATCCCAGTAATCAATCTGGCTGCCATGTTTTGAACCAACTGAAGTTTCCAAACTTGGTACAGACATAGCTAGGGTTGCCATAATGGAGGACCTCCGAACCGGGACAAATGTAGGACCAGGTTTGAAAATGTAGGACTTTTTTTTTTAATTTCCTGACTAGGAAATTAATGGCAACGGGGCCATTGCCAAGGTGCCGGGCTTCCTCCCCCTCCTCCCGGCCTGAGAGGGAGCCTAGGCCGGCTCTCAGGCCGGGAAAAGGCGAAGACTGTTCCTCATCGCGGCAATCGCCGCGGTGGGAAGCGGCCTCCTCCTCCTCCCGGCCTGAGGAGAAGCCTCTTGACAGTAAGTATCTTGTCTGGATTTAGTTTCAGTTTGTTTTTCCTCATTCCACCCATTACAGGCATTTATTCATAGGAGACACACTTTCCTTAGCTGAGGCTGTGTTTGAAGGCATGGAGAAATATATTTGGGTGTCATCAGCATAATTATAGTGCCCTACCCCATGCCTCTGGAGGGTCTCTCCCAACAGTTTCATGTAGATGTTGAATAGCACTGGGGCTAGGATGGCACCTTGTGGTATGCCATATAACAACACCTTTTTTGTGGAGCAGCTCTCCCCAAAAACCACCGTCTAGAACCTGCCCAAGACATAGGACCAGATGTACTGCAGCACAGTGACTCCAATTCCCATATCTTCCAGGCACTGAAGAAGGATGCCATAGTTGATGGTATCGAACACTGCTGAGAGGTCCAGAAGCACCGGCAGGGACTTACTCCCCCTGTCAACGCTTAGGTGAAGATTATCCACTAAGGTGACCATAGCTGCCTCACCTCCGTATCCTACTCTGAAGGCAGTTTGAAATGGGTCTAGATAATTCGTATCATCAAAGACTGCCGGGATGCTTCTCTCTGGTACCCAAAGTCATCATTGCATGGGGATGTTCCTAAATCCATCCATCCATCCATCTGGATTCTGTATCTAATGTCTTTTGTTTTTGTTTGTATCTCAGATCTAGGAGAAGTGACACTCCTTCTCTGGGGTTCTCCTTCTCCACAGACTAGCCAAGGAAAGAGCTTATTACCTATGGAGCTAACTAATTGTAGCATCCGAGTATCTAGTTGGTCTAAATTTAACACAGACTGTGAATTGACACCTTTGCAACAGAACTGAAGAGAGGCATTTTCTTTGCTCAGACTAAGCTCTTGGGCACTCTGGGAAGAGTGAAGGTTTTTTGTCTCAGTTCCCCATAAGATTTCACCACTGTGGAACACGCTACCACTGCCGTACCACATGAAACAGTGATAAACGGCCTCATCTTCAGCTTGAAGGCTGGTGATGGTCAAATATCCCATATTTCCGGAGCGGGTTCCGGTGAATCGATCGGGGATCCCTGGTCCCCTGTTGCAGCCGTCACAGTGGACAAAACGGGGAGACTCTCCAGATTTCTGTTGGAGTCAGCGGATGTTGTTTGGATTGCTGCTGATGGCGCAGGAGAGTTTAACCGTTTTCCCCAGGGCTGCAGACTCAGAGGCAGGCTGGGTCAACGTCGGCTGAGAAGTGACAACTTGGGGGAAAAGAAAAGAAGGAACAAAGATGACCTTTCCATTTTCTCACACCAAAGATCACAAGAGCACTCCGTTTCTCTGTTGAGGTTGTCCATATCCTTACCTGAGGAGTAACCAAGAAGCAGAAGGAAATAGAGAGCCCGGGGCATGGTGAGATCCCTAAAAGATTTGGCCTTTCAGAAAGGAGACTGAAAGAAGAGGGTATCTAACTGACTGGGCCTCCGTCCTCTTTTCTTAAATCTTCCAGGAAGTGGAGAAGGCTGCATCATGCAAATTTATTCATGTCCATTCTCCTTCTTAGAAATGGGTCCCCTCCTTCCTCCAGATGTGATGCTGAAATTAAGGCAATGAACAGAGAATATATTTGCATGATGTTGTATTTAGTCATTTAGCCAGAAAGGAAGGCTTTGGGCAAAGTCCAGGGTGCAAAGAGACAGGATCCAGTATTGGATTGGCCATGCAAGGGATGCCAGGCATGAGGCTCACTGGCTCAGAGTGGCACAGTGCCCCCAGCACCATGGTTCTCAATTTGTTTCTGTGACTCCCAAGACTTAATGGCTGGCATCCTGTTGGGACTGCATGATGTTGTCAACCAACGTATGGTTGTACAGTTTAGAGTTGTGGCATGGCACAATGGTTGTGTTCCCAAAAGGAGAGTCTTGTCATAGCTGCACCAATGGGACTATTGCAAAGTGGAATGAATGGCATGGCTATCGCACCACAGTCATAATGCACAAATGTATAACACTTTGTGGGACAGGCTGTCCTTGCATAATGACACTGCAAAAAAGGTGGGGTCAACCTTCCCCAACAAACTTGCAGGGCACTGGTAATCCAGAATGGAGATCAGCAGAAAGTCATGGGTGCCCTTTGGCCAGCTGTAGTCTGTTGTCTGCATTCAAGACCTCTTTCCAGTTTGAAGCACAGCCGTTGTTGCTGACTCTTTGAGCATGGTTTCCCAATTTATTATGAATCCATCTGATGGTTGTGCCTATTCCATATTTAATCAACTTGGTAATCAAAATCCCATGGGGGACCTTATCAAATGCTTTGCTAAAACCCAGATAAACGACATCCACAGCATTCCCACTATCTACTAAACTAGTGGCCTGATTTTAAAAAAAAGATATAAGATTGATTTGGCAGATTTGTTCTTGATGGACCCCTGCTGGCTCCTACTGATAACTACATTGTCACCATGATAATTACAAACTGTATAATCCATTTTGATCTTTTTTCCTGGTCCTGAGGTCAGGCAGAGCGACTGGGGTGTAGTTTCCTGGATCTTCTTTTTTGCCTTTTTTGAAAATAAGGTCAGTGGCCTTGTCTGCACAAGTCAAAATGCCTTTTTCTCCCCCTTCTGGCAGCATCCTGTTCAGATGATGCACAGCCCAAACCGCAGTTCCGGTGTAAACAGTCCAGATGACATCCAGCACATCCAACACCAAAACTGGGGTATAACACACTTATTCCAGATTTTTAAAAATTTACCTCTTACTCTGGATCTTCGAGGATGATCTGGGGATTTCCGATCCCATGCCAGGGCAGCTGTCTGCTTGGGCATCCTGGTGAGCCACCCTACATGTCCACTGCTGTCACCAGTCACTCGTGCTGAGGTCAGAATAAAGTGCCCAACCATTTGATCATTGCTGGGTGCCTCATTCTGACCTTAGAAGCAAGCGACCAATGCTGGTGGTGGGCATGCCAGGCAGCTCAGTGAGGCACCTATGCAGACAGCTGCCCCAACACGAGAACAGAGGGCCAAGTAAAAGGGGAGGCCAGGGCAGCTCCAGGGCCAGGATACTCCGGGTTGCCCCCAGAGTATCCTGGCTAGTGCAGACAAGGCCTAGTTTGCTCATTTCCAGTTCTCTAGTACCTCACCTGTTCTCCAAGATTTCTCAAACATAATGGCAAGTGGTTCTGCAAGTATATCAACAAGTCCCATCGATATTCTGGGATGTGATTCATTTGGGAACTGGCATTTGGGGACTGAAGGAGGTTTCACTGGGAAGGGGCAGGATTCTTTTTTTTGAAGGAGCAATGCCATTATTTTGCTCCTCTATCTAATTCCTGAAGTAGACTTACCAAAAATTATACGTCCAAGCACAGGTGTAGCAAGAGCCTGAAAGAGTCGAAAACCATGACACAACAGCTCACGGAGAGCGCCAGACTGAACATCTGAACATCAGAACAGAGTCAAGAGACTGCTTTTGGGATTGGTTCCCCTTTTGATTTTATCACAGTGTCTCCCTGTGGTGCAATAATACTCAGCTTCATCCGTTGCCTTCACCTTGGTTATTGTTAAGGAAGCCACTTTTTTAGGGGTGTCAGTGGATGCAGAGAAATGACCGGAGGCCTCAGGACCAAAATGTGTCTTCCCAGAGGTTGTGTTATACGACAGCAGGTATCTTGGGACTTCTCCTCCTTGATGTTGAAGCCAAGTGAAAGATCCAAAGTGGTAGCCACTGCTAACCTCACAGGAGAGTTGAACTGAGTCTTCCAGTGATGCCGACATGGAAGCCGGCTGCGTCAACGTGAACTGCGAAAGGACTCCTGAAAGGGAAAAAGGAACTTGGTTGTCCATCTGTTAGTGTCAAAGGAAAAGCATGCTGCCAAAAGTGTGTGTTGAATGGTAAGATCATATGGGGAGGGAAGCAAGAAAGAAATGGTGCATTTCCCTTTACCTGAACAGTAAGTGAAGAGACTAAGGAGAAACAGAGTCTGGCCCATGACTGAGAGTGCAAGCCAATGTGCTTTGTCTGTGGAGAAGCGGTGCTTGGATGCTCAGGTTTACTCCCTCGGTCAGTCTTAAAAACCCACAGCGCTTCCATGCAAATATCTTTCTTCCCTATTGGTTAGCTGGAACTAATAGGACTGTATCTCGCAGAAAGCCGCAAGGTCAAATACTCGTGAAACAATCCAACTACTATAAAGGGAAATGCTCTGTCTTTGTCCATTTCAAGGTTATGGATGTGGAGCTGGGGATGCGCCGCCATTGTCCCTCGATCCGTAGGGAGAGGCGGGATATTATTATTATTATTATTATTATTATTATTATTATTATTAATATATCTATGCATATGCTCATGTTCATTTGTCTACACCGCTTCAAACTGGATGTTCATACCTCCACCTGTTGTGTGTTTGGTTGTACATTCAACACAACGTTCACATAAGAGAATCAATATATAGCTCTGCATGCAGAGATTTGTGTTCTACAACCCCAAAGTAGGACCTCAGCCAATGATTCCTCATCGTATGTTCCTAAAAGAAGCAGAAAGCAATGGAAGCCGGAGAAGAAACTGGAGATGAGTGTGAAGAAGCTCAAGAGGTGGTTATTTTAGTCATAAAATAAATACATGGATATATAATAATAATAATAATAATAATAATTTATTTGTATACCGCCCTCTGGCAAACCAATCCGGGCGGTTAACAACAGTAAAATATAAAATATGACAATTAAAAACACTTTATCCCTCCCCCCCTTAAGACAATATTAAACAGTATAACATATTAAAAACACAATGTCAATGCATAAAAAACAACAATTAAAAACTAAAAACCCTGATATCCCTCTGTTGATCCTCGACCATCACTAAGATGGGGCCACGGGAGGAATGAGGGAATCAGGAACCTGGGCCGGGATGGTTAATCTGGAAAGGCCTGCCGGAAGAGATCCGTCTTGACCGCTTTTTTAAAGCTGTCTAATGATGTTATCTGACGGATCTCATCCGGCAGGTCGTTCCAGAGTTTGGGGGCGACAGCAGAGAACGCCCTCTGGGAGGTCGCCGCAAGCCTAGATTTTAGAGGCTGTAGTAAGTTCCTCCCAGAGGACCGGAGAGCGCGGGGAGGATTGTACGGGAGGAGGCGGTCCCTAAGATAGCTTGGACCCAAGCCATTTAGGGCTTTAAAGGTGATAACCAACACCTTGTACTGGGCCTGGAAGCTGATAGGCAGCCAGTGGAGGGACCTCAAAACCGGAGTAATGTGGTCCCTCCTAGATGTTCCTGAGACAAGCCTGGCTGCCATATTTTGAACCAGCTGTAATTTCCGAGTCAAGCACAGGGGTAGCCCCATGTAGAGTGCATTACAGAAGTCAAGGCGTGAGGTTACCAGTGCGTGCACAACCATCTCAAGATCCCTTACTTCCAGAAAAGGGCGCAGCTGGCGTATCAGCCAAAGCTGATAACAGGCACTCCTGACCGTCGCATTTACCTGATTTGTCATCAGGAGCGACGAGTCAAGGAGCACCCCCAGACTGCGAACACAGTCGCTGGAGGAGAGTGTGACCCCATCCAGGACTGGAGGTTGCAACCCAATTCTTGGTTTCGGGGCCGCTACCATGAGCACCTCCGTCTTGTCTGGATTCAGTTTCAATCTGTTTTTCCTCATCCAGCCCATTACCGCCTGAAGACATTCATTGAGAGAAGAGATGCCATCGGAATTCGAGGCCGACGAACGAGATACAGAGAAATAGATTTGGGTGTCATCAGCGTACTGATAACACCCAGCACCATGACTCCGTATTATCTCACCCAGTGGCTTCATATAGATGTTAAATAACATCGGGGACAAAATAGCCCCCTGAGGAACCCCACAAGTGAGGTACCTCTTATTGGAGCTACAGTCCCCGAGTAGCACCCTTTGAGACCTGCCCGAGAGGAAGGACCTGAACCACTGCAGAGCAGTGCCCCCGATACCTAACCCCCTCAGGCGGTCCAAGAGGATGCTGTGATCTATAGTATCAAAAGCCGCTGAGAGGTCTAAGAGCACCAACAGGGTCACACTCCCCTTGTCAATGCTCAGACGCAGATCGTCGGTCAAGGCAACCATGGCAGTCTCAACCCCAAAGCCTGTCCTAAAGCCAGTTTGAAATGAGTCTAGATAATCGGTTTCATCCAAGACAGCTTGGAGCTGAAGGGCAACCGCCCTCTCGATCACCTTGCTCAAAAATGGCAGCAATGACACCGGCCTATAATTCTTCATATCCAGGGGGTCTAGGGAAGGTTTTTTCAGGAGTGGCCTAACCGCCGCTTCCTTTAAACAAGATGGAACATGTCCTTCCCTGAAGGATGCACCGATGATATCCGTGAGGAATCTCATCAATGCATCCCCCCCTGGACAGCCAGCCATGATGGGCAAGGGTCGAGAGGGCAAGTTGTCTTCCTCACCTTACCAAGCAGCTTGTCCACGTCATCAGTACTCACAGATTGGAACTGATCCAGTATAACTACATCGGCGGAGTCACTGGACGCCTCGCCTGTCGACTCTGTTTCAACTGTGGCATCTAAGTCGGCTCTTATCTGAGAGATTTTGTCTGCAAAGTAGTTGTTAAACGCGTCACAGCAGGCCATCGTCGGGTTAAGTAAGGGATTTGGCGCAGGGGGCACCTGTGTGTGAATAACATCTTTGTGAATATGCCATGTTTTGGTCTATTAACAGGAAGATATTTTGCTGCTCCAATGTCAAACCCTCGATGAACATTTTTGCCTGGCAGATTTGAAAGGATGCACCTGTTAAAAGATACAGTTAGTCACACATGTACCATTGAAAATAACATGTAAATAATTATTAAGGCACAAACATTGCTTTTGCTCCACTACATGCTGAAGCTCAACACAGAAACATGCTTCCCTGTGGTGCCCAAAGTCATCATTGCTTTACACAACCATTCCCAATACATTGTGAGTTCTTCATATTTAGGTAGGAGTATGCTGCCATATTTCAATATTTTCGTACATATGGAACACCATAAAAGAGAATATTGTACATTACAACCTAAATCCTATTTTATTCCTCGATCATACTGGATTTACCTATGAGTTGCCAGCATGAAAATTGGAGAGGGCTCTTCTACCTTTAATGGTTGTATAGAAATGGGAATTGCAGTAGGGGTTGCATGTTACCTGGCTGTGAGACCAGCTACGCTTGCTGAAATTCCCCCATTAAGCCAACAATGAAAGGTACAGGAGCCTTTCCAGTTTTTAGAGTGGCAACCTTATTACCTAGGTGTCGACTCCCCATTCCACCATGGAGTCCAGGAGCCTACTTTAGTTAGAACTCACCGACAGGATGATGGGCAATGTGTTCTGTTATTTGTATGTCAGAAAGAAAAATCCTTGTACTTCTATCGGGACCCGGCAGATCTTCAGCTGGCAAAATGTGTACATTCTTTGCTATGACAGCTTCTGGTGTAACCACTGAAACACCTGTGGCTCACCATCAGGATGTCTGAGAACCGGAAGACCCACAACTGGTAGTTCAGAAGGAGTTATTGGATGGTGACTCCCATCATCCTTCCTCATTAGAGGTGCTGGAAAGGGCTGATGGGAGTTGCTGTCCAAAAAATGCTGTTTTGGAAGGAAGTCCTGCTAAGATGCTGCTAGAGGATTCATTAGGTAGGCAGTTCAGATGTCAGAGGCACTGCAGATCAGTCCACCATGATGGCACCGTAAAGCATCCCAGTCAAATTCTGTGTTCCCTAAAGGAAGAATAATCCCTCTCTCTTTTTTAAAACAAGGTTGGTGGGAAACTGCATAATTTGATCTCAGGGAAACCATGCAAATTGCATGGCAAACTGCAGAAACAACACTGCTCACATATAGAGTTAACACAGAGTATATCGGTGGCCAAGTCATGGAACTTTCATCTCATTCTACCTTAAGTACACTACATTACTCTCTCTCTCTCTCTCTCTCTCTATATATATATATATATATATATATATATATGGCAAATTATCATTAGGCCAAGGGCTACTTTAAAATATAGTACATTTACAAATTTACAAATTTTGATATCAAACAATGTTTTAGTTATCTCTTGCACAGAGTAATTTCTCTCCCTGAATGTAATCTTTGTAGATTATCTGTAGCCAGTGCAGTGTAATGTCTTGAATGTTGAACTCGGACTCCAGGAGACCAGGATTTGAATCCCCGCTTAGCCACTGAAACCCGCTGGGTGACCAGAGACAAGTCCTAAACTCTCCGCTGGAGTGAAAGAAAATGGCACGCTGTTTCTGAATAAATCTTGCTGAGAAAACTCCAAGAAAGGCAGGGTGGTGTAGTGGTTTGAGTGTTGGACAACGGCTCTGGGAGACTAGGGTCTGAATCCCAACTCAGCCAGGGAAACTCACTGGGTGACCTTGCACAAGTCACACTCTCTCAGCCTCAGAGAAGAGTGATGGCAAACGTCCATGGGATGAAGTTTGCCAAGAAAACCCTGTGATAGATTTGCCGGAGAGGAGTCCTATATGGCTTGAAGGAACACAGCGACTACAGTTCTCGGTAGAATCTACAGAGTGAGTGGCAGTGAAGGGAAGCTTTTTAAAGGCAGGTTCCCCTTCTGGTTTAACCACTGTGGCTCACATTTTGTGCTCCAGCAAAACAGTAGTAGACGGCTTCGTCCCTTTTCTCTACATTGTGGACCGTCAAGTAAGCCATTTTCTTAAGAGCATCCTTGGAAGCAGAGAAATGGCCAGAAGCCTCAGACCCAAACTGTGTCTCTCCAGAATCCATGACGTATCGTAGCAGGAATACTGGGCTCTCGCCATGCCTTTGTCGATACCACTGGATACCTTGAAATGTCACTTCACTGATCTTGCAAGAGAGCTGGATGGCATCTCCCAAGGATGCAGACGATGCAGCCGGCTGAGTCAGGGTGAGCGGAGAGTTTGCTCCTGAAGCGGGGAAAGGATAAATGTTGTTTGTAATCAAATAAAGAATTGCATTGAAACGTAAAAGGAAAATGGAATGACGTGAGTTAGAAAGTTTGCATCTTAGAAAAAGAGAGGGGCATAGAAACATTTCTCTTCACCAAAGCAGTTCATGAGGAGCAGGAGAGGAAAGAGAGTCCAACCCATGGTGATCCTCTGAGCTGAACTGTCCTCCAAAGTCAAGGGAGCATGGTAGCTCTTATTCTGTCTTAAAAGCATCCATCACTCTCATGCAAATATGTTTCTTTTCCATTGGTTAGATGAGGTTCTCGCTGTACAATTTAATCAAACAAACGTAGGCCTGAATCCTATCAGTCAGTTCCCATTACTGTTGACCCATCGGATCAATTGTAGAACTGTGAATCAATACATACTTGAATCGCACTGATTGTCTCAGCTGACCCATTGTGTTCCTTCGAGCCAAGTTCGACCTGTGAGACTCTGGAAATACTCTGGCCAAAGATCCACAACAAACTTCAGATGCAACAGAAAATTTATTGATAGAACTGGAACAAAGTATTCTTGCCACGTCTTTGCCAAAACTGAAGACCCAGAATGGAGTCAGAACCTTAAGATTCCCTCCAGCCCCTCCCAATGAGTTGTTTCCCAGCACCTTTCCCTTTGATGTAAAACCCCTTTCTTTGATCTGTAAAAGTAAGGAGGGAGGTTTTGACCATTTGGTTCCTGGCTTTCCTATGGCGCCCGAGATCTAAGGCTGTATACCGGCTTGGGCTCAGATTCTCAATAGCCCCTCATAAATACCTGCTGCCATGTCCTACGTGACCATCCGACTCGTTCC
>NC_056531.1:12396860-12402184 GCF_019175285.1 Sceloporus undulatus
TACGTGACCATCCGACTCGTTCCCCATGGAACCCTTTCCCCCTCGTTCCAAGGTTGCTGCCTGTTTGGTGATGTATCTATCTATCTATCTATCTATTCATCTGTCTATTCTTCTATCCATTTATCTGTCTGCTTGTCTGACTGTCTGTCGGTTAATCTATCCATCTATCTATCTATCTATCTATCTATCTATCTATCTATCTATCTATCATCTATCTATCTATCTATCTATCCCTCTATCTATCTATCTATCTATCTATCTATCTATCTATCTATCTATCTATCTACCCATCTATCTACCCATCTATCTATCTGGCAGAAGACACCCGAACACCTAACTGAAGGTGGATTCTGACACGACCCAGGAGAGATATCTTTTTTGGAACATGATGTGATATCCACTCACTACCTGTGGTTAAAAAGCCATCTCCTTGGCCTAAAGTGGCCCAGAAATCCTCCAAAACATGGTGAAAATGAGAGTGTTTGGAGGCATTTGGGGGGGGGGAGCTGTTGTTGTGGAGCGATGCAGTCCTCCAAGGTTTCTTGGAGGGATGATGCAAAGCTCTAGCTTTCTAAGGTTGCCTACCTTGCTCTAAAGCAGTGATAGTGAACCTTTTAGAGGCCGAGTGCCCAAACTGCAACCCAAAACCCACTTATTTATTGCAAAGTGCCGTGTCCCTCTGGCTTTCTAGTAACAAACTATGGCAAACTCTGTGCTGGGGTGACGGCACATGTGCCCACAGAGAGGGCTCTGAGTGCCACCTCTGGCACGTGTGCCATAGGTTCACCATCACTGCTCTAAAGCAATGGTTCTCAACCTTCCCAATGCCGCGACCCTTTATTATAATTCCTCATGTTGTGGTGACCCTCAATCATAAAATTATTTTCATTGCTACATGCAAATATGTGTTTTCTGATGGTCTTAGGCGACCCCCATGAAAGGGTCATTCAATCCCCAAAGGGATCCTGACTTTCTAAAGGATAAACCCTGCTTTCTAAAGGATAAAGCTAGGCTAGAAAGAATCTACACGCAACATGATTTTGCCAACTCTGAGCTGAAGACCTGGGTCTTCACCGAGGTAAAGAACCTGTCCGTTGGCAGTTCAAATTCACGGCATGGCACCTGGACCCTTTTTTCTTAGTGTGACGTTGTCATTTTACATCTCAAGCTTGACTTTTGTACTATGGAAACGTTCAACTTGAAATATAGTATTCAAAGGCACACTGAGTCCACTTCAAATGTTTGTTATGATATAACGTGGGGGGGAAATATCCATTCCAATGCTGATGCCTTCTCCCCCTTGGTATCTACGTGCCACTTTGAGAAAAGGCAGGCCAGAAGCTACCTCTTCTCCACAGCAAGGCTGCATCCTTGCTTTCACATAAAAATGGACAAGCTGAGATCCTCTTGGTGTCATTCACCTGCATAGCTTCCCCCATAGAAATGGTTGGGCATTTCCGTCCAATGTAGAAAATTCATTTCAACGTTGCAAAAGTGGAAGAGCACATGTGATGACATTGGACATGTGGGTGTGCATGCAGATATGTTCCTGCTAGGGACATAATTTGCCACCAATTTTCTTCTCAAAGGAAGCAACCAGCAATTTCCGCAACGTTCTTCCTCCTGTGAGAAAGACGTCAAAAACCATACCATTTTTGAATCCTATTTGCAGTTCAGGACTTATCTTGTGCAAAATTCATACGTTGTTGTTTGGCACAGAGAAGAGCATTTTTTACACATAAATTAATATTTATGTTTGTATATATATATATATATATATATATATATATATATATATATATATTCCTGCAGAGAAAAAGCTGTTTTCAGTGCAAATCAACCACGTGCAAATTTTGCAAGGACTGTCGCCAATTGCAGCATTTTCTGGACAGGAAACAGCTTTTTCTATGAAGAAAAATATCTCCACACAGAAATAGTATTATCTGCATAGAAAAAGTGTTGTCTCCCGTGGAGAAAATGCTGGTTTCTGTACAAAATGATATTTTTTTTTTTACAGAATAAGTCTTGAACTGCAAAGATTCTTGTCAGTCCAGGATTCTTCTCATCTGGGTTTCTCAACACTCAGTACTCAATACCCTTGACTATGCTTGCTATATGGAGAAACCACATCTTGGTAGCAATGCAGTGATGGTCGAGAGCCAGCATGGGTTTGACAAACACAAATCCTGCCAAATTGATCTCATATCATAGTTTTTGTGGGTTTTTCGGGCTATGTGGCCATGTTCTCTAAGAGTTTATTCCTGACGTTTCACCAGCATCTGTAATCTCATATCTTTTTTTTGAAAAGAAAAACCAGTTGAGTAGATGGTAGGAATGCTGTGGGTGCCATTTGTTTCCATTTCAGCAAAGGATTTGATAATTGTGATATTTTGATTAGCAAACTGGTAAAATATGGAAGAGAGAGAAACACCATTGTATGGATCCATAATGGATTGGAAAGCCATGCTCAAAGACCGTGCCACAAACTAGAAGGTGATCTCGAGTCAAGTGACCCAGAATTTTGTCCCAGGGCCATTACTCTCCAACATTTTTATCGATGACTTAGCTGATGGGGTGGAGGGAATCCTTTTCAAGCTTGCAGATGACACAAAACTAGCAGGAGCATCTGATGTGTTGGAAGATAGAGACAGAATTCAAAAGGACCTTGATGAACTGGAAACTTCTTCACGAAGAAGCGAGCTGACTGCAGCTGCTGCGTATGATGCTCCTCTGATCTTGATAGTGTGAAATGACACATTTGCAACAGTACTGAAGAGAGGTATTTTCTTTGCTCAAAATAAACTCTACTGCTGTGACTCTGGGGCACTCAAGGGAGGAAGAGTGATGGTTTATGTCTCAGTTCCCCATAAGGTTTCACCACTGTGGAACACGCTACCACTGCTGTACCACATGTAACAATGATAAACGGCCTCATCTTCAGCCTGGAGGCTGGTGATGGTCAAATAGCCCATATTTCCGGAGCGGGTTCCGGTAAACCGATCGGGGATCTCTGGTCCCCTGCTGCAAGCATCACAGTGGACAAAACGGGGGGACTCTCCAGATTTCTGTTGGAGCCAGTAAATGTAGTTTGGATTGCTGCTGATGGCGCAGGAGAGTTTAACCATTTTCCCCAGAGCCGCAGACTCGGAGGCAGACTGGGTTAACGTCGGCTGGGAAGTGACAACTTGGGGAAAAGAAAAGAAGGAACAAAGATGACCTTTCCATTTTCTCACACCAAAGATCACAAGAGCGCTCCGTTTCTTTGTTGAGGTTGTCCCTATCCTTACCTGAGGAGTAAGCAAGAAGCAGAACGAAATAGAGAACCTGGGCCATGGTGAGATCCCTAAAAGATTTGGTCTTTCAGGAAGAAGACTGAAAGAAGAGGGTATCTAACTGACTGGACTTTTGTCCTCTTTTCTTAAATCCTCCAGGAACTAAAGAATCATTCATCATGCAAATTTATTCATGCCAATTCTTCTTTTTAGAAATGGGTCCCCTCCTTCCCCCAGATGTGATGCTGTAGTTAAGGCAATGGGCAGACAAGATATTTGCATGGTGTTATTATTTAGTCATAAGGAAGGAAGGCTTTGGGCAAAGTCCAGGGAGAAAAGAGACAGGATCCAGTATTGGACTGGCCATGCAAGGGGTGCCAGGCATGAGGCTCACTGGCTCAGAGTGGCACAGTGCCCCCAGCACCATGGTTCTCAATTTGTTTCTGTGTCTCCCAAGGCCTTATGGCTGGCATCCTGTCGGACTGTCAGATGTTATCAACCAACTTACGGTTGTGCAGTTTAGAGTCGTGGCTTTGCATAACGGTTGCATTCCCAGAAGAAGACTATTGTCATAGCTATGCCAATGGGACCATGGCAAAGTGGAATATTCCACAAAAGTGCATGTTTTCCAGTATCGAACATTTATGCACCCCTTAGAAGTGGAACGTCAAAAATTGCATTTCTTTCTCAAACTCTGTGTATATGTGAGATCAAGGGCTTGTCTACATTAAGGATAAAATGCGTAGTCACCCCAGATCTGGTGTGGTTTGTCCACATGACCACATGCAGTGAATCCTCTCCTTTTAGTCATTAATTTGCATTAATGACCACTGGACTGTACAAGTCTTTGCCTCTGACAGAGGAATGCGCCCTTGGATGGCACTGCCAGCATCCAGAAGTCCCAGCTGCCCTTTTTAACAGGGGAAAGGAGGGAGGGCACAGAGCCTGATGTTTTGGATGTGCCACAAAGACATTGTATTGCACTGGCATTGGTGTGTGTGGCCACCATCCGGGGCCAATCCAGGCCATATTTCTCTGGACTGGTCCTGGATTAAGCAGCCAGTGTAAATACACCCCAAAAAGAGACAAAGTGCATTAGTGACTGTTTTCTATGAGAAGGATCTCAATTGGAAATCACAGAAATCAGCCCCACAGGCTCAAATTCTAGATGGCACAGCTCCCACTTATTTCAAAATGCTCCTTGGAACCAGAAGGAGCACACATAGAGCTAAGGCTTTCCTACCTTTCTTTAGCAGATGGCAGGTTTTTTGCCTCATTTCTCCTTGCAAATGTGTCACTATGGTTAACCTGCTAGAAGATGCACTACAGTAATGCATGGCTTCATCTTTCGCCTGCATATTGGGGATGTTTAAGTAAGCCGTTTTTCGAGCCGCATCCGTGGAAGCAGTGAAACGTCCGGAAGCCTCCGGACCAAAATCTGTTTGGCTGGAGCTTACAGCATAGCACAGGAGGAAGCTTGGATTCTGTCCTTCTTTTTGCTGATACCAGGCAAAATAACCAAACGTGAGTGTGTCGATAGTGCAAGAGAGTTGAACTGAGCCTTCAGGAAGGACTCATCACATGCTTTGTACAAGCACATTGATGACTAAAAAGGCCAATCCAGGATAAATGGGTCCGGTTGCAGAAAGCGCAGCGGAAAGTCTCCTTGGGTGATGTTTCCGGGTTGCGGTTCTTTCTGCGTTGTCGTTTCTCTTCGAGATTCGTTCAGTGTGAGCTTTCGAAAAAGGCTGCAGCATCGTGGATAGTGCGTCTCCATGCCTCCCGATGCGAGGCCAGGGCAGACCATTGTTGGTGATCAATTTGGCCAAGCCTGAGATGTTGTTTCAAAGAGTCCTTGTATCTCTTCTTTGGGGTGCCCCTCTTACGCTGACCCGTGGCAAGTTCACCGAGGAATACTATTTTTGGGAGGCGATGGTCCTTCATCCTAGAAATGTGTCCTGCCCAGAGCGGCTGCGTCTTCTGTAGCACGGCCTCAATGCTGGTGATCCCTGCTTGCTCAAGGACAGCAACATTTGTCACATAGTCAGTCTA
>NC_056531.1:12402284-12443058 GCF_019175285.1 Sceloporus undulatus
TCTTCTTTGGGGTGCCCCTCTTACGCTGACCCGTGGCAAGTTCACCGAGGAATACTATTTTTGGGAGGCGATGGTCCTTCATCCTAGAAATGTGTCCTGCCCAGAGCGGCTGCGTCTTCTGTAGCACGGCCTCAATGCTGGTGATCCCTGCTTGCTCAAGGACAGCAACATTTGTCACATAGTCAGTCCAGTGTATATTTAGAATTGTGCGTAAACAGCGCTGATGAAAGCGTTTAAGGAGTCGTAGGTGTTGGCGATAGGTGACCCATGTTTCAGACCCATAAAGGAGAATAGACAGTACAATGGCCCTATACACCTTGATTTTGGTGCTTCTCCTCAAGTGTTTGTTACTCCAGACTCTTTTGTGAAGCCTTCCGAATGCACTATATGCCTTTGCTAGTCTGTGATCGATCTCCTTATCAATCTTGGTGTCTGAGGAGATGATGCTTCCCAGGTAGGTGAACTGCTGGATGGACTTAAGCACAGATGTGCCTACAGTGATGTGGGGATGGTAGTGTTCTTCCTTTGGTGCCGGCTGGTAGAGAACTTCTGTTTTCTTCAGACTGACTTCCAGTCCAAAGAGCTCTGCAGCTGTTGCAAAACAAGATGTTAGGCGCTGCAGAGCTGCTTCGGTATGGGCAACGAGGGCAGTATCGTCAGCAAAAAGCAGCTCACAGACTAGATAGTTTAGAGTCTTAGTGCAGGCCCTCAGGCGGCTTAAGTTAAACAGGCTACCATCAGTACAGTAGCATATATAAATGCCGTCTTCTTCTGTGAGCACTTTGGAGCATCATGCTAAAGAAGATTGTAAATAGAGTTGGAGCGAGAACACAACCTCGTTTCACACCATTGATTATTAGAAAGGGCTCAGAGAGAGCGTCGCCATATCTGACTTGACCTTGCTGGCCTTCATGTAGCAGGATGATCATCTGGAGGAATTTGAGGGAGCATCCTAGTCGTTCCAGGATCTGCACAGACCTTTTCTACTCACAGTGTCGAAGGCTTTGGTGAGGTCGACAAATGTTACATAGAGTCCTTTGTTCTGCTCTCTATATTTCTCTTGCAGTTGTCTGAGGGCAAATACCATGTCTGTAGTGCTCCTATTAGCTCTAAAGCCACATTGGCTTTCAGGGAGAAGTTCTTCTGCAATAGCAGGAACTAATCTGTTCAGGAGTAACCTTGCAAGGATTTTTCCAGCGATGGAGAGCAGTGTTATACCTCAATAGTTTGAGCAAACTGATTTTGCACCTTTTTTCTTGTACAGGGTGATGATGACTGCATCTCGGAGATCTGGTGGCAGTTCACCTTTTTCCCAGCAACTCACAAGGAGCTCGTGGAGTTTAGCATGGAGTACATGACCTCCATGTTTCCAAGCTTCAGGTGGAATTCCATCAATCCCGGCAGCCTTGCCGTTTTTCATCTGCTGTATGGCCTTAACGGTTTCTTCCAAAGTGGGAGCTATGTCCAATTCCTTCTTCATCGGTTGTTGTGTCATATGTTGAATAGCTGAATCTTGGACTACTCGGTTGGCACTAAAGAGGCTTTGGAAATGTTCAGCCCATCGGTTCAGAATGGAAGCTTTATCTGTGATTAGTGTTTGACCATCTGTACTGTATAGGGAGCTTTGGATCTGATATGTAGGTCCAAACACTGCTTTAAGAGCTTCGTAAAATCCTCTAGAATCACCCAGATCTGCACAACGTTGTGTCTTTTCTGCTAAGTTGATCCACCACTTGTTCTGAATGTCTCAGAGTTTTTGTTGGAGTTGACTAGATGCAAGGCGAAAGGCTGCTTTTTTTTACATGGCAGGATGGCTGGGCGAGGTGTACCTGGTGAGCAGTTTTCTTCTTTGCCAACAGCTCCTGGATCTCTTGGTTGTTTTCATCAAACCAGTATTGGTTTTTCTTGAGGGAGAATCCTAAGGATTCTTCCACAGACTGCAGGATGCTGTTTTTGATATGTTGCCAAAGCACTGTAGGAGAAGAATCTACAGGATGGTCTTCAGGGTTTTTGTTGTTGTTGTTGTTGTTTTGTTGCAAATTTGCCTGGAAGTTGTCTCTCATGGCAGCTTGTTGAAGATTGTTGACTTGGAGTCTCCTCTTTAGGATGCCACCCCTCTTAGGTTTAAACTTAAAATGAAGATTTAGTTTACATCTTACAAGGCAATGATTTATTTGACATTCTGCACTGGGCATCAGTTGGGTATGACGGACATCGCAAATATTTTTCTGGCGCACTAGGACGTAGTCAATGAGGTGCCAGTGTTTGGATCAGGGATGCATCCAGGTTGTCTTCAAGTTATCTTTCTGCTGAAAGATGGTGTTTGTAATAGTCAGCTAGTGTTCTGCACAAAACTCTAGCAGGAGGCATCCGTTATCATTACAGTTTCCAACACCATGCTTGCCTAAAACATCTTTCCAGGCTTCAAAGTTCTTTCCTACTCTGGCACTGAAGTCACCAAGGACAATGATTTTGTCTTTTGCAGGGACTTTTTGTATGAGGTGGTGTAGGTCTGAGTAGAATTTGTCTTTCTCTGCAAGGTCGGCTTGCATAGTTGGGGCATATATACTGAAGAGAACAACATGTGAGAGGCATAAGGAGATAATGTGATCAGAGTGTCCTGTTGGCAAGGTTTCGAGTTTGGAGGCAATGGAGTTTTTGATCATAAAGCCTACACCCGAAAGATATTTTTCAGTTTTGGGTTGCCAGACCAGTAGAATGTGTAGCAGGCACCGTGTTCTTTGAGGCTGCCTTCCTCGTGAAGAGGAACTTCACTAAGAGCAGCGATGTCAATGTTAAGTCGTGACAGTTCATGGGCTATTAGAGCAGAATGGCACACAGGACGTCCACTATCTGGAGAATCTTGCATGGTTCTGATGTTCCAGCATGCAAGACTTAGACTATTTGCACCTTTGGAGGCTGGTGTGTGCCTTTGTTTCTTTGTCTTTGTTTGACCGCATCAGAAGATGCCCGTTGGCCGCAGCTAGCCAACCAGGTAGTTGGGGGTGAGCTTTCTTTAGGCCACCTTTTCTAGGCCCCTCTCCATATGGAGCAAGCAGTGCTCTCCTTTAAAAAGGCTGCTTGGTCATTCAGGATGCTGCCGAACAAGACTGTCATCCCTGGGTCAGTCTCAAGTGACCAAAGTCCTGAACCGCCTGCATGCAGGGTTGGGTCTGCGGCTTCCAGTGCATCTTTACACCTGCCGTTTCATCCCTCGCCTATCGTTACAGGGCTTTTTCAGGGATTGGATGTATCTTTCAAGCCTGTGCAATGGATTTTTCTGGTGGAGCGCAGCATGCACAGAACTGGCTTCATCCTTTAAACCAGAGGTTCGACTGCTGAGGCCTTGACAAGCATGGACGGTGGCAGCGAGGTCCTCAGGTCGTAGGTTTGATTAGAGTTTCCTTCTCTTAGATGGTTGACCTTACAGGGTTAGACGAGCACCATCTGCCCGGGTTTGGGATTAGAATTTTCCTTCTCCTAGGATGGTGGCCATAAGGCTAGAGAGCCCATCCTGCCCTTTGGCACTCTTGGTCAGACCCTTCGGTTGTGACCTGTCTGGCATGGGAGGCCCTACCGGTGGCTATTATACCGCCAGCATAGCTCACAACATCATTAGGGTACGCAAGCCTCTTCCCCACAACAAGAGGGTTCCAATGGGTACCTTCCATCTTACCTACTGTATATACTCATGTATAAGTCTAGACATTTTAGTCAAAAAAATTGACTCAAAAAACCTGGGTTGACTTATCCACTGATCAATGTACATACTATATTCTAACTCATATATATATATGAGCCATCTCCTTTCTCTGAATAGAGTGATAAAAGGTGAGAGCTTAGTCCATCCTGGGAGCACCAAAAAGAAGCATATATCCCCTCTTGTGATCTTGGATCCATCCAGCTTTTAGGATGAACACAAACAGTTATGCCTGCCAGAATTTTCTACGTTCTTTAGCATCATTTTCCTTTGCATCCTCCTTTACATCCTTTGTTACAAGCCTCTAGGTTTTACCCTCGACTTATCCACTGGTCATATCAAAATCCATAATTTTGGCCCCCAAACCTGCCCTCGACTTATACATGAGATCAACTTATAGTTGAGTATATACGGTAGTATTAGTGTCTACAGTGGTTCCTTGCTATGCACTGGGGTCCACCGTGGATAACAAAATTCGTGGATGCTCAAGTCCCATTATTTGAATGGCATAGCAAAATGGTGTTCCTTATATAAAATGGAAAAATCAAGGTTTGCTATTTGGAATTTATACTATTTGAAATATTTTCAAGCCATGGATGTTTGAATCCATGAATAAAAAAATCTGTGGATAAGGAGGACTGACTGTATTGGAAAGTGATATCTTTGGTGGAAGTCATGGGGTCTTAGGGTAGTAAGCCAATACATAAGATTTTGAGGCAACACATCCCCAAATGTTTTGACACTACAGGAAGAAATATCAATATCTTTTCCTTGACATCTGTCGGGAAGTGGGAAAATTGAGAATTCCCATCCTTACATTGAACTGACACCTTCACAAAAGGTCAGAAAGCAGTAACAATAACTGGATATACTTTGGGTGCTCCCAAAACAGGGCCCTCTGTCTTTCCCTCACCTCACTCCAAACAATTTGGGAAACCAGGCCCCAAGAAGCAGAGGTTTGCTTCCTTCCCCACCACCAACCCTGGCTTGTTTTGGCCTAAGCTTGAATCGAAGCATCGAAACATGTGTCTAAACATGGAGGAAAAGGAAGTACCAGAAGAGCACCCATGTATACCTGATGCCCCAGGTGCAGGGGCATCGCGGCATCTTGGATGCTCATCTCATTCTACCAAATAGAGGCTTATGGTCCAATATCTCCTCCTAGAGATCATAGCTGGACTAGCAGGCCTCCTATACACTCTGCACAACATAAACATTGGCGTGAATTAGTGCGCCAACATTGTTCTCCTTGATGCTAAAGAAGATAAACATTGCACATGCATTGCCTATGTTATTGTTGTTTTACTCTGCCAAAGAGATGTCAATTTATGGATACTCTGTGAATGAGAGTATGAGGAATTCATGCTCCAAGAACTCTGGTCCTCAACTGCCCTACTCAGATCTTGCTTCGATCTGCTTGGAGAGGCGAGATATAAATAACAACAACAACAATAATTGCAAATCTGAACTGCATTTCAGCGGTTGACTTAGCTGTGTCACCTGCTGCCATTATCCAAAAGGTTCACTGGGCCAGGACTTCTCTGTCATGTCTGGCATGTGCGCATGACATGCATGATGCTCATTGTCTGCATTTTTCTCTTTATTTTCTGACCATAGAACATGGGCCAGGATCTTACTTCACATTTGTGTAGTGTCAATCCCTGTATGCAGCATCACATGTTGGTTGTGTTAAGCAGACCTCGGCTGCAGAGTCAATGCAGTTTGACACCGCTTTTACTGCCATGGTCCCATTCTATGAAATCTGGGAGTTTTTAGTTTGTTGTGGCATCTGACGGAGAAGGCAAAATATCTCCTAAAACTACAAATCCCAGAACTTCATAGCATTGAGCCATGGCACTTAAAGCGGTGACAAACGTCATTAATTCTTCAGTGCATGCACAGCCCTCATGTGGAGTAGCTATGCTTAATGTGCGACCAAATGTGCAACTCACATTTGTGAGGTGGAAATCTGGGAACTGTAGTTTCGCGGGATATTGGTAATGGTCAAATAACCCATGTTCCCACTGCGGGAAGCAGTGAATCGATCTGGGATCCCTGGTCCCCTGCTGTAACCATCAGCCTGCACATAGCGAGGGCCTTCATGGCCAGGCTTCTGTTGATACCAACCAATATAGTTTATGTTACTGCTGGCACTGCAGGTGAGTTTAGTGGTTTGTCCTGGAGAAACGGACATGGAGCCAGGCTGAGTCAACGTTGGCTGTGAGACGACACCTTTAAAAAAACAACATCAGAACATGAACACCATGCATTTGGGTGCTAACAAACTTTAACATGCACATAGCCTTTTTAAAATGTAGTTTGGGTCCATGGTTTTATGTAAAGTGACTCCTCCTTGTCCTCACCTGAGAGGGAGACCAGAAATGCAAGAAGACCCAGCCACCAGGCCATGGTGAGACCTCGAAAAGAGCCGGAGCACCTGAAGCCAAAGATTTTGGACACTGCTCCTCCTCGTCTGTTAAATCCAGAAAGAGGAGCCCCTCCTGTAAATTTATTTGCATGCAGTGAAGTGACGCTTGTCTTCCAAGGCGATATAAGGTAATGTGCCATGGGCAGACCAATAAACATGCGTAAAGTAATACAATGTAAGGAGCAACTGAGCAATGCATGCCAGTTCATCTCTTGTATTTTTTAGTGGGTCTGGGGACTTACCAGGCGAAAATGGGTAAATATCCCATCAGCCACCACCGAACTCTGAAACTACAAAGGGGAGCTACAAAGCCAAGATGGTGATGCGTGCTTTACAGTGGCGTGGCCCTAAAACTGGCTAGATCTCTTGTTGCAGTGAATAGAAAACATCTGCTCAGTGTCAGCGTCAGGAAGGTTAACCCACTTTGTTCATGAACACCCACCCTCACCTAGGCCTGCCGGTTGACGTCTAGATAAATTCCTGTTTCTGGATCACTCTTGGACTTCAAATGTTCTCAGAGAGGGCCAAAACCATTGCAAAATGGCCCACATGTCTCCCAGAGAGCATGAGGAATATTTGAGAGTGAAAAATTTGATGTGTGTGTGTGTGTGTGTGTGTGTGTGTGTGTGTGTGAAGCCCTCCAAGATTCTCTGGGGTACCAAGGTAGCCCTCTAAACCCTGACAGTTGCCCACCCTATGCTCTAGGGATTCTCTGCTTTCTCTTCTGAGAAAAGCAAGGGTGAAACTTTTTGACAGGGTTCCTCGCCAGAGTTTACCACTGTGCCATGAGCTAATGCTGCTAAACCAGGTGTGACAGTAGTAAACCGCCTCGTCTTCGGCCTGAATGGCAGTGACAGTTAAATAGCCGGTCCTCCCCGAGAGAGAAGCCGTGAAACGATCCGGGATCCCTGCTCCTCTGCTGCAAGTATTGCAATGCACAAAGCGAGGCGGCTCTCCAGGTTTCTGTTGGAGCCATGCAATATAGCTGACGGTGCCACTGGCGGTACAGGAGAGTACCGCCGTTCTTCCTGAGGCGATGGACTCGGAGGCAGATTGAGTCATTGGTTGCTGTGACATGACACCTAGAAAACAAAACAAAAAAAATGGCATTGGGTGTGTCCACATTGCAAAATTATAGCCTTTGGATATCATTTTCACTGCCATCGCTCTTTCTTATACAATGGTGGGATTTGTCGTTTGGTGAGATGCCGCCTTCTGAGCTACAGCGCAGGAGTTTTCTGGCAGATTCAGAAGACCTTCTTACCAAACCACAATCCCAGGGAGCTAGAGCACTGAGCCATGGAAGTCCAAGCATGATCTGTTGCTTCACCCCTTGGACCCAGAAAGGCTTTGTTTCGAAAGCACAGTGACAGAGTTATGGCTGACGCATTGGTTTACGGAATTCGAGCCATTCCAGTATGCTTACCTGAAATGTAAGCAAAGAGCACAAGGAAAAAATGAGCCCAGTCCATGGTGAACTCTTTAGACAACCTGGACTTTCTAAAGCAAACAGATGGTTAACAGACACCTTCTTGCAGCTTCTTTCTTAAATTTCCCAAGGGCTAAAGAGGGGAGTCCAATATGTAAATGTATTCCTGCCCACAGATGTCTTTCAAACTGGGACTCCTCCACTAAGGAGATGTGACATTCTAGCCAGACCGATGATCAGAGATTTGCATAAATAGGGGAATAATGTGTATTTTTAAGATGAGAGAAGGTTCCTAGCTCTGTCCTAAGCCAAGGGGTGAGAAGAGTGCAACCAGGACTGCATCCACACTGCAGAAATAACCCAGGTTTGAGACTACTTAGGCCTCATTCTCACTACTTTTTAAACCGAATCGCAATTTGGTTTGAACCAGTTGAATTTATGAAATAAAACCATTTCGTATAAGTCCTGGGACTTTTGCATCCACTGCTTGGGGCCTAGAATTCACCTTCCCTTTATATGCTACTGCCTTCCGTTTATGGTAAAGCTGAGATGAATTGTGAAGATGTGTATGATTTTATCAAAATTGATAAGTTGACTCAATTGATCAGAAAAGGGAGAATAAAAGATTTCAGGAAAGATTGGACAGAAATGATCGATTACCTGAACTGAAATTGGGGAGCTAGAGCAGCATACGCTTTGGAATAAGAACATATAAAGAAATCTAGCAGTTTGAAATGGGGATCCCGATAAGGAGTGATTATCAATAATCTGCAAAACATTGTGATATCCATTAAGAATATCCCTTGGATGAAATAGAGGAAATAGATTCAAATCTTCATTAATTTTTAAATAGATTCAGATCTTCATTTGACAATATTACTACCTTTGCATCTTCTGGGCTTTGGTTCCAGGACCCCTCGTGGGTAACAAAATCCGTGGATGTTCAAGTCCCATTAAATATACTGGCCCAACAAAATGGTGTCGCTTATATAAAATGGAAAAGCAAGATTTGCTATTTGGAATGTATCATTTTTGGGGAATATTTTCAAGCCGTGGATGCTCAAATCCGTGGATAAAATATCCGTGGATAAGTAGGGCCAACTGTATTTATAGACAAAGAATAGAGGTTGGAATTTTACCATTTTTATGTTTACAGATTTGGTTGTTTTTTTTAATGTTAATGTTTGTTTTAGAGTTGTGTTAAAATTATATATACACATACAGTCAGGCCATGGTGATTTCCCTGCTTGGAAGAGGGAGAGCAAAGGTTTTTGTCACACTTCCCCATTAGATTCAACCGCTGGGACACACGCTAGCAGTGTTTGACCAAGCAACACAGTAATAAACTGCCTCATCTTCAACCCGAATGTTCGTGATGGTTAAATAGGCGTTGTCCCCCGAAGCGGATGCGGTGAATCGATCCGGGATCCCATCTCCCCTGTTGCTGCAGCCATTGCAGTGCACAAAGTGAGGAGCCTGGCCACTTTTCTGTTGAATCCAGCTAATATACTGGTACCAGTTGCCAGGACTTTTGGTGCAGGAGAGTTTACTTGTTTGTCCTGGGGACACCGACGCAAAGGCAGGTTGAGTCACAGTCGGCTGTGGACAGACCCCTTTACCAGGAGAAAGAAAGCAAGAGAGTTGGGGGAAATTTATTATTATTATTATTATTATTATTATTATTATTATTATTATTATTATTATTATCCCGCTTCTCCAGACAGATCAAAGCGGCTATGATTGTTTGCTCGGATTTCACAAACACATTCCATTCCTGTAAGGAATGCCCACTTCAGATCAGCCGCTCAGAGTCCCAGTTCTGAGGAAAGAGCAGGATACAAATAAATATAATACTAATAATATAATGGTTTGGTCACCCTTAGGTGGCCGTAATTTCAGATCTTCCCATCCATACCTGCCCAGTAACTAAGAAGTGTAAAAAGCAACAGAAGGCAGGGCATGGTGAGCTTCTGAAAGGCGTTTCACTCTCGGAAGGAAACAGAAGATTGTCTGGGACCTTTCCCCCTCCATCCTTAAGTTGTGTGAAGATAAAGAATGTCCCCTCCATGCAAATCAGCCATAGAGTTATTGGTGGCATGACAGCAAGCAAATAGACCAGTGCTGGTTTGCATGCAAGAGACTTGTTTTCCAAAAAGAGTGGGTTATCAAGGGATACCATACAATGCCTGGTGGCACAATCGCTTGCCACAAAAAATGGGCCATGGCAGTTAAAGTGGTATCAAACCCAATTATTTCGGCAGTGCGGATGCAGCCTTAGTCTCTTGCCAACTTACGGTCTGACTCTCGGATCCATTCAAAGGGAACAGAGGTCCACTTTTAAATCATATTGGCTACACCTAGGTCTTACACTCAAGCTCAGACCTATATAGTGTCAGCATTCTCTTCCCAGTTGTTGTTCTCCTGTGCTGTCAAGTCATTTATAACTTAAGGCCACTCCAAGGCAAACCTATCATGGCATTTTCTTGGCAAGATCTGTTCAGCGAGAGGTTGCCATTGCCTTCCTTAAAGATGGAAGTCTAATCTGCACCCCAAAAATAATGCAGTTTGACACTGCTTTCACTATAATAGTCCCATCCTATGGAATCCCGGGGTTTGTAGTTTCCTGGGGCACCAGCAAGCTCTGACAGACTTAACTGCATTCCCCACCAAACTACAAACCCCAGGATCCCATCATATGGAGCCATGGCAGTTAAAGTGGTGTCAGACTGTATTATTTCTGCAGTGCAGATTAGACCTGAGAGAGGGTGACTTGCCCCCAGACAGCCAGGGGGTTTCCATTGCTGAGTGACGATTTGAACCCTGGTCTCCCAGAATCCGAGCCCAAAACTCAGACCACTACATCATGGTGGCTCACTATTCTTTTCCCATAGTGGCCAACGAAAGGCTTATAGGATGACAGCATCCTCTTGCTTTTTTTCTTAGCAACTGATATTATTTGACAAACGTAAACATGGCGCAGGATGCAGTACACAGCTATGCTCTGTCTCCTTGCAGAAGTGGGGCTGCAAGAGCACCCAAGCATCCCAAAGATTCTCCTTCACGTCATGCCAAGGGTACAGGTTTTGTCCAAGTCTCACCAGGTGGCAATGACATACCCTCCAACATTTCAAAGGTGCAAACCAGGCCACCCATAGCCAAGCAACATCAGAATGTGGTCCAGATGGCAAAAAGTATCAAGGAGGAAGGACACACAAATTGGAAGGCATTGCAGCAGTTTGCTTTTGCTTGAGCCTACTGGGAAGGGCAAGGTTCTGATGCAAAGTCCCTCTTCTGAGTTAAGTGCAAACTCCTCTTGAACATCGGATGCAGTTTGCAGCAATTGAGATAGGCTAAGGAAAAGGGGGAAAGTGGGAGGAGGAGGGAGAAACTGGGACATTTTAAAGGCAGCTGAAAATGTGGCATGACTGAGGATCAATCAGTGCTGTCCCTGACAATTTGAGACAGTTGGGAGGCATGTGATGAATTGCAGTGTTGTCAAATGCAGGGAATCACATATAATATTCCCCTCTAAAGGAGACTACCTGGATAGCAGGTTGCACATGTGTTGTTGTTGCATCCATTCAAGTCGTTTCCAACTCATGAGTAACCCTAAGACGAACCGATCATGGGGCTTTTTTGGCCTATCAATCAATCTGTTTATTCAGTCATTGACCAATATAAAATAATAAAAACCAATAAAATAATAATTGTACAGCACAATTACTAACTATTATTAAAATTCAAATCGAGGAGCGTACAGCAGAGTCAAACTCTATCTATTATCGTCGACCAATTGCAAACATAACATATGACATAACAGAATGTAGCTACCTTAATTACATCATATGGATTCTAATTATCTAGCAAATAACATAAATAAAAGGTATCAGAGTGCCATATAACACAATTTCCCACTATTTGTAAAGTAAACGCACAAGAAAGGTTTGTGTGCTACTAAAATTGCTTTAGGATGGTTGAATGTGGCCCATCAGATGCATAAATGCTGGCATAAACAACAGGAATTAATCTCTGAACCACAATTAAAATTCTGATTTGACTTTCTGCAGTGAATTTCACAGAAAATCAAGTTAATGGACTATTTGTACAGTATGTAAAGTAAATAGTAAGTAAAAAATTTTGTTCGGTCATTGACCAATACAAAACTTGACAATACAACAACTACACAACACAGTTATTAAAAATTGTGTATACAATTTCAGATACGATTTCAGATCAGCTGTAAACATTTCAGCTTTCGTCAGCAACCAGTTGGGGGCATAATTTACATACAATATAGCAAAATTTTGCTACCTTATGAAGAACATTTGGTTTTTGGTTATCCAAGAGATAATGTAAATAGAAAGTGTCAGTATGACCAGGGTATTTATATTTATATGCTTTCTTGGCATAGTTCTTCAGACGGGGTTTGCCATTGCCATCCTTGGAGGCTGAGAGAGTGGGACTTGCCCAAGTGGGTTTACATGGCACTTTTTTGCAGCACCTTTTCAGAACAGGAGACTGATCGTTTGAGCTCTCCTTCGCTTAGGAGATCTTGAGCTTCTTACTGTCTTAGGCCACATTTCCACTTACAAATAAATCGCTTTGTGATCCGAATTGATGGATCGGTTCAGCAGCAGAGCGTGGTTCACGCTACATTTGCCCCAATCGCATTTTCTTGCTGCAAAATAAAATAAAATAGCCCACTTGTGGCTCACATTGGCGAAAGAACCGATTCAAAATGGACCCGCTCCAACTGGCCAAAGGGCAAGTTTCAATCGATTCCGATCCACATCTGGTTCACACTTGCGCAAAATCGATTTATCCAAAAAGACGTGGGAAAAATCAGCGTTAAAAAGACGCAGCTTAAATGGGTTTAGTGCATGCCTCCCCTCTCCAAATCAGTTCAGTGATTCGGTTCAAGTGTGAACCAGGGTCATTTAAACCACTTCAAACCGATTTGCAAACCATTCAAAACGTAGTGGGAATGAGGCCTTACTGTGGCTTTCTGGGGTAACTTTGAACTTTACAGTAAATGTATGCCAGATAAATCATTGAAATTGGCTTTCACAGGTGACTGGGCTGATGGTCATACTTTGTTTTAATTCTTGTACCTATTTAATTCTATTTTAATATCATATTCTTGTTTGTTTTAACTGTATGGTGTCTTTTAATGTTGCAAGCCGCCCTGAGTCCCAGCTTTGGGAGAAGGGTGGGATATAAATAAATATAATAATAATAATAATAATAATAATAATAATAATAATAATAATAATTTCACGAAGGAGATGGAAATTTAGGAGTTTTCCCTTCTAATTCAGATTCCTCCACAGGCCAGACCCAATGCATCACTGCAAAGCATCTCAGTTCACTGGATTGGAAAGGAAGACTGAACGTTTTTGACTCACTTCCTCATGAGAATGTACCACCGTGAAACGTGTTGGCAGTGTTATAAAAAGAAACACAGTAATAATCGGCCTCGTCTTCAGGCTGGGCATTAGTGATGGTCAATTGACCCGTGTTCCCAGAAGCAGAAGCCGTGAACCGATCTGGGATCCCCTCTCCTCTGCTGCAGCCATTGCAGTGCACAAAGTGAGGAGCCGCTCCAGGTTTCTGTCGAATCCACCAAAAACGGCTGTCCCAGCTGCCGCTACTCTTGGAACAGGAGATTGGAATGGTTTGTCCCGGGGAGACAGACTCCGAGGCAGGCTGGGTCACTGTTGGCTGCGAACTGATACCTTGGACAAAAACAAATTGGAAATGACATGACATGGCCATGGATGATCTCTGCATCAGAAAATGACGACACTGTTAGGACAAAGTAGAGATCATTTGTGAAGTCGCAGGCTCTCCTGGCTGACGTCCATAGTTTTTTGTGGGTTTTTCAGGACTATGTGGCCATGTTCTAGAAGAGTTTATTCCTGACGTTTCGCTGCATCTGTGGCTGGCATTGTCTGAAGATGCCACCCACAGATGCAGGCAAAACGTTAGGAAGAAACTCTTGTAGAACATGGCCACAGAGCCCCGAAAAATCCACAAAAAACAAAAGATCCTTTCGTTGCAGGCCTTTTGGCTTCCCTAAGCATCTTCTCTTCCTTACCTGCACAGTAATGGAGAAGAATAAAGGAAAGCAGGGCCCAGGCCATGGTGAGCTCTTCAATGGACTTTCTGAAGCACACAGACAACTATCTGGGACCTTCCCCCCTCCTTCCTTTTTTAAATCAACCAGAGCTGAAGGACGATGCCATCATGCAAATCCATCCTACAGTCATTGGCTCTCCGGGAACATCCTTGTCTCTCTGGGGAATGTATGACAGCATAGCAAAGTCAAATACGGCAACCCTATTGACATACTAGACCTCATTTAAGAACCCATGGCATTCCCCTACTCTGGCCCAGTATGAAAGAGCTTCATTGGGGTGCTTCAGCAAGGCCTCATACCAAGATTTCTCCTAAGTCTTACATGGGCTACAGTCTGGTTTTCAACATACGGAGAGCTGAGTCTAAGAACTGGAGGTCCATCTCAGATATGGAAAGTCTTCTGTTCTGAATCTTGTGAACTGGAAAGAGATGGGGAACAACCAGTTGGAAAAGCAAATCAAGCTTTTACTCTTCTTTTCTGCATTTGAGACGCTAAAACAGCGATACCTAAACTCTGGCCTTCCAGGTGTTTTGGACTTTGGCAGAATCCCAGACCATTCGACAAGAAGGCTGAGGCTCCTGGGAGCTAAAGTCCAAAACACCTGGAAGTCCAAAGTTTGAACACTGGCTTTCTGGATGTTTTAGACTTCAGCTCCCAGAATCCCAGATCCCAGCCAAGAAAGCTGAGGTTCCTTGGAGCTGAAGTCCAAAACACCTGGAGGACCAGAGTTTGGGAATCACTGTTCTAATCTAAGATGAACCAACTGCTTTGAGAACTGAAAAGAGTTTGAGCCTGCCAGGTTTGAACGGTGGAGCTAATGCTTTTGGTATGCTTATGTTTGATGCGTGGGTGCTTAATCTTTCGTTCTGTCCAAAAGCATCTCACTAGCTACATGCCCCTGACTTCTGAAATAGAGCTTGCTACCCATCCACAGAAGCCTGATTTACTGAGTGCGGGGGAAGAGTTCAGCTAGTTTGGACACATTGCTTTTGAGGCAATAAAACGTTGCTTTTGGGGAGAACAACGTGAACAATAGCAGTGCATGCGCTATAATGGTAATACGTGTGCTATAATAACAGTAGAAAGCATATTCTAGGAAGAGGTGGCTTAGGAAATTGTGCTTTGCTGAAAGGTGATTTCCCAAGTCACTCCTCCATAATGTCATATCCCTAAGAATCCACTCAGAAATCCAACATTGAAGCAATAGTTATGTCTGGATCAAGGCAGACTCTGGGCTGGGTGACTGCCTCTTTCTCTCCTATCCATGGCTGTTAGATGTTGCCAAGGGTGCACTTATGGAGGGACATCTCATAGCAACAAAAATGGCCCACTATTGGGTCAATGGGAGATTAGGACAACTCAGCACCCTTGTAGGATCCAGGCCTGTGTGCGGACAGCATCAAGCCAATGTAACCACTAGGAGCCAGAGCAGTGTAGTGGTTGGATGGTTGGACTGCAGCTCTGGAGAGCAGGGTTCAATTCCCAACTTGGCTACGAAACTCACTGGGGGACCTTGGGCAAGTCACATGCTCTCAGCCTCAGAGGAAGGCCATGGCAAACCTCCTATGAATCTTACCAAGAAAACCCCATGATGGGTTCGCTTTAGGCTCACTTCTCAAAAGATGCCAGCCACAGGTGCTGGTGAAATGTCAGGAATCAACTCTTCTAGAACATGGCCACAGAGCCCAAAAAACCTGACAAAAAATCATGTGGAGTTTCTATTTTTAAAGAAAGAAATTAAAAAAGAAGTAACTTTCTGCCTCACCCTTTCGAATGATTGTTTTAGATTTGTATATTGGATATTGTGTTATTGGTTTTATCTATTTTATGATGTGTTTGTAACTGGTTTTAAATTTTGTGTGCACCGCTTTGATCTTCTGGAAAAGCGGTATAAAAATAAAAATTATTATTATTATTATTATTATTATTATTATTAAAATCCCAGAGCCACCTGAAGTAAGGCAGCCCCCCATTTAACAGCACGTTGCCACCCAGAATATTCATCTCAGTTTTACAAAGGAAGACCAGATCCTCCAAAATATAAAATAAGGAAAGAAAGACCACCACCGCCATACCCGAGATAAGGAGCATTAATCTGAGAATCATGGATTGAGAGTCAATGAAGCTCTTTAAGGGTGGCGACTTCCCTGCTCAGGGGAGGAAGAGCAAAGGTTTTTGTCACACTTCTCTTCCAGATTCAACCGCTGTGACACACGCTAGCAGAGTGAGACCAAGTAGCACAGGAATAAACTGCCTCATCTTCAGCCTGGACGTTTGTGATGGTTAAAAAGGCATCATTCCCAGAAACGGATGCAGTTAACCGATCCGAGATCCCGTCTCCCCGGTTGCTACAGCCATTGCAGTGTACAAAGCGAGGAGCCTGGGCACTTTTCTGTTGAACCCAGCTAACATGTTCATACCAGTTATCACTACTTCTGGAACAGGAGAGTTTGGTTGTTTGTCCTGAGGACACCGACACAAAGGCAGGTTGAGTCACTGTTCCCTGTGAACGGACACCTTTACAGAGAGAAAGAGAGAGAGAGAATGTAATAAAATGCTCCCTCATTGTCTGCTTAGATACCACCAATGCATTCCTTTTCCATCAGAAATGCCCACTGCAGATCATTTTGTTGGGTACCCTTCTGAGATATCAGATCTTCACATCCTTTTGTGTATGTAACTTCATGGCTCTTGTACAGTGATGCCATGGATTTCATAGGGTTTTCTTAGGCAAGGAATACTCAGAGGTGGCTTGGATCTTTACCTGCCCAATAACTTAGAAGTACAAAGAACAGCAGAATGCAGGCCATGGTGGATTCCTCAAAGGACTTCAGCTCTCCGAAAGAAACCGAAGATTGTCTGGGACCTTCCACTGCCTTTCCTAAATTGCATGGAGATGAAGATCAAGCCCTTCATGCAAATCAGCTATGTGTACATTGGTTGTGCTGGATTATCATGCATCTATGGCGAACCCATGGCATCACGAGAAACGCCAATACAACAGCATTGATTTGCCTATGAGACCTACCCTCCGCCCCTCAAATGTTCTGGGATGTTAGGATGATGACAATACACAAGGTATGAAAGACCTCCATTAAAAAGCTGGATGAAGAATAGGGCATGTATCTTAAAGGTTAGAGCAGTGGTTCCCAACCTTCCTAATGTCGTGACCCTTTAATACAGTTCCTCATGTTGTGGTGACCCAAACCCATGAAATTATTTTCATTGCCACTTCATAACTGTAATTAAATAGGTGTTTTCCAATGATCTTAGGCGACCCCCATGAAAGGGTCATTCAACCCCCAAAGGGGTCCCGACCCACAGGTTGGGAACCACTGGGTTAGAGGATGTGATGTTCATGGAGAGAAACATCACATCCAGAGGAAAGGTTGAGGTAGTCCCTGGGAAAGCAGACTGTTGTCTGCATGACATGGTGGGAAAACTTTGCTAGCAAGAGTGAAAATGCTTGGAAATACACAAGTTTGTGAGCTGGTAAGATGCTAGGTGACATCCTAAATACCTGAAAGGCACCAGATTCCATGTATCTTGGAAACTAAACAGGGTCAGCCCTGGTTAGTAATTGGGTGGGAGACCACCAACCAATAGGAGGTTCTGTAGGCCCTATTTTGAAGGAAGTGACTGGCAAAACCACCTCTAAGTATTTCTCGTCTAGGAAAACCCTATGAAATTAATGGGGTCGCCAGTCAACAGAAGGCTTGAAAACACATCCACACATCCACAAGATGCTAAGTCTCTTTGGGGTGTGAAAGCATTACCGTTTGCTCTCAGGGAAGTTGTTTCCATTGACAGGAGACTCTTGAATAGTGTTTGTTATCAGGACATGCAGAATTGAGCGAGAAGACCCTGGAAGAGCAACCAAGCATCATGAATGTTCTTCTTCACTTCACAGCATCAGTTGCAGGTGTTGTTTGCAGATCATATCACTGGACTTTGTCAAATGAAGGAAAGGTGGAACAACATTTCCCCCTAAAGGCCAAAGCTAAGAGAACAAGCATGTCACACACTGTATATGTAACGTTTCGAAACCATATACCGGAAGCTCCATCAAGTCTAGCCAAACGTAAGCATTTTTAGTTCTTATAACTGAAGCATGTTTGCTGCATGCCTCACATTTCAGTCCAAACATTAGTCCCAACGAGAAGAAACTCATTGGATCAATGAGACTTGTCACCACTTATGCGTCTGCAGGTGCTGCTTATGTGCATGCGAGTCCCTTTTTGCGTAGAGTGTGGTGTGTGTTCTCTTACTCTTGGGCTTTTACTACCTGGTGGAATAGGAGGGGTCCCTGCTCCACTTATATGGTGGAGAGAAGATAGACAATTCTAACCATGAAGAGCCATCTGTTCTGGGATCCCAAGGGAAGGAAAAGGTGGATGCACTCCTTTCAAAAGTGTACCCTCATGTCTTCCCCTCCGACGGAGCTGAAACCAGTTGCCTCTCCACTGCCTGAAACCAGGCCCTTCAACATTTCACAAAAAAAAAGAAGGATATATGTGGCTAAGGAGCATCAGAGCATTTTTGAGATAGCAAGCATTCCCCTCAGCTGAGTTAGACTACTTTTGAACTCTGAATTCAGTTTGTACCAATGGAGGTAAGTTAAGGACAATGAGCAGAAATGAGAGATAGTTCCAGTAGATGTTGTTTGTCACACAACCAAGTAACAAGCATCAACAGCTAAAAAACCCTTTACTACACAAGGGTTGAAAGCACAGGAGCCCTCTCCAATTTACAACCCAGCAGCCTGAAATTCTTCACCTATTGAATGGCTTTGCTGGTTTCAAATTTGTGTTAGCGCACATAGACTTTGCAAATGGATTTCTTTTGTTTCTTTCAATAGCATGGGATCTTTATGAACAGCCCCGAGAAGCTTGAATGTGCCCAGAAAAATACAGCGGGCCCTTGGTATCTACTGAGGTTTGATTTTGATGGATACCAAAATCGGTGGGTGCTCAAGTCCCATTAAACACAATGGTATAATAAAATGGTGTCTGTTATATAAAATGCAAAATCAAGGGGCAAATAATTGAAGATATACACTCTCTAGAGCAGTGGTTCTCAACTTTCCTAATGCCACGACCTTTTAATACAGTTCCCCATGTTGTGGTGGCCCCCAACCATAACATTATTCATATAATAATATAAAATATGTGCTTTCTGATGGTCTTAGGCGACCCCTGTGAAAATGTGGTTCGACCGCCAAAGGGGTTGGGACCCACAGGTTGAGAACCACTGCCCTAGAGTCTCTCATCCCTATGCCAGGAGAAGAAGAGCGAAGATTTTGTCTCACTTCTCCATCCGACTTTGCCACTGTGCAACGTATTGCTGTACCACATCAGACAATAATAATTGGCTTCATCTTCAGCCTGAACGTTGGCGATAGTTAAATAGCCCACATTCTCAGATTGGGAAGCTGTGAAACGATCCGGGATCCCGGCTCCCCTGCCACAACCCTGACAATGCACTTTGCGGAGCGGTTGCTGAGGTCTTTGTTGAAGCCAGAAAAGGTTCTTGGGGTCACTGCTGATGGTGCAAGATAGGTTCGCCATTTGTTCTGGGGCTACAGACTGGGAGGCAGGCTGAGTCAACGTCGGCTGGGAAGTGACACCTTGGGAAAAGAAAGGAAAACTTTGATCCATTTTGACGCGGCTCCACATCTGAAGGTGTTCCCCATCTAGCTTTGTCAGTGGCTTATTTGAAAGGGCGCAGAGACTGTGGCCTGTCCACCACATGTGCCCTCAAGGGCTTTTGTGTGGCCCAGGTCTCTGCAAGACGACCCCCAAAAAGACCCATGGACAAATGGGAACCATTGGTCACTCCCAAATGGATGAAAAATATTACGATTCCAATGTGAAGTCGGAGGCTTTCATGGCTGGCATCCATAGTTTTTGTGGGTTGATGGCCTTGCCATCAACAACAGAACAACACACAGATTAGCATGGAAATCATTCCTCCCTACCTAGGGTCACAATGTGTGTGTGTGTGTGTGTGTGCGTGTGTGTGTGTGTACACACCCAACTTACTTCCATGCCAACATTCTCTGAAGATGCCAGCCACAGATGCAGGCAAAACATCAGGAATAAACTCTTCTAGAACATGGCCACATCGCCTTAAAAACCCACAAAAATCACGATTCCACTTCTGGAGTACTGGTGTAGCCTTTTTTTTTTACTACCCACCAGTTTTGGAATAGGAAATCACAACTGGAAGCGACTTCCCATTACAATCTTCAGGTGGCACAGGCTGCCAGGGGAATGAAAATTGGCCTCTTGGGCAAGTACCCACCCATGTGCTACACTCTCACCTGAGCTGTAAGCGAGAAGGGCAAATACAGACAGGACACAGGCCATGGTGGATCTTGGAAAAGGTTTCGCTTTTTTGAAATGGACAGGCATGCAGCTGTGGGCATCTCTCCCCCTTCTTGCTTAAATGCCCCGGGAGGAGAAGGTGGACCCATCATGCAAATGTACACATTTCCCTTGGCTTTTCTAGATGTGGCATTCGACAGAAGTATGACATTCTAGCCAGACCAATGACTAGAGAACCAATTTGCATCACATGTGGGTGACTGTGTATATCTCTGTTGTCAATCCAGGTTGGCATGACTTTAACTGCTATGGCTCTGTGCTACTGAATTCGGGGAACTGTAGCTTGTTGTGGCACCAGAGCTCTCAGACATATAATCAGATATATAATTAGTAGGCAAATATCCTTTCATTTCTTCCTCCTACACACACACACACACTTCCATATTTGCTGCTTTGATATTTGCAGATTTGCTCCTAAATGTGGCTGCAGGCATCCCTCCTCCACATTCAAAGGCAGCTAAACACTACTCTAGCCCATAATGTGACATCCAGCCGGCTAAATTTATACTTTTCTCATAGGCATGGTCTCCCTTTGTGCTGAGCCCAACTCCCTACCCTCAGAAGTGCTTAATCCAAAGAAGGTCAGAAAGGACTGCAGGCTTTATATACACCTTTGCGGCTCCTCCTCCTGATCCTCTGACTCATGGCCCATTGCTAGCAGCTATTTCTTTTTCTACCTCTGAGTAGACCTTTCCTCCTGAGCAGGCCCTGGAAAATAGGCCTTACTCGTAACTAGTAACCCACCCACCCCACAATCCCCTTCCAGGTACTCAACCAGGTGACACCAATGCTAGGGACGCCACTGTCCTCAATGCGTAATAATAATAATAATAATAATAATAATAATAATAATAATAATGTGAAGTCGAAGGCTTTCATGGCCAGCAACCATAATGTTTTGTGGGTTTTTCGGGCTCTGTGGCCATGTTCTAAAAGAGTTTCTTCCTGACGTTTCACCAGCATCTGTGGCTGGCACCCACCAGCCCTAAATAAATAACACCATATTATTTTAATTATTATTATTATTATTATTATTAGTATTATTATTATTACCTCCTTGATCCGTACTAGTCTGACATAGGACTGGTGCTGATACGAAATTATTCCGAAACGTTGCTCCTCATTTGTTTTGCACTTAAACTCCCAGAAGCCCAAGCCATCTGGGCCAAGGGCACTGGAATCTAGGAGCTTATGTCCAAACATCGGGAGGACCAAAGGTTGGGAAGCACTGCTGTACACGGTCCCTATGACATTCCTTGGGTATCCCCTTGGGGATTATGGTACCATGATAATGCCTGGGAGGTCTTCCTTGGAGACCTGGGCATCTCACACATATTGCAATATATATTCCTGCCTTTCTCCAAAATTGGATGCAAGGCAAAGCAAGCTATTCAATCGCACAAGTGGGGACTTTCGTTTCACATCAACGGCGAATGTGCATGTTCCCGTGCATGACATTCCTGAGGCCCAGGTGTCCCATTGTGCACGGGAACACTTATGCGCCAGGACAGAATGGACATTGGGACTGCTGTTGCCATGGTCCTCTTTGTGCAATGGTCTTAGAGAGATGGCGCGTCTCAGCTCTCCTCCTCTGAATCTGAGTCATTGCGCTACTCACAATTCATGCAATGACAGGTGACAAGATGCCAGGTCTGAAAGCAACAATACTGCCGACTGTCATAGTATAGCAGAGTAGCTCCCAAATTTAGAAACGTGTTTCACAGCCCTCAGCGAAGATACAGCAGATGGATGTCTCCAGAAATGATGGAATACAGGTACCAGCGGAACTCTCAAGCATTCGCGGCCAGGCTTCTCTGATGAACAACCAGACAAGCCAAGCTCCATAAAGTGCTATCCTTATATTACAAAGTGCACCAACACCAACGCGACTATACAGATCTCACACCAACTCGCGTGCGTCTCAAACCCCAATTACCGGAAGGCCATAGTTATATGACACCAAACCCCTGCGGTCCACAAACTCAGCCCTCTTCCGTCACCAAAGAAAATTGTCCCCTTGTCATAATCGACACATGTTCATCTTGGGCTTGCTGCACGCAGTCAGTAGAGTGACCATGTACCGTATGAGCAACAGCTGTAGCTCAGTAGCTGCGTCCTCGTGGTGCTGAATGCTCATGGTCACCACACATCTACATTTCTGTGTTAGCTGGCTTTCAACCATAACAGCCCACGTCCTGAACCTTTCCCTGTCGGAAAGAACCCCTAACTCTGAACACCTGCCTCCTCCGTCCCCTGAGATTGAAGTCCAGTGAAGAGGAAGCACTCTGCATGTGAACACAAAGCATTCTTTCCTCCAATCTGCAGGCAACCCTGCCCCAAACACATTGACAGGTCAAATGCCCGGTGATTTCTAGTAATGTGGTTTGTTAACTGTTGGGGTCCCTGCCTCGATCCATGGGGAAAGGCAGGTAATATATATTATTATTATTATTTTTATTATTATTTTATTAAATTAGAGGTTAGCCAAAAACAGGAGAGATGAACCACAATTCAGTAGCTCTAAACCACTTGCAAACCAAAAAGCTACCAGCTGCAAGGAGGTATTGCCTTGCTTCCCCTAAAGTGTATCACTGTGGCACTGCCTGCTGCTATGAATAGATAAACAGTAATAGACATGCCTCGTCTTCTGCTTCGACGTTGGAGATGGTGAAGGTGGCCTCAGAGATCCCACAGAACCAGAGAATCGGTCAGGGATTCAGGGGTCGCTGGCTGTCATGCATATATCATGATTTTAGGGCCACGGCCAGGCTTCTGTTGATACCAGATACATACTGGTCGCTGATGCTTCCGCTGCTCCTGTACAAGGGATCCTGACCGTTGACCAGAAGATGGTCGAGACGGAGGGCGGCTGAGTCATTATGAACTGGGCCACCGTCCCTGAAAGAAATCAAGAACAGAGAGAACCATGTGACTTGGGACCCAGTTCCAATGCTGATAGGAAAGGAAAGGGAACGCATCCGGCAGTAGCCTGGTGGGAATGGTCCATTCTCAGGGTTCAAAAAGAGGGATAAGTCAGAGGGGTCAAGAAATGTTCCTGTTACTGTTGCAGTAGGTCAGGAGGCTCAAAAACAGAGAGAAAGCCAAACCATGTGGCAAGGCGGAGAAGGGAAGGGGTAGGCTTCCTGCTACTAAATCCCTCTGGATGGGCACTCTGGGTCTTCTTAAGCCCCTGGTTGAGTACAGGATGCAAATGCATGCAATATGCTTCCTCTCCAGTGGCCGGGGTGTCCCTAGCTTTACCTACTTCTTCCTAGGGAAAGCCAAAGCTCCCTCTTAGTCGTTTGAAACATTGCAGAAAAATGCATGCATGGGGCGTCTCTTACTGATTCCACCATAGTTGCATCATACATCTATGTATACACCACTTCTGATGTCTTGCACTATGGTGGAATTCACTACCTACTGCCATTGTGAATTGCACAATGCAGGACAGCTATTGTGCTGTCACTGCACTGGGCAATGCCCAGTGCACAAGGCAGTAGGTAGTGTGCATTGCTACTCTATACTAGGTGTATTACTGGTCGTTTCATTGCCACTCTAATCTTGGTGTATTATTGTGTATCTGCAATGGTTCCTCGTGTGGAACACCGTACTCACCACCATCAGCTGGCGGTCATCTGCTCCACTTGTCTAAAAAGTCACTCCGCATGTGCAGTGACACTTTTTTCTCTGGTATGTTACTAGCAGGATTCCAGGCTTCATTGCAACCTTCACAATGCCTTAGACCGAGATTCCGAAACTTTGGCCATGTGGATGTTTAGAGTTCAGCTCCCAGGATCCTGACTGTTGACCAAGCTGGATGTGGCTTCTGGGAGTTGACGTTCAAACACCTGGAGGACCAAAGTTTGGGAACGCACTGTCTGAGACCAGAAGAGGGGCCACTCTGTAGGCCTAGGATCACTTTTCTGCCCCAGAGCCCCTCTCATGAAATCTAAGAAATACAAATGAATCCAAAACTAAATTAGTCAGATCTCCACCTGTTTGGGTCAAGGATGTGAGCCAGAGAAAGGCATTCCAACCCCACTAAGAGACAGATTCAGCCTCCTTCAAGCTCTGCAGCTTCTGGACATCAAGATCGAAAGAGAGGACACAAGGAGAAGTTGAAGACTTTTCCTACGCTGTTGACCTGTCACTGCAGCCAACTTGGGCGATAGTCAGGATTCGGGGAGATGAGTCAAAAACAGCTGGAGGGCCAATGGTCTAAAGCCTGTGAGCTTACAATGCAAGCCACACACACATATGCAGAGTCTTGCATCAGAAGGTTTCAGCCAAATGACCACTCTTGATGCCATTAAACTCCCTGCACCATGGAGAGCAGACTGTGACACAAGAAGGAGCCAGGCCATTCTGGGGAAACTGGGGAAGTTCCTAAAGCAAAGAGAAGATTGCAGGTGTCTTCCTCTGTCCTGGTGTGCTTGGACATAGGGACACTTGCCAACATTGCCCCCAACAGATAATAAAAGCAGGACTATGACTTGGAGACCAGGCTTGTGAACCCAGCTCAGCCATGGAAACCCACTTTGGGCAATCATACCCTCTCAGCCTCTGCCAGAGGATGGCAATGGAACCCCCCCCTCCTCAAGAACGTGCCAAGAAGACCCCGGATAGAATCAGCTTAGGTCCCATCAGACATGACTTGAAGGCACACGTCATTTCCAGCTGTGTGATTCAAATGAATCTCAAGCACAGGCAAATTCAGCTTCAAGCTGGGTGGGCCACGGTTATCCTTGAAAGGTTTTCAGACTGAAGCACCCATAATCCCACACCATCAGTCATGTTGGCTAGAGCTGATAGGAGTTGTAAGATGAGAGCATTATAGGGCCATGAAACTCACCTCTGTTTTGAGCAGTTATATTCCACACACAATAAATAAAAATAAAATAAATAAAAGATTTATTTATATACGCCCTCGAAACCTCAGGGCGGATTACAACAATTATAACAGTATGTTAACAAAGTACAAAGTACAAAGTTATAAATATACAACATACAGTTTATCAACAAATACAAAATCTACAAGAGTAATTACACAGAATACAAACCTTGCAAGCCACCTCCAACAAGCAAAAACCCATAATAAACTCACCACAAGATAACTCAAGAAAATAAAACTCTAAAAGCCATACATAGCTGGATGGCAAGATACATCATGAGGAGCTAGAATGACATTGGTGCTCATGGGAAAACACAATCCATGAGCATATATACCCAAAACACAGACAATATTATGTTTATCACACTATGCCTTAAAGAGGTACATTCAGGTGACTCCTCTAGCAGGCCTCCTGTTGCATGCTGGGACTGCGTTTAAGGAGTGAACTTCTCTGCCTGAGAATTTAAATACCCTCCTTAACAATGCCTATCCCGCATTGCAACAGGAGGCAGCTAGAGGAGTCACACGGAATAGTACCTCTTAGAGCTGTCGATACACACCAATGACACATGAACGAGGAGTGTGCTGTGGTTTTTGTCTAGGGACCCTGTTTTCTTTCCACTGAATGGTTCCAAGTCTCAAGCAACCTGAGTTTTATGTATTTTCATTCTATCGGGGGTGAGTGAGGAGCACACACGTAGGTTTGTCTCACTTCCCCATCAGCTTCCTCCGGAGCCGTGCCGCTGGCCTGTGACAGCATAATCTACATCGTCTTCTGGGTGACCCAGCATGACTAATTCCAGAGGTTCTTGAGCCGTCGGGGAGAGCTGAATCCTCCGGGATCCCGAGCCCTGCCTTGGCTGCTGCTAGTGTAATAGTGGTATACAAACTGAGGGGCCTCCGCCTGGTTTCTGCTGGTATGCAGCCAACCCCTAAATTGTGATGACGTATCCAGAGGACATGGCACAGGTGATGATGGTCGCACCTGAGGCGAAGGATGCTGAGGGACTCGAGTCAGGACAGTTGTGAGGAAGAACCTACAAACCAGAAGAACGAAAGACATTGAGTTGTACCTCCATATAGCATAGGTGACCCTTTTTACCACAGGGAGTCATCAGCCAGCATCTCTCCAAGGGCTTTAGCTGCCTCCATTCCACCTGAAAAGAGAGGAGGACCAAGAGGAGGACCAAGGCCATGGGGAGGGATCCAGGCACACGCTCCATGCTGAGACCAAGCGCTCCCGTCTGACTGGGACGCTCGGAGTGGCTCTTTAAAGAGGGAAGGAAAGTGCCTCCTCCACCAATGGCAATCTCACAGGTTCCTCCATCCCACCCCCTTGTGAAAGACCAGTATAAAGGGACACAGAGAGTCGAGCTTGTTTCTTTCAAGCAAAAGGAAAGAAAGAGTGTGGGGAAGAGGTGGTAACCATCAATGCATTCTAGAGGAAGGAAGCCCTTTGTCCTAGCTATTACTACAATCAGTTACGTTTCTTCAAGAGAAGAAATAGGGTTGGATTCCTACATGCACTGCAAAGACATTGGTAGCATGAATTTTGTAGACTTGAGCCTACTTCCTCTGATGCATGAGGAAGTACAGTCAAGTCTACAAAACCTCATGCCACCACTCCTTTGTTTTTTCCAGTATCTCAAAGTGCTGCAAGATGCCCTTTGCATACTCATTTTCCTACAACCAAAAGCTAGGTCTTTGAACTCATAACAACTCATGGTCCTTCCTTCCAGGTAAACGCATAGAGGCCTGAGCTCATGGGGCAGTTCCACTTCCGCAACCTTGAACAGAAATGTAGATGTCTTGCATCAGAAGAATGTCAGGCGATTGCCGCACAAGGCTAGTAAAGTGCAATGAGAGTAGGATGATAGCATCTGTGGCACATCAAACAGGAGGACGTAGACATGTATAATGCGGGTACAGACTGCCCAAAAGGGCGGCCTGTCATCGCCTGCTTACCACCGGAGGGAAGCCTCAGCCGCAAATGGCGAGGCTTCCTGCGGACCCTGTAAAAGCAGTCTGCTCTACCCTGCAGTGGTGATGTAATGAGTGTGCCACAGTGTGCCACTGGCAACACTTGATTGCAAGTCCATGCGGCACCGTGCAGATGCCACACGGCACTTGCATAACAATGGCAGCACTGTCTGTACAGGGTGCCTCTTTTTGACCCCTATCACGTGGAGGGGCAAGGGGCGTTAGAAGCGGCGCCCCTCGCACATGATGAGGGGCGTCCTTTTTGGCCTGTCTGTACTGGGCCTAAGGCAGCCATAGGATCCCATCATGGTGGTGGAAACTGTCTTGATTTGACGGCCCTTCCTCTCAAGAAAAGGCAGTTCTTTCCTCTTAAGAAAAATTTTCTTCAACCCACAAATACCCTTCAAACAGCACAGCAATTTCACACAGAGCCTAGAGGGGCCTCTTGTCTGAGTTAATGGCAAGGCTCTGGCACCACTTGTACCAGGGGCAGGGTTGAGAATACAAAAAAAAGGCTCTCAGGCCTCCAACTCTGTTACTATCTCTGGAGAGAGGAGCATAGATTTCATTGAGTAGGAGGGATCCCACAGCCGTTTAGTCCAATCCTGTGCCAGTGCAAGAATCCACTGCTAAAATATCTATAAAAACTCACTATCCCTTTCCATATTTCCCATTTTGGTTAGCACGTATGCGTGTTTGATCGGATTTTGCTACTTGTCTGTGTGTGATTGCACTCTGACAATTTTCTAATAAAACCGGATGCCCTCCCAGGTTAGTGCTGGTATATACTGGTGCCTATGGTCCCAAGGTACAAGCCTCTTGAATGCTAATTTTCCCCTAACATTGATGGAATCACGGGCAGCGGGTAGGGATCTATTTATTTATTTAGGTATTTAAACCCACCCTTCAGCCCTAATGGCTCTCAGAGCAGCTAGTCTAGTCACTCAGTCTGTTTTTGGGGCATACAGTCTCTTTCATGCGTGACACCCCCTTTTTACCTCTCCAGGGAGACCGAGTGATGGGTTTTTTCTTAGTTCCCCATAAGTGTTTACCATGTGCATATTCTACCACTGCTGTCCCCCTTCCACAATGTATATCCTCATCTTCAACCTTGGTGCTGGTGATAGTTTAAATAGCCAACGTCTCCGGATTGGGAAGCCTTGAATCGATCTGGGATCCCTTCCCTCGTTGCTTCCGCATACTGCACAAAGCGAGGGGCCAGGCCAGATCTCTGCTGGAACCACTCGATCTTGAAAGATGAGCTATCGCTGAAAGTGCAGGAGAGTTTGGCTGTTTGTCCAGGGACACAGACTGGGACAACAGGCTGGATGGGCGCTGATGAGAACTGACCCTTTAGGAAAAAGCAAACGCAATGTTGCAACCTGGAGTCACATTCTGTGCCTCCAGATATCCAGATATACTACGACTAGACCACAGCACATGACAAAGGCAAGTAGTTTGCTTCTTGGTCTATGTACTGAGTGTTGTCTGACCTTACCTAAACTGTATGTGAGCAACACAAGGAAATACAACGCCCAGGCCATGGTGGACTATGAAATAGCGTTAGGTGGTTCAATGGCAGAATTGGATAGCTGCCTTTCTTAAATCACACTTGGTGTGAAGGTACTCCCTTCATGTAAATAAGTTGGTTAGCCATTGCTCTTATTTGAATTTCTGCCAGACCATGATGGGACATTCTAGGCACAGCGAATGACCACCACAGAGATTTCTAAGAGGCAGATTTTGAAAAGGAGTAAGAATGAGCAGTGCTTCCACAGCCCGAAGACAGTGCAGACGTGTGCACTAGAGAACGTCTCCAAACACATTTTGCAATGGGAACGTAATGGAAGACACTAACAGGATTCCTCTGATGAGGCTCCCATCAGCCCTCCAGGAAAACCAGGTCCCTCAGGCTTGGCCTCTTCGCAATGGTCACCCACACTCAATGCCACCAGGTTGAGGAACTCATCGAGGTTGCTTTTTGTCTTGGTCTTTTCCTCTACTTTGGTCAGCCCCTTTTCCCTTTTGGTCATATCATTAAATCGTGCTATGAAAGCTCATGCTACCAGCTTCTTTCTTTCAGTTACTCTGAAAGCTGCTACAAGATCCCTTTGTATAGATTAGACCCAGAAATCAATTGCATTTACTTACTTGTTGATCTGTATTCAGCAATTGATTTAAGGATCTAGTCTGAGTTGGAACTCACCAACAGGATTCGGCTAGTCAAACAAATGTGGAAAATACATATACCACACACTCGTCACGTGAGATCCCTCCCTCCTCACCTTGAGGACCAGAGAAGAGGGACCAGCCCCAAAGATCTGGAACCCAACTCCTGGGAGACATTCAAATCTAAGACAAAGTCTAATGAAGGGTAGACAAATGTTGGTGTGGAGGACAGGTTCTCCCCAAGAACCCTAAGCCAGAGAAGAGCAAAGGCATGACCACACTCCTTGACAATTTGGGGCCCCACACGATACTGACGTAACTTCCATCCATACTCATGGGCAAGACAAAAAGCTGTGTTGAAAGAGAGGAGAAGGACCTGTGATAGCAACCATAATGGTAACAATTAAGTCCTCATAGCGTTGTTTTACTTTCCATACAGGTCCATAGAATAGGCAGAAATCACACCATCAGGACCCTTAGGGAAATCTGATCCAACCGCAGCTAAAAATGCTTATGAAAACATAGCCATGAAGTCTCCAGAGAAAGAAGGTCCACCACCTCTAAAACATTTTATCCACCATTGAACCAGCTCTCACATTCAGAAATTCTTCCTTATGCTTAGGGAACCTTTTCTTGTTTTTGTGACCCCTTGGTTCGCTCCTAGTTAATCCGACGCTGCGGAATTAACGTCCTTGGACGCTGTTTTAAATGCCATGGCTCCTGCTATTGGTTCTGGGATTTGTAGTTTGTATTTTCGCCTTCTCTCTCAGAGAACTTGTACTAGAACAAACTGCAATCCATAAATGAGCCATGACAGTTAAAGTAGTGTCAACTTAGATTAATTCTGCAGTCTGGCAGCAGCTTGCTCCATTTTTAACATGACACTTGCTTCAGATCTTTAAACGCTCCTCCTCCATCTCCTTTTCTCCAAGCCAGCCATGCTCAGCTCCTAAAGCTTTTCTTGCAGAGTTTAGTTTGTAGACTTTTTCTCGTCCGGTTGGTTGCCATTCTGGGACAATTTCCATCCTGGCAACGTCCAACTGTGGTGCCCAGAACTGGGTTGCAGGATTCAAGTGGGTCTAACCGAAGCAGAACAGAGGGAGATCAGGGCTTCCTTTGACCGATGGGACTATAGTTCTGCTCTCACTTCATCTTTGATACAGGAGAAGTGAGACATTTTTGTCTCAGTTCCCCTAAGGCGATCAGTGACACCCGTGAGAAGATAGTCCATGTGGCACAGTAATAACCGCCTCATCGTCAGCTTGACCCCAGCAATGACTAAATTCCAGAGTTGTTGGAGGCATCAGGGAGACACTGAATCTCTCTGGACCCCTGAGCCCTGCCTTGGCTGCTGCTAGTGTAATAGTGGTAAAGAAAGCGAGGAACACCACAGATTTCTGCTTGGTACCACCTTGCTCTCTCCTTGCTGATGCTGTACCCGCTGTTCATAGTGCAAGGGATCTTCCTCTGAACCCAGAGATTTGGATAAGGAGGGTGGTGGGTTCACCACTAGTTGGGACTCCGAACCTGCAAGAAGGGAATAGACAGTGTACTGGCTCAGCTTGGACTGCTGCCACACCACAGATTAATGGAGTTTGACACCGCTTTTAACTGTCATGGCTCCATCCTGAGAGTGTAGTTTGTTGAGGCAACCAGTGGCGAAATATCTCACAAAACTACCAACCCCCAGAGTTCCATTGCAGCGAGCCCATGGCCATTAAAGCGGTGGTGCCAACAGCAACATAGATGCAACCTTGAATGAAGCTTTACACATAAGTGCAGCAAAGACAACCCCACTTTAAATTCAACCTTCAGCTACTGGTGGTCCTCACTAAAACAACAGGCCCGCAACGAAATCACCGGAACCACAACATTGTCACAGGGAGCACACCGTCCGTTTCTCTGGTGTGCTTTTTCTTCCACTAGCGTCCCTTTATCTCTCTGGTGGAACCAAATTCTATCACTTATGCAAATATTGCCGGCGGCCTTGGTCCAGCATGGTAAGCAATGGGCAACATCATGACAGCAACCGATTTGGAAGAACAAGCCTTAAAATGTCCCGCACCCTCCAAAGGTTGTTAAACCTTTTGCACAGGTTCAATTTGGAGCTTTCTTTGGCAGAGGGGCTCACCCTGTGGCATGGCAGGACAACTCCACTTTAAATTAAACTTCAGCTACTGGTGTCCTCACCTAAAGTGCTTTGAAGGTTGGATGATCAAGCACCTCTGAGCACTTTCAAAGTGCTTCCTCCGATCTTGGAGAAACTACCCAATTGTCAGGAGCAATTGGCTAGGTTTTGACGTTCGGAGACCAGGCTTGAAAGCAGTAGACGCATCTCATTTTAGAACGGGAAGGATTTGAGTCCATGGTTTGGGGATCACTACAAGGTGATTCACACAACCTCCCAGCATGGATCAATAGGGTTGGACTAGCAGACAGGAGGTGATTCAATGAAATGTTCACCAGAAGCAGAAAATCTTTAAGTGGCTCTGGTAGAAATGTGGTAAATCTGCATGGGCTGAACACATTCGTCTGGTCATAATTGTCTGCCAGTTCAAACATGGCTAACGGTCGAAGAAAAGCTGAGCACACAGATGCAAACAGCTCCAGAAGCAGTTTGGGATAAGGGCTGAAAAACACACAGTGGGATATCATCATCATCATCATCAGCACACACATGCATGGGCATCTATCTTTACCATGGCTGTGGCGCATAGCTAGCTAGCTAGTTTTGCTCTGTGGGATATGCAAATTGTCGAGACACTGAAAAGTCTAGCAGGCCTCTTTCTCTTTGCTTGATCTCTGTGTCCCTTGAGTCCTTCTCCAGAGGAAAGCAGTACAAGGTAGAGACAGCCTAACCTAGGCTGCACCTATTGGAGCAGTTTGATACCGCTTAGCTGCCACAGCTCATGGAATTCTGGGATCTGTAGGGGTGAGCTACTCAGCCTCTTGTCAGCATGCTCTGGGGCCACATCAAACTACAAAGCACAGCATTGGGGGTGGCTGTTTCAAGCAGTGTCGACTGTGTTAATTCTGCGGTGTGGCAGCACCCTAGTTCTGCAGTTGGTACTTGGCGATTCAGCCTCCTACTAATAAGAAGTGTTTTTGTTCTTGAGAACAGCCATAGTGAGATACTCTCTGCCCAGAGACAGCCACCTTCTCATCTGGGACATCTAGTGGGCCTGCACATTATTATTATTCTATTAATTTATATCCCACTTTTCCCCAAATGTGGGACCCAAGCAGAAAGCTGCCCCTGCTTTCAACTACAGAGACCTCTCTTTGCTTCTACTTCTGTTCCACTATCCACTTACCATTGCTAATTAATAAAGCGTTTCTGTATCTTCAGTGATTGATACTTGGTAATTTGTAATTTGTATTGTAATTTTAATGTCTGGTTGTAAACCCCTCGATCGCAGGAGAGGCGGAATAATAAACCATACTATTGTTGTTGTTATATTATTATTAACCTTATTATGAAGCGCTGTAAATTTACACAGCACTGTTCATAAAATCTTTTTAATTGACGGTTCCCTGCCCTCAGGCTTACAATCTAAAAAGCCATGACACAAAAGGAGATGGGAGGGTGGAGGGAAAGGGTAAGAGTCCAGCAGTTCTCTGCACCTCCGAGGCCTGGACCAAGGCAGATGGACTGGAGGGAGGGCTTGGTTTCATAATGGATGGTTAATCTTCTCCAGGGAAAATACATACTCTCAAGTAGGATATACATATAACAGTACATAGCAATACAGGAAATGGTTCGATAAACAGGCATCAAAAGAACATCAAATAGTAGCGACAATTATGCAAGGCCTGGAAGGCTTTCTGAACAGGATGGTTTTCAACTCCGTGGTTAAGAAGTGATGGCTCTTGCTTGTGGGGGAAGAAGGTTCCAGGAGTGGGGGGCAGCAAGTGAAAAGGCGAATACTAGATGGGGGCGGAAATCCTGGGCTGGGACAGCAGACCTTGACTACCAGAAGGGAGGGCCTAGTGAGAAGGTGAGCTGAGGAGAAATAAGGTCTGATAAGTAAGGAGGGCCAGTCCATGGGGGCTTTAAATGTCGACAGCAGGAGCTTATACTGAATGCGGAAAGGAGGGGGAGCCAGTGAAGGATGCCAAACACGGAGAGATGTGTTCAGAGCGGTGGGCGGATGTGATAATGCATGCAGCTGAGTGCTAACAGTATTAAGGACGGAGGTGAGCAGAGAAGCCAGCCAGGAGGACGTTTACAGTAAGCAAGTGGTGAGACCACTAGGGCATGGACCAGGATTTGGCAGTAGAGGCGGAGAGATATGGTCGGATTTTTGGCATATTGTATAAAAAAGTCTGACAAGCCTTGGCTGTGGTCTGGATCTGAAGGGATACACGACAGAAGAAAATCAAAGATAAAACCAAGACTGTGGGCTTGCTGGATTGGTTGAATAGAATGTTGTCCACAGAGACAGAAAAAGGAGTGTGGAAGGGTGGACTTAGGAGGAAAGACAAGAAGCTCCGTCTTGGGACATCGTGAGCTTCAAACGCAGATGGCGCATCCACTGCGAGACAGCTGTGAGACAAGACGAAACTTGATGTCAAGCCTTGAGAAAGGTCAGGGTGGAAAGATACAACTGGGTGTCAGCGGCAGACAGGTGTAGAGAAAAAGCAAAAGAGCTAATGAGTTTTCCTAAGACAGTGTTGTAGCGAGAAAACAGAAGGGAAAACAGAATTGTGTTGTTGTTGTTGTTGTTGTTGTTGTTGTTGTTTTTCTACCCGTGGACGTGGGTGGTTCCAAGATACCCAAAGGAGGACTAAGGAGGTAAATTAAGGTACCTTCAGGAAGTGGAGTACACCTGCCTTAATCTTGGTGGTGTTTAGTGCATGCTAGCACTAGACACTGAATACCCAAGAGGGCATGAACCACAGAAAGAATAAATGTCTAATGGACTTTGGAGGCTTGGAAAAACAAGGAACCACCTTGTCTTTGTCTGCAGCTTAGGATGGACTCAGCCTTAGAGCATCCCTCTGACAGGCTGCCCTCCTCAGGATTCATCTCGGATTGATGTCCTGTTCATTTTTGTTTGCATTGCTAAAATCAAGGTGGCTCCTTGCAAGAGCATCACGTCGATCGAGAGAATGAAATCTGAAGGCCTCCGCTCTAATCCTGCTCCTGTCTCCTCTCTCTGCTTTTGTCTGAGACCTCATCCATTGCATTACAAGAAGGTCAAAAAAGCACCACATCTCTTGACGCTCAGGAAAAAGCTAAAGAGGGTGGTTTTTGTCTCACTTCCCTCTATATGAGCAATTGTGCACTCGCCCCCTGACACACACAACATCATAAACGGCTTCATCTTCCATATGGGCCCGAGTGATGGTCAGGGACCTACATTCCCAGCCTGGACCCAGAAGCATCCGGGATGTCTGATGGCCTGGTGCTGGTGCTATGCATCATACACGGGGTTTCATCCCAGATTTCTGCTGGGCCCACCAAAGGGTAGTTGCCATCACCAATGGTCCATGTTATCGGCAAGACATAGTGACTGTCCCACCTAAAGCCACCGTTTCCGGGTCCTTCAAGGTCTGGAGTGCTGGACCCTTCCATTGGAGAGTAATGTGCTGTTTAAATGATACATGCAATCGTTAATACCCAGAAGCGCCCAAAGCTATGCTCCAGTCCTTGGGACTGACACAGCATTTGGCTTAGCTTTGGCCTCTAAGATGCGCGTATTCATTTAAACAGCATATCTCCAAAGTGATATGAAGCAGCTTATTTTGGCCTGTCTATTTGGGTCCTGAGTTGGACAACAGATAGACATTTTTCAATTTCATGAAGGGTTCATCATAAACCTCTGTACGTCTTAAACATTCAGGCAAGCAAACCAAGAAATGCAAAATCCCATTTTTAGACAGCAGAGGTGACAAGTGTCTGCTTCATAAACTACACCAGTGCTTCTTCACACTGATGGGCAGACCAGTTTTTCTCTTTGGCCAAACACAGGCACCGTCATTGGGCCCATTAGCTGCAACTGTTTTTTCCTTCCTAGAGATCACTGCTGAACAGTTTCCCTCCAAGATACGGGTGCTTGACTTCACAGGCCTCTGGGTTCATTCAGCCATCTACCCAGTGTTCGAATATAGATCAACATCTACACCTCCAGCGAAAGTGAGAAAACAGGTTACACAGAAGTTTCGTAGTTTCGTATAGGACATTCGTTGAATACACAAAGAGAAAAAACGTAATAAATCAGAGCTGGAATTTACTGCTATGAGTGGTCTTCAGATGTGCAGTTGATAAAATGGTCTTCCAAAGCTTCAGTTGAGAAGACCTGAGCCCTGCCATACAACACATCTTATAATGTATAATTCTCCTGGAGGAATTAGTCCGTGTGGCTCTGAGTTCCTGTCTCACAAGTAGGCAACTCTCCTCCTGGGAAGTAGCGGCGCCTGGAGTGCAACGCGCCTTCTCCACACATTTCACAATGAAACTGGGATACATATGGCCAAGCAACATCAGAGTGTGGGCAAAAGACAAATGTTCAGAAGGAAAAAGAAACAGCAAAATGGGGGAGTCTGCAAACAGTTTGCTTTTGCCTAAGCCAACTGGGATGGGACGAATTCCCTCCTCTCCCTCCATCTGAATTAACTGAGTGCAAATTCATTTGCAGCCACTGAAGGAAGCTGAGGGAGAGAGGAAAGATTGGAGGTTTTTGTTTCAGTTCCCACCAGAATGTATCAACAGTGACACATGCTGGCATCATAAGACCATGTATAACAATAATAAGCTGCCTCGTCTTCGGCCGGACGTTGGTGATGGTTAAATAGCAGTGTTCCCAGAGCAGTAGCTGTAACCGATCTGGGATCCCTCTCCCCGGTTGCTGCAGCCATTACAGTGGATAAAGCGAGGAGCTGGGCCAGCGTTCTGTTGAAAACCCAGTAGATAGAGCTGCTCCAGCTGCCACTGCCTTGAGAAGGGTAGAGTTTGGATGTTTGTCCCGGGGGCAAGACTCGGAGGCAGGCTGCAAGTCCAGTTGGCTGTGAGCTGGCACCGTTTAGAAGACAAATTGTGGGGAATAGCATTATAATCAATACTGTTTGTTCCGCAACTTTCATAAAACCATTCCATCCTCTTTGCAATGTAGCGCTCATCACTCTTACCTGCACAGGAGGCGAGAAAGCTCAAGAAGAGCAGAGCCCAGGCCATGGTTGAGCAAGCAAAGGAGTGTGGGTTTCTGAGGGAACAGAACAGTGCAAAGTTTCTCCCACCGTTTATAAACATTGCACCCAACTGAAGAGGGCCCATCATGCAAATCTCTCGAGGGGCATTGCTCTCCTAGAATGCCGCATGCTTCCTGAGATGATTTGCTTTGATATCATGCAATTGTCTGGTTTGCAATATAAGATGAGGGTGATTTTTTTAAGAACCCTGGGATGGTGCCCATGCTGAAAAGGAGAATGGCGAGGGCCAGCAGGACTGCACCCCAGGGGAAAAACCGTTTATAATTTAAATTATCCCCTTTAAGCCTCAGCTGGGGAACAGGAGTGAAGCCGTTTTTACATCTTCCCAGATTTACGAATCCCAGCCTGGGCGAGCAGTAATGTGCCTCCTGCTCCTTGGCTCATCTGGCTTTCGCACTCAACCCAAGTTGAACACTTCAGAGCCTTTGCAGTGCCTTTTCCCAGACTTTGGCACTCCAAGTGTTCTCACCCTCAGCTCCCGAAAGCCCAGCCAGGTGGCCAAACTTGAGAATTCTGAGTGCTGGAGTCCAAAACTCTGAGGACCAAAGTTTGGGAAACAATGGACTCTGTTCCTCCCCATTTTTGGCCAATCAAAGGCTCATGTGGGTTACACCGGGAAAGAAGCAGCTTGGCATACTCATCACGCATGCTGCTCAAACCTGTAGCTGACTGTCCCCAACTCATCCCTTTCCATTGTCGGGGAAACCATCAATGACCTGGCATTGCACAGGTCCCCAGATGCCAAACATCACTCCTGGGGTAGTGTTGTGATTGTAGTCCCATGGTTCAGCATCCCCTTCTCCTCCTTGCTATTCCCAACACCGTGGTGACCTAATTTATATTTAGTTATTTTTATTCTTAAAAAAAAACTTTTTAAGGGTTCCATCATTGTGGGATTGCTCCTAAACTGCACAAAAAGACCCAAACCCTTAAAGGCATGCTGAGTAGGGCATAAGAACGGAAGCAAAAGAGAGCCATGAAGAGAGTGCAATGGGGGCAGGAGCCCCAGTGGTGCAATTGAAAGTGGTGAGAGAGTGGTGCCTCAAACACGGTAGTTCCATTTTATTTTAATTTTGCCCTCGTATTTCAACGGATGCACATCCACGGCTTGAAAAAATATAAAGTCAAAAAGCAAACTTTGACTGTGCCTTTGGTATAGGGGACACCATTTTGTTATTGCCGTTGTCTCCAGTGGAGCTGAGCTTCCACGGATAGTGGTAGCCACGGGGGCCGTGGAGCCAAACCCCAGGGATACCAAGGACCCACTGTATTAGCATGATTATTGCGAGAACGGGACTCAGCAGTAAAGTCCTGGTTTCTTTTTGCTCTGAAAAGGACTTTTCTGGGGACCTGCCTTCCCCTCAATGGTGAACCCAGCCTGATGGATTGAGGAGGCTGATCAGTGCAGTTGGGGTGGCTATGTGCTAGAAATTTCTTGGAGGAAGATGGAAGCAAAGGGCTTTCTGTTTCTGGATCTAACTCTTGCACAGACAAGATGCAATTAATGTCTTCAGGATTCCAGTGAAGAATTCTCAGCAAGGAGAAGAAGCGGAGAAGGTTTTTTGTCTCACTTCTCCATGGCTGTGGTCACTGTGATACCAGTTGCCAGAGCTGTACCAGCACAGAGACAGAAATAATCAGCCTCATCTTCAACCTGGACGTTGGTGATGGTCAATTGACCGCGTTCCCAGAAGCAGAAGCCGTAAACCGATCGGGATCCCCTCTCCTCTGTGGCAGCCATTGCGTGCACAAAGCGAGGGGTCTCTCCAGGTTTCTGTTGAACCGCGAAAATAGCTGTCCCAGCTGCCACTACTCCTAGAACAAGAGATTGAATGGTTTGTCCTGGGGAGACCGACACAGAGGCAGCTTGAGTCACTGCTGGCTGCGAACTGGACACCTAGAGAGGAGAAAAAGAAATATATATATACAATTGCAACTCTGACTCTTGAGCTCAAGTTTACACTTGCTGTTCACTTTGCAGTTGTGCCTTATGACCATGGAAAGGAACTTCTCCTCCGCCTTACCTGCGCAATAGTGAAAGAGAAAAGAAAGCAGGGTCCAGGCCATGGTGAGCTCTCGAAAGGAAGTGGGCTGGCTTCCAAAACAGGCAGATCCCTATCTGAGCATTCCTCCCTTCCTTTTTAAATTGCACAGGGGGAGCACATAACACCCCTTGCGTATTTGCCTCACAATCATGGTATGTTTGTCGTGATGTCATGGTAAAAAAAATGCACACAGAACCTATTTACATATAAGTTATTGTTTGATTTTTTAAAAATGGAGATGCCCTTTGCACAGAATGACATGGGAAATGGTAGGCTAGTCACCACAAAGAAGGCTGCTGAGAAAGATGGCCCAGAGCTCATGGGGAGAACATAGGATTTTGCCTGACGAAAATGGACCAGGATTCATGCTTGGTCTCTGGTTAAAAGGATCAAGGTCTCTGAGATGAGTGAAGAATGTTCTCTGCTCGAGACTATGGAGATCTATGGATTTTTGTGGTTTTTTGGGGCTCTGTGGCCATGTTCTAGAGGAGTTTATTCCTGACATTTCACCATCATCTTTGGTGGCGGCATCTTCACGATGCTGCGAATGTCAGGAATAAGCTGTTCTAGACATGCCACATAGTCTGAAAACACCACAGAAATCTATGATGCCAGCCATGAAAACCTTCGACTTCACACCCATGGAGATCTGCTGACACTCAGCCCTACAAAACTTCACTAGAGGGACAAAGATGATCAAGGAGGTCTGTTTTCTGATCAAGACAGGAAACTGGATGGTAAATTAGGACCAGGGTCGGCAACCTACGGCCCGCGGGCCGGACTGGCCCGCGAGGCCTTTCTACCGGCCCCCGCGCAGTCGCTGCCGATTGTCCCCGTTTCCGCGCCGCTCTGGTGCCATTTTGTTTCCCAAAAATGGCGGCGCCAAAGTCTCGCGTGACCTTCCCGGACGGGAAAGGTCGCGAGACTTCACCGCCCATTTTGAAAAACAAAATGGCGGCGGAGGAGGAGAGGAGGCCCGCGCAGCCTGGGTGGAGGAAAGGGTTGAAGAACAGCGCCGCCCTCCCTGCTCCTCGCGAGACCCCCCGCCTCCCCGCGGGGCTCTGCACGGCCCTCCCTGCCTCCCGCGGGCTCTCGCGGCCTTCCCTGCCTCCCTGCGGCCTTACCCGCCTCCGAGCACCTCCCCGCGGGTCTTCACGCGGCCCGCGCCGCCCCACCTCCTCTCTGTCTCCTTGTCCGCCCCCAGTCCGTGTGGCACATGGAGGAGGAAGAGGAGGAGGAAAGAGCAGGAGGAGGAAGCGGGATGGGGGCGGGGAGAGAGGAGGAAGAGCAGGAGAGGAAGAGAGGGGATGAGGAGGGAAGAGGAGATAGGGGCAGCAGGAGAGGAAAGAGAGGAAGGAGAGCAGAAAAGGCAGCAGAGGAGGAAGGGAAAGAGGAGATGGCAGGAGAAGGAAGAGAAGGGAGGAAGAGCAAGGAGAGGCAGCAGGAGGAGGAAGAGGAGATGGCAGCAGGAGGAGGAAGAGGAGGAGGAAAGCAGGAGGATGCAGAAAGAGGAGAAGAGGAGATGGGGCAGCAGGAGGAAGAAGAGGAGGAAGAGGAGATGGCAGGCAGGAGAGGAAGAGGAGGAGGAAGAGCAGGAGGAGGAGCAGAGGCGAGGAGAAGAGAAGTTGCAGCAGGAGGAGGAGAGGAGGAAGGAAGCAAGGAGGAGGAAGAGAAGATGGGGGCAGCAGGAAAGGAATGAGGAGAGAGAAAGAGTCAGGAGGAGAAGAGGAAGATGGGGACAGCAGGAGAGGAAGAGGAGAAGGTGGTGATTGCCAGAGGCATATGGTTTTTTTTGTTTGTTTGTTTGTTTTTGTTTGTTTGTTTTTGCATTCTTTTTTAATTGCGAAAGTCTCCTGCTTTGACAATGCTAGTGTGGTGATGGTGATGATGGTCTGCTTGAGAAGAATCAACTACTGTTTCAGAAGCTGAGAGCGTGGACCTTGCAAAGTGTTGTTTTGTGTGCTTTTAATTGCTAACAAGTCTTACCTTGCTATGACACTGATAGTGTGGTTGTATGATGATGATGATGACAATGATAATGATATGAGTCGTTGAGCGGCATCAGGCACTGTTTTGAAGCCAAGAGAGTGTGACTTTCCAAAGTGCTTTTCTGTGTTTTGGTTTCTTTAAGGTTATATGATATCAGAACGCCTTGAGGTGCAAGGCCAATGTAAAATTGCTGTGATTTTTTTACAAACCCATGCCGCAGTGAAGAAAAACCAAAGTCCCTTGACCAAGTAACAAACTTCTGAGAAGTACACTTGTCAAGACGGTGTGCACACCACCTTGACATGTCAATAGCATAGCCTGTTAAACCATTGCTAAGTGTTAAAACCAAGGGGTTGTTATGGAATAAGCCTCTGAATATGCAAGAGCCACGTTAAGTTAAAGC
>NC_056531.1:12453333-12476302 GCF_019175285.1 Sceloporus undulatus
GAAATGCACAACTGTGCTGTTGTGTGTGTTTTGGAATGCAGGTTGGGGGTGTTTGTCCAGAAAGCGACCGAGGAGGAGAGGGCGGGCACACGCCTCCTCCTCTTTGCAGGGCTTCGGTGGAGGCTCCGCCCCCGGAGGGTGGCTCCGCCCTGGAGGGTGGAAGCTCCGCCCCCAGCATGCAGCCCCGCCCCGGAGGGTGGAAGCTCCACCCCCCGGCTTTGGCCCCCCGACTTGTCTGAGGGACAGCAACCCGGCCCCCGGCTCCAAAAGGTTGCCTACCCCTGATATAGACTATTCCTTTGATATATGATAGCAGTGGCACAGATACTGTTTGCTCAAACCTGGAAATGGATAGAAGCACTGATGACGGATGAACGGTATGTCAAGACTGGAGATCATGCCCAGTTTTCCAAACTGTAATGGATTTTAAAGAACAAACCAAACCACAATTTGGGCCAGGAGTGATCCTTGGCATCTCCAGTTAAAAGGATCAGGTCTCAGAGGCAGGGAAAGAGCATTCTCTGCTTGAGACTCTAGAGATCCATTGACACTCAGCCCTGTAGAACTTCACTAGAGAGACAAATGTGATCAAGGTAACTTCAGATGATTCTAGAAACAACAGAGTGTTCCAGCAAGGCATCATAACCAATCTTTCTATTACTCTTAAAAGGGTCACACTGGTGAGTTTAAAGTGAATTGGAGGGCCATTTTAACAATACAGGCCACATCTCAGTTACTGAAGATTTCCCATTTTGGAACAAGAAGTAGGGCAAACAAGCCAATCTCCATTTAATCTTCCTTACCAGAGATAGGAATCCCAAAGGAGGATGGACATTAAAACGGTCTCCACCAAACCCCATCTGCATTCACAGGAAGGTAAGAAAACAACAAGAGCCCTCTCTAGTCCAGCATTCGGATCCTGCAGTGGCCCAGAAGTTACCTTTTGGAGGATAGTAAAAAGGACAATACCACCCTTTCAATAAGTATCATACATAGTGTTACACAAGAGAAGTGAGACAGAGGGCCTTATATGGCTCCCCAACTGCCATGAATACTTGGACGCTTCACTTCCCTCGCAAGGCGCAGATGGCAGAATGAGTCTCTGGCTTCGGTCATGCGAGTCATTTTCTCAACTCTGGGCAAAGTTAGCCAACATCTCCCCCTAGAAGTGAAACCCAGGACAGCAGCCCTTTTCGCATGCTAACCCTCAGTCCTGGCATCCCCCACTGAACAGATCCAACTGAACATGGGTAAGCAAGTGCTCCAGATGTTTTCATCACTGAGTGGGTGGTGGAATTGAAGTTTTGAATATCCTGTACCAACTTTTTTCCTTCAACAAATGATTCATATCTGATAGAATCTATGATTCTATGAGAATTTCCCCCATATGCTATTTGTAGTGGGGATTGTGTAGCATTAATTTAAATCATTGTTGTAGTGATTTATTATATTTGTTATATGCTTTTACACACACACACATATATTTGTTGTTGCTGTGTACCTTCAAGTAGTGTCCCAGGTATGGTGACCCTAAAGCAACCCTATCATGAGATTTTTGGGAGCTGAGAGAGTGTGAGTACAACATGGAGCCAATTCACCATCATCAGAGTAGCCCACCACTCATGCGTTGAAGTCCATATTGTTCCAAATCTGAGAACATCTTTTCCCACTCAAAAAATCAGAGAACAATAACCAGACAATGATGTCGGAATCAGACCTTCTCTTGAAAACACACACAAAACACATCATCTTCAGGCTTCCCTAAGCTCTTCGGTGATTCTGGTTCCTCCGTTCATGGAAGGAAGAGTGGAGGTTTTGGTCTCAGTTCCCCATTAGATTTCACCACTGTGAAACACACTGCCAGTTCTATACCAAGAAGCACAGTAATACACTCCCTCTTCTTCCGGCCGGACATTGGTGATGGTTAAATAGCCAGTGTTCCCAGAGGCAGAAGCCGTGAACCGATCCGGGATCCCTTCTCCCCTGCTGCTGCAGCCATTACAGTGGACAAAGCGAGGAGCCTGGCTAGGTTTCTGTTGATACCAGCTAATTTCGCTGTTCCAGCTGCCACTGCTTTTAGCACAGGAGAGTTTGGTTGTTTGACCCAGGTCCACAGATTCAGAGGCAGGTTGAGTCAACGTTGCTTGTGAATTGACACCTTGACAATAAAAAAAGCAAAGATGTTCAAATTAAGATGTACACTTTGTGCTCAAATATCACAAAAGAATCATGCTCCCATGAGACTCACACACTGCACACAGTTTTGATGCCATCGCTGAGGACTACCTAAGGTTAGTTCTTCCTCTCCTTACCTGCCCAGGAATGGAGAAGGGTGAAGAACAACAGAGCCCAGGCCATGCTGAGCCCTCAGAAATGGTTTGGCTTTCTAAAAGATAAATAGAAAGTGGTTTGGAAGGCCTTCCGCCTCCAGGTTTAAAGGACCCAAAGCTGAGGAACGTCCCCTTTATGCAAATCTCTCCTAGACTTATGTCTTCCAATAAAGGTGCCTGCCATGCTTGTTCGGGATGAGAGTTGGTGATGGTAGGATTGCTCACCCCAAAATAAACCCTGATGAAGAAGGACCAAAGTTATGGAGTGATGCAGGTGGTTTTCATGAAGGTCCATCTCTTGACATCTCAAGTTCAAAAGATCAGGAAAGACCTTTCTCTGCCTGAGACATTTGGAGAGCCACCGCCAACCAGAGGAAGAATACGGGACTGACTCCAACCCAACAAAAGGCCATGTCCTATGATTCACTGATGTCAATACCTACAAAGCCTTAGAACCAAAGAATCATAGCATCAAGGGCAATATAGTCCTACTCTCTGCCTTGCTACATAACTATAGTAAAACATGTCACTCGAACCTCTGTTGAAAGACCTCCAAAGATGGAGAGTCCACCACCCTCCAAGGCAGTCCATTTCACTGTTGAATAGCTCTTCCAGTAAAGATGTTACTGAAAGTAAGCAAAGCTAGACTCTGATGCGTATCTGTTTAACCACTCTGCAGAAGAAGGGAGGAAGGTTTTTGCCTCAGTTCCCACCCAGAATCAACCACTGTGCCAATGCGCTACCAGTGCCATACCAGGCATAACAGTAATAAACTGCCTCATCTTCAGCCTGGAGGTTAGTGATGGTTAAATAGCCAGTGCTCCCAGACAGGGAGACCGTGAAGCGGTCTGGGATCCCTTCTCCCCTGCTGCAGCCATGACAGTGGACATAGCGAGGGGCCTGGCCAGGCTTCTGTTGAAGCCAGACAAAGTTTCCCCAGCTGCCGCTGCTAGCTCTACTGCAGGAAAGTTTTGCAGTTTCTCCCAAGGAGACAGACTTAGTGGCAGGCTGAGTCACTGTGGCCTGTGAAGTGACACCTTTCGAAGATGGAGAGGAAAAAGCAAAAGCCATTAACTTGGCACAATTACCATACGACCGCCGTGCTCCCAAATATTACAAAACCGGGGCATAGTTATAGCGCACACGTGTGGCAAAGAAATGTTGACCCAAGTGAATTCATTCCCCACACTTTTACCTGAGCAATAGCTGAGAAGTGCCAGGAAAACCAAAGTCTGGGCCATGATGGGCTCTCAGAAGGAGTGGGACTTCACTTCAGAGAGAGAACTCAAGGGGGCCTTCTCCCTGAAGTCTTCTTAAACCCTTTGGGACTGCAGAATGAGATCTCCATGCAAATGTTTCCTATGCTCATTGGGGCAGCAAGGCATACACCTTTGCATAGGGGCATGCAAAGCATGACAGGAAAAATAGGCATCAGGAAGAAGTTGGAAAAGCCAAGGAATGGTCATCAGTTCAGATAAGATATAAAAATGTAGGGCAGTTTGTCATCAATATAGTGTAATGGTTTGAGCATTGGACTACAACTATAGAGACCAAGGTTCAATTCCCTTCCCGGTCGTGGAAACCCACTAGTTAACCTTGGGCGAGTCACACACTCTCAGGCCCAGAAAACACGGATAGCTTTGCCATAAGTTGGAAATGACTTGAAGGCACACCACAACAACAAGTTTGTTAGCAGGTGATGAAGGCTATGTAACAGTAGATGACCCAAATGCCTCCCAATGGTGAAACAATCCCCCAGCATGTCTGTTGGGTCCAACCAGGATGACGGACGTGGGATCCCATGTGGACGGATGCCACTGTATTGGGGAGTGGCATGATCACGCCCAACATGGCACTTCCAACATGGCACCACATCATAACCCACAAAGCTTTCACCCCAGTAAGTCAGGGAAACACTGTTTCAACTGCTTAGATTATTCCCCCACCCCAAAGCTAGGTGTCTTGTTGCTCATTTCACGAACACTATTGCCTGGATCTTTACCATTCAGACATTCTTTATGGGCTTCTACCCGTACCAACTATGGAAACCTAGCAGGTCTTCACACTGAAGTTTATCATGTACGTTTAGTTGTTCATGGTTCCACCCCCATTTTAAAATCTTTATTACTATATAATAAATAATTACTATATAATATACCAAAACATCCTTGACACTCTTCTGAGAGGAGAAATCTATACTCAGGCAATTCATCTCAATAAACACTGTTGCTTTTTCAGGATTGTTCCAGACATAGGACAAGGCCTTGTAAGCAACCCTCTTGGTACTGAAATTCTGGAAGGAATGACAGATGTATTTATCTCTTTCTTCAGTTATCACTTTATATATATATATATATATATATATATATATATATATATATATATATATATACTTTTTATTGGTTTTAATACAAATCATCTAATTCACACTTCATTTATGGGGGCTCTATGAATTTCACAGGGTTTTCTTAGGCAAGGAATCCTCCGAGCTGGTTTTGCCAGTTCCTTTCTCTGAATTACAGCCAACAGTACCTAATATCTAGCATTCAGAGAGTTAGGTGTTTTCAGGTGTTTTCAAGGCATTTATGCACTACTATTACTCCCATAAATGGTGTTTTAAGTATCAACCAATACTTTGAGCCATCTAAACCAAAATGCGCTTGGGAAATGCTGACCTTGCCTCTGAGCATGTCCCTGTCTTAAAGGTGGAGGATGTTCAGCAGTCCATCAAAGGGTTGGGTAAACTTGTCATTTCAAACCAGATCACAGCACATGTAAGGTGCAGAATGCACCGGCACCTGGAATTACATCCATTTTAACCCTACGTACTTATTTGGCGTTGATGTAAGTCACAGCACCAACCATCTAACTTATGTGAAGTGAAATCTCACTTATGGACTTTAGCTGGCTTTGACGATATTACGTTTGGGTTATTTTTGCGTCATTTCTCTTTCATGCCAACGCCGTCTGAAAAATATCCCCTAAATGCGGGTTTTTTCAGCTTTCTGTTCGGGTTTACCCAAAACGTCATCTGAAAAACAACCTGCAAAGCCGGGTTTTTGGAGTTTCAATTTCGTTTCTGCATGGGATTCGTCCCGTCTGATAAACTCCTTATGTAAAATATTACTTAGGGATTTTGTTGCGGCTGTTCCCAGATTTCCCTGCTGCTCATCTCTTATTAATTCTTTAAGTTTTGAAAAGACCTGTCCAAACTATTACAAAAAAGCACATTCTCCCACTACACAAAACCTTACTTATTACCTGTTGGGCCTTGAGAGCATTCTCAATAACCCAGCAGGAGAGGAGACGAAAAGGCATATGCCCTTCCTAAAGCTCAGGACATACATTTCAGGGTTTCTCTGCTTCAAATACCACTTTGGTGTGTTCTTCCTTGTTAGTAACATTGGTCCTCTTGTCGCTTGGCACACTCTTTGGACTTGATGTGGCTCAATGTGGCTCAGACACCTGTGTCCCAGTTTTCATGGGTAAAATGGGGGAGAGTGTGCTGCACTAGGAAGAAAGGTGAATGGAAGCAGTTCAGATGCTGCTCACAAATAAAGAAGAGGTTTTTGTCTCACTTCCCCATCCAACTCGACGGATGTGCCACCCACTCCCTGTCCATGCAAAACAATAATAGACAGCTTCATCTTCCACCAGGGCCCCTGAGATGGTCAGGGACATCATGTTCCCTGACCTGGTCCCAGAGAAGCGAGCTGGGACATCCGACGGTCTGGTACTAGTATGATACATCACCATCCCAGGCTTCTGCGAAGGTTTTTGCTGTATCCACAAAGGGTAATTGTTGTCTCCGATGTTACCACTATTGTATCTGCAAGACATGGTGACTGTCCCACCTTGAGGCACAGATTCTGAGTCCTTCAAGGTCTCCAGCTGCTGGACACTGGGCTCTGGAAGATAGCAGGGCAAGGGATAAAGGGATTAAATGATCTGAAACACTAAGAGCAACACCAAATATTGGGCAAGATCTGGATTTTACAAAATTTACAAAATTCCTCCCGGCTCATGAAGTTTGCTCACCAATGGAGACCATAACCGAAAAGAAAAGCAGGAGCCAAGCCATTTTGGGGGGAATGAATGAGTTGATCTTCCTAGAGCAAAAGGACCCCAGAGAGGCACCTCCCTATTGTCTTTTAAATCTCCAAAGCTCAATGAATTAGCCTTTCATGCAAATGTGGTGCTCTTTAACTACTGCCTCCATGCGGCGGAGGGAACTATAGAGCAAACAACAGCAGCCGGTTAGCCAAAATGAGGTAGGGGTAAGTTCTCCTGTTTGGCACGTCACATCATAATTATGCATTATGTATTTTTATCTTTATATTGTAACCCGCCTCGATCTGTACGGCGAGACGGGCTAAAAATATTATTATTACTATTATTACTATTAGTTCATGGAGTCCTTGGTGATATCTGCCTCACCTCAGAAGAAACTGCATACACATCACCCCCAAAGGTTAACCGTGCATCAACACAACATCCCTATTAAAATAAAATAAAATAAAATAAAAGGATGAACACACAACCCAAACCCCATTAAGGACTTATTTTTAAATCTTGAATAGGAATATTCAGCAATGACTGATCCTTCAGGATTTGAAATTTAAAAGACTTCATGGACAGTACACTATATTCATACCCTGGTAGACCTGGAAGAGGACATGTAACTCATGTTCGGAAATAGCAAACCGGAGCAATATCTCCCCCTCCAGGTGAATGCTAGTATAACACTGCCCTGTGTAACTGCACATGTGCTTTAGGTTAGTAGGCGCATAATGTCTCCTATGAGCCCAGAAGAGATCCAGAGCAACTTGACCAGTCTGAGAGAAAATATACACAATTTTTAAAAGAGGGGAGCTATAAAGAAAGGAGAGAATATTATTAATTTTTTGGTGCGATGGTTTTGACTTTTGGGAAGCGCTCATGCACACTTTAAATCAGAAGACAAACCCAGCCACCCACAAAAATACAAGGCCAGTATCGTGGTGCACAGTGTGTAACTTTACATACACTTAGCTACATAGCAGAGGCTACAAAAAAACCCTACTGGTGTGTACCAATGTACTGGCAAGAGTGTCCCATTGCACGTCAGCAAACCTTAGTCCATGTTCCCATGCACATGGGACAAATGCGCATCGGTCATTTTGCCGGCTCCCTTACGGTGTGTTGTAACAGCAGCCCTTTCTGTAGCCAAGGGTCCTTAGGGGAATTTTATTATGTTGTTATTAGTTGCAAGAGGGGGCTGGCTACAAGAGCCCTCCGAGATCGTCTCCCTATGTGTATACCGAGTAGACCAGGACCTCCCAATAACCGAAGCTGAGACAGGTTATAATAACTAAAGATCTACTTTATTGAAAAAGGGGAAACACACACACAATGCACACACATACACACATTCAAGGCTCAGGAAGAAAGGTTGGAAATGTGGAAAAGATGTTCAGGCTTTGCTAATGGTATACTTACCAAGATGTAGTCTTCCTCCGGGAAGCGAAATGGGGTGTTGGGCAGTGAGGCAATCTGCTCCGCAACCTGGGTTTGAGCAGGAAAGCCGGCCACCAGATCAAAGGTCTGACTGACGTGGAGTGGGTAGACCTTGAAAATGGCGCGCTGAGCAGCAAAAGTGGGGACCTTTTATGGGCCAAATCTGGCCTGAGGGCAGAGAGTTTTGGTGATTGAAACAAAGGTGTTTAATTGCTTTCTTTCACCTGGATGTCTGGGTCTGATAATATCTATGACATAAGCTGTTTGGACAACAGACTTGAGGAGGGGGCGATTACTCCAGGGAAGGCAAACATTTACTCTTCCTGGCTGAAGATAATCCCTTCTTGCGACTTCCCAGACCTTCTGAGATGTTAATGTGGCTATTTGCCTAAGGAATGTGGACATGTCCTGTCGCTTTGCCAGTAATGGCGGTCAAGCTAGGAGTCTGGCCAGGGGTCATCCAAGGGTTATCATGATTCCAAAATTTATATGAACCAGCATGGGTAACATTTCCTGGATACAACTATTGCAGAACTGCCAAATTCTAGTTCTCACAGTTGTAAGTCCATTTACAAAGATGTAAGCAGATTCCAGCCTTCGTTTTTAAAAGGCATCAAAAATGTTAAAATTGAACATTTAATGGGTTACATCTCTCTTGGCAGTGATGTTAAAAATCATGGATCCTTTGCTGTGGTCAGCAACACACAATGCAACAATTTGCATTACCGAAGCAACATTTCAGTCTTTGGACAGGGACTAGAGGGCCAACTTTGCATTTACTTATATGCATATTAAATTCATGCCTGCAAATGTAACCATAATCATGATAAAGTAGAAATACAATATAATTTAGCATGGGAGAAAAGACGGTGGCCAAGTGATTTGTGATTCACAGTTCGGATGGACGGCTCTAAAGATTAATGAGCTGATCTAAGGGAAATGTTTTGTATGCTCAAAACACTGTTAAACTTTATTATTGAGCACCACAAGCCATAAACTTAACAATAGCAGAATTAAGTACAAGGCTTCTCCAAAATGTCTTTCCTCTAAAAAAGAAATCAGCTCAGAAAGGGACAGACGAAAAATAGACCTGGGTGCCAAACATTTCTCAGTATGTATCTTTTGGTTTGAGACTAACTGAAGAAAGAAGTTGGCAGCATGTGCTTTCCTTAAGGATGCAAGCCTAAATGCATCTGAGGAAGTAGACTTTAGTCTAGGAAAGCTCATGCTGCCAACTTTTTTTACAAAATCTCTCTACATACGGATTCTACAAACTAACACGGCTATAGCTTTGAATTCTCACTATGGAAAACATTTCTCAGTTTGTACATAAGAAATTTTATATGCTTTTCCCTGTGAGCATTTCGAGAGGTTATTAGCAATTGATATACTGTACTCAAATAACTGAACTCAAAGCAACATGTCTTCATTCACAATGCTCAAATGTAGCCCTATGATGGAGCAACCTTGTTTTGTGCCACTTCAAAGACTACTAGGGCATAGAGGAATGGATTCCAAGTACAGGCAAAGAGATCCCACATAAACATGAGGAAGAACTTGCTGATGGTAAGAGTTGTTTGACAGTGGAACAAATGCCCTCAGAGAGTGGGGGAGTCACCTTTATTCATTTATGTATTTATTTTGGAGTATTTATACCCCGCTCTTCAGCCAAAAGGCTCTTGGAGCAGCTTACAAATGGTTAATGTGACGGTTCCCTTCCATCTTTGGAGGTTTTCAAACAGACTGAGGCTGGATGGCCATTGGTCAGGAGGATTGTGATGGTGTCTTTCTGTGTGGCAGAATGGGGTTGGACTGGGTGGTCTTTGTGGTCTCTTTTCCAGCTCAATGACTCAATGTGGACAGATGATATTCAAGACTCAAGGTACTCCATTCATTCACCAGCTTTTTAAAAAAATCAATGCTTTTGAGCCCCAGGAAGAACAGAGGGAGCACCCCTTTCTCTCTCTTCCTGGAAGATGTTTTTGTCTCAGTTCCCCTTGCAACTGTAACACTGTGGCTTACACAGAGCTACTACCACTGCCATGATCTGCTCCACAGTAATACGTTGCCTCATCCTCCGCCTGGACATTGGTAATGGTCAAATATCGCTCCCTGCCTGATTTAGAACCGGAGAACCGGTCTGGGATCCCACTGCCTCGGTCATTTTTTGTATCCAGGACAAGCCGAGGAGCCTGGCCTTCTTTTTGCTGATACCAGGAGACAACGTAGCTCTCATAACCGCTGCTCAAAGTGGTTGTCAGTTTCACCGTTTTTCCAAGAGTTACAGATTGGGATGGAGTCTGCGTCAGTGTAGGCTGCGAGCCAACGCCTGGAAGACAACAACGGGAATGAATAGCTTGCTTACAGTTTGTGTCTTAGCTAGGTTTTGTGGCATGATCAAGAGTAACATCCTCTGCTTCCTATGAAGGCCTCATTCCCACTTCCAGATAAATCGGTGTGCAATCTGAACCGATGGACTGATACAACAGTGGAGCGTTGTTCCCACTACATTTGCCCCGGTTGCATTTTCTATCATTTTCTGGCATCAAAACAACCCACTTGTGGCTCCCATTCACGGACGAATCGATTCAAAAAGATTCCGTTCCAGCTGGCCAAAGGGGAAATTTGAAACGATTCCGACCTGCCTGTGGCTCACACTTGCCTAGAATTGATTTATCGAAAAAGACGTGGGTTAAATGCGTCTAGAGCATGGCCCCGTTCTTGGAATCGCTTCAGCAATTTGGATTAAGAGCCAGGGTCTTCGGAGCCAGTTCAAACCAATTCACAATCCGATTTAAAAGGTAGCGGGAATGAGGCCAAAAGTTGGTTTTTGATCCCTTCTCCACTCACCTGAGCAGTAAGCAAGAAGCAGAAGGAGAAGAGAGGCCCAAGACATGGTTGGGGGGGAATCAAATGTTCTTGGCTTCCTAAGAAAACGTAACTCTGGATGGTGTCCTCTGCCCCAGTCTTAAGCCGCTCCAGAAGTTGTGAGTATGCAAAACAACGGCTTGCACATTGGCTGCAGAAGAGCATCCTCTTTGCAACCCAAAAGAGGAGACGCCTCAAAGGCCACCTCGCGGCTTTCCCTCAAACAGCATCTTCTCAATAGTTTTGTTAGACGTTCAGAAGTGCCTCAGAGCTGTAGGGTTGGGGGTATGGGACTGTTTATCATTGTGAATTTTTATTCTTAGGATATTTTATTGTTAGATTTGTGTCATAATCTGCCTCAATTCCCTTGAGAAAAGGTGGAACATAAATTATATATATATATATATATATATATATATATATATATATATATAATTAGTAGGCAAATATCCTTTCAATTCTTCCTCTCTCTCTCTCTCACACACACACACACACACACACCCTTCCATATTTGCGGCTTTGATATTTGCAGATTTGATTGATATGTTCTCTCTGGGAATATCTAGGTCCTCCAGGGCAACTCTATGGTCAACTTTAACTAAAAGTTGCACTGGAAAAACCCAGAGATTCCTAGAGAAGATACTCTACTAGGCCTTTGTAGCTCCTCCAGCGCAGTTCTATGGTCAGTGTCTGTCAGACGTTGACCACAGAGTTCCACTGGAGGACCTAGAGATTCCTAGAACGTCTCCTCTCAGGCAAAAACATGGTGTCTTTGTTATTTGCAGTTTTCCCATATTCACGGGGGTCTTGTGCCCCTAAATCTAGCGAATATGGAGGGACAAGTGTGTGTGTGTGTGTATGAATAGTCGATTTTTTTTTTAAAGGAGTGTTGTTGTTTTCAGTCATTTGATTCAAACTATGATTTAAACCAGCCTGGTTTAAACCATCAAACCCTGATTTGCAAAGAACTAAAGGCATGAATCTGCATTAGAAGGCACTTTCCTAAGCCCACAGCCTACTTGAAGGCCTACTAGACCTTTCGCCTTGCTCCTTCTTGCTTTCCTCCATATCTATCGTGTCAGCTTTGCTCCTAAATGTGGCTGCAGGCATCCCTCCTCCACATTCAAGGGCAGCTAAACACTAGTCTAGCCCACAATGTGACATCCAGCCGGCTAAATTTATACATTTCTCATAGGCATGGTCTCCCTTTGTGCTGAGCCCAACTCGCTATCCTCAGAAGTTCTTAATCCAAAGAAGGTCAGAAAGGACTGCAGGCTTTATATACACCTTTGCGGCTCCTCCTCCTGATCCTCTGACTCATGGCTCATTGCTAGCAGCTATTTCTTTTTCTACCTCTGAGTAGACCTTTCCTCCTGAGCAGGCCCTGGAAAATAGGCCTTACTAGTAACTAGTAACCCACCCACCCAACAATCCCCTTCCAGGTACTCACACCAGGTGACACCAATGCTAGGGAGGCCACTGTCCTCAATGCGTAATAATAATAATAATAATAATAATAATAATAATAATGTGAAGTCGAAGAAAGCTTTCATGGCCAGCATCCATAATGTTTTGTGGGTTTTTCGGGCTCTGTGGCCATGTTCTAGAAGAGTTTCTTCCTGACGTTTCACCAGCATCTGTGGCTGGAATCTGCAGAGAATGCCAGCATGGAAGAGAGTGGTGTGTGTGTGTATACTGTGTGACGCTGGGTAGGGAGGAGTAATTTCTATGTTAATCTGTGTTAATCTACCATCAACAACAGAACAATGCACAGATTAACACTGAACTCACTCCTCCCTACCCATGGTCACACAGTGTGTGTGTATGTATGTGTACATACTTCAACTGTCATCTCGGCCTCAGAGGGAGCCATCAAGCAGACCCAGCAACATCTTGGACTGCCTGAAGGAAGAGGCCCCTCCCTCTTCAACTGTCATCTCGGCCTCAGAGCCTGCAGTAGTGTCCAAGGTAGGGTGACCCTAAATGCAACCTAGCTTGGATTTCGGTAGCTGACAAAGGAGTGTGGAGTACACTGGGCCATTTCACCGATCATCAAGTAGCCCACGCACTCATGTCGTTGAAGTCCATATTGGTTCCGAATCTGAGGACATTCTTTTCCCACACATGAAAATTAGAGGAACAGATAACCAGAAAATGATGTTCAGAATCAGACCTTCTCTTCAAAACACACACAAAGACACGGCATCTTCAGGCTCCCCTAAGCCTCTTCGGTGATTCTGGTTCTCCTCCATTCATGGGAGGAAAGTGGAGGTTTTGGTCTCAGTTCCCCATTAGAATTTCACCACTGTGAACACATTGCCAGTGTTATACCAACTACCAGAGTAAATACTCTCCCTCGTCTTCCGCCGGACTTTGGTGATGGTTAAATAGCCAGTGTTCCCAGAAGCAAGAAGCCGGAACCGATCCTGGATCCTTCTCCACTGTTCTACAACAGCCATTACAGTGGACAGCAAGGGCCTGGCCATTTCTGCTGATACCAGTTAACATAGCTGTTCCGCTGCCACTGCTTTATACGTGAGAGTTTGGCTTTTTGACCCAGGGCCATAACTCAGAGGCAGGTTGGTCAACGTTGCTTGTGATTGACACCTTGAAAATAAAAAAAGCAAAGAAGTTCAAATTAAGATGGACACTTTGTGCTCAGATATCACAAAAGAATCATGCTCCCATAGACTCACACACGGCACACAGTTTTACGCCATCCCTGAGACAACCAAGGGCCAGTTCTTTCCTCTCCGTACCTGCCCAGGAATGGAGAAGGGTGAAGACAACAGAGCCCAGGCCATGGTGAGCTCTCAGAAATGGTTTGGCTTCTAAAAGATACAGAGAAAGTGGGTTTGGAGGGCCTTCCTCCTCCAGGTTAAAGGACTCAAAGCTGAGGAACATCCCCTTTATCAAATCTCTCCTAGACTTATGTCCTCCAATAAAAGTGCCTGACATGCTTGTTTGAAGATGAGGGGTGTGAGGTGGTAGGATTGCTCACCCCAAAATAAACCCTGATGAAGAAGGACCAAAGTGTATGGAATGATGCAAGTGCTTTTCTGATGGTCCATCTCCTGACATCTCAAGATCAAAAGATCAGGAAAGACCTTTTTCTGCCTGAGACATTTGGAGAGCCATCGCCAACCAGAGCAAGAATACGGGACTGACTCCAACTGAACAAAAGGCCATGTCCTATGATTCACTGATGTCAATACCTACAAAGCCTTAGAACCAAAGATGATAGCATCAAGGGCCATATAGTCCTACCCTCTATCTTGCTACGTAACTATAGTAAACATGTCACTCACCCAACCTCTGTTGAAAGACCTCCAAAGATGAGAGTCACCACCCTCCAAGGCAGTCCATTTCACTGGTCAGCTCTTGCGTAAAGACGTTACTGAAAGTAAGCAAACTAGACTCTGATGCGTATCTGTTTAACCACTAGGCAGAAGAAGGGAGGAAGGTTTTTGTCTCAGTTCCCACCCGAATCAACCACGGTGCCAACGTGTTACCAGTGGCGTACCGGCATAACAGTAATAACTGCCTCATCTTCAGCCTGAGGTTAGTGATGGTTAAATAGCCAGTGCTTCCCAGACTGGGAACGGCCGTGAAGCGTCCTGGGATCCCTTCTCCCCTCCCCTGCTGCGCAGCTAGAACAGTGGACTAGCGAGGGGCCTGGCCAGGCTTCTGTTGAGACCAACAAAGTTTTCCCCAGGTGCCGCTGCTAGCTCTACTACAGGAAACTTTTCAGTTTCTCTCCAAGGAGACAGACTCGGGTGGGAGGCTGAGTCACGTGTGCCTGTGAAGTGACACCTTTGAAGACGGAGAGGAAAACAACAGCCATTAACTTGGCACAATTTAACCGTACGACTGCCGTGCTCCCCAAATATTACAAAACCGGGACATAATTATAGCGCACACGTGTGGCAAAGAAAATGTTGACCCAAGTGAATTCATTCCCACACTTTTACCTGAGGAATAGCTGAGAAGTGCCAGGAAACAAAGTCGGGCCATGATGGGCCTCAGAGAGAGTGGGGCTCACTTCAGAGAGAGAAACTCAAGGGGGCCTTCTCCCTGAAGTCTTCTTAAACCCTTTGGACGGCAGAATGAGGTCTCCATGCAAATGTTTTCCTATGCTCATTGGGGCAGCAAAGGCATACGTCTTTGCATAGGGCTTGGCAAGCTGACAGGAGAAATGGGCATCAGGAGAAGTTGGAAAGCCAAGGGATGTCATCAGTTCAGATAAGATAAAAGGTAGGGCAGGTTTGTCATCAATATAGTGTAATGGTTTGAGCATTGGACTACAACTATAGAGACCAATGTTAATTCCCTCCCGGTCGTGGAAACCCACTAGTTAACCTGGGCAAGTCACACACTCTCAGGCCCAGAAAACATGGATAGCTTTGGCCATAAGTTGGAAATGACTTGAAGGGCACACCACAACAACAAGTTTGCTACAGGTGATGAAGGCTAGTATCAGTAGATGACCCAAATGCCTCCCGATGGTGAACAAACCCCCAGCATGTCTGGTGGTCCACAGGGAGACAGACATGGGATCCCGTGTTGGACGGATGCCACTGTATTGGGGAGGTGGCATGATCACGCCCCCAACAGGGCACTTCCAACATGGCACCACATCTAACCCACAAAGCTTTCACCCCCAGTAAGTCAGGGGAAACACTGTTTCATCAACTGCTTAGATTAATTCCCCCACCCAAGCTAGGTGTCTTTTGCTCATTTCACGAACACATTGCCTGGATCTTTACCATTCAGACATTCTTTATGGGCTTCTACCCGGACCAACTATGGTAACTAGCAGGTCGTCACAACTGAAGTTTATTCATGACGTTAGTTGTTCACTGGTTCCCCCCCATTTTAAAATCTTTATATTCATATAACATACCAAAAAGGTACATCCGTTGACACTCTTCTGAGAGGAGAAATCTATACGGTACTTAGGCAAGTCATCTCAATAAACACTGTTGCTTTTTCAGGACGTTCCAGATATAGGACAAGGCCTTGTAAGCAACCGTTTGGTACTGAAGTTCTGGAAGGAAGATAGATGTAGTTTTTTATTGGTTGTTAATACAAATCATCTAATTCACACTTCATTTTATGGGGGCTCTATGAATTTCACAGGGTTTCTTTTTCTTAGGCAAGGAATCCTCTGAGCTGGTTTTGCAGTTCCTTTCTCTGAATTACAGCCAACTTTACCTAAATAGCTAGCATTCAGAGAGTTAGGTGTTTTTCAAAAGGCATTTATGGCACTACTATTAGTCCCATAAATAGTGTTTTAAGTATCAACCAAATACTTTGAGCCATCTAAACCAAAATGCACTTTGGGAATGCGGACCGGCCTCTGAGCATTCCCTGTCTTAAAGATGGGTGTTCAGCCAGTCCATCAAAGGGTTGGGTAAACTTGTCATTTCAAACCAGATCACAGCACATGTAAGGTGGAGAATGCACCGGCACCTGGAATTACATCCATTTAAACCCTACGTACTTATGTGGCGTTGATGTAAATCACAGAACCAACCATCTAACTTATGGGAATGAAATCTCACTTATGGACTTTAAGCTGCCTTTGACGATATTATGTTTGGGTTATTTTTGCGTCATTTCTCTTTCATGCCAACGCCGTCGGAAAATATCCCCTAAATGCGGGTTTTGTTAGGCTTTCTGTTTGGGTTAACCCAAACGTCATCTGAAAAAGAACCTGCAAAGCCGGGGTTTTTTGGAATTTCAATTTAGTTTCTGCACGGGATTCGTCTCGTCTGATAAACTCCTTATGTAAAATATTACTTAGGGATTTTTGTTGCGCTGTTCCAGATTTTCCTGCGGCTCATCTCTTATTAATTCTTTAAGTTTTGAAAAGACCTGTCCAAACTATTACAAAAAAGCACATTCTCCCACTACCAAAACCTTACTTATTACCTGTTGGGCCTTGAGAGCATTCCTCAATAACCCAGCAGGAGAGGAGACGAAAAGGCATATGCCCTTCCTAAAGCTCAGGACATACATTTATTCAGGTTTCCCTGCTTCAAATACCACTTTGGTGTGTTGTCTTTCCTTGTTAGTAAACATTGGCCCTCTTGTCGCGCTTGGCACACTCTTTGGACTTGATGTGGCTCAATTGGTCAGACACCTGTGTCCCAGTTTTCAACGGTAAAAATGGGGGAGAGTTGGCTGCATTAGGAAGAAAGGTAATGGAAACAGTTCAGATGCTGCTCACAAATAAAGAAGAGGTTGTGTCTCACTTCCCCATCCAACTCGACAGACGTGCCACCACTCCCTGTCCATGCAAAACAATAATAGACAGCTTCATCTTCCACCAAGGCCCCTGAGATGGTCCAGGGACATCATGTTCCCTGACCTGGCCACAGAGAACCGAGCTGGACATCCGACGGTCTGGTACTAGTACGATACATCACCAGCCCAGGTTCTGCGAAGGTTTTTGCTGTATCCACAAAGGGTAATTGTTGTCTCCGATGTTACCACTAGTTATTATCTGCAAGACATGGTGACTGTCCCCACCTTGAGGCACAGATCTGAGTCCTGTCAAGGTCTCCAGCTGCTGGACACTGGACTCTGGAAGATAGCAGGCAGGGAGAAAGGGATTAAATGGATCTGAAACACTAAGAACAACACCAAATATTGGGCAAGATCTGGATTTTACAAAATTTACAAAATTCCTCCCGGCTCAGAAGGTTCGCTCACCAATGGAGACCATAACCGAAAAGAAAAGCAGGAGCCAGCCATTTTGGGGGAATGAATGAGTTTGATCTTCTAGAGCAAAAGGACCCCAAGAGGAGGCACCTCCCTATTGTCTTTTAAATCTTCGCCAAAGCTCAATGAATTAGCCTTTCATGCAATGCGGTACTTTTTTAACTACTGCCTCCATGCGCGGAGGGGAACTATAGGGCAAACACAGCGGCCGGTTAGCCAAAATGAGATAGGGGTAAGTTCTCCTGTTGGCACGTCACATCATAATTAATGCATTATGTATTTGTTATCTTTTTATTGTAACCCCGCCTCGATCTGTATGGCGAGACGAGGCTAAAAATATTATTATCTAATAGTATTACTATTAGTTCATGGAGTGCCAGGTGAATCTGCCTCACTTCAGAAGGAACTGCATACAACATCACCCCAAAGGTAAACCGTGCATCAACACAACATCTCTATTAAAATAAAATAAAATAAAATAAAGAAAATAAATAAAGGATGACACACAACCCAAACACCCATTAAGGACTTTTTTTTTAAATCTTGAATAGGAATATTCAGCAATGATATCCCAGGATTTGAAATTTAAAAGACTTCATGGACATAAACTATATTCATACCCTGGTAGACCCTGGAAGAGGACATGTAACTCATGTTGGGAAATAGCAAACCGGAGCATATCTCCCCCTCCAGTGAATGCTAGATAAACACTGCCCTGTGTAACTGCACATGTGCTTTAGGTTAGGAGGCCGCATATGTCTCCTATGAGCCCAGAAGAGATCCAGAGCAACTTGACCAGTCTGAGAGAAAATATACACAATTTTTTAAAAGAGGGGAGCTATAAAAAGGAGAGAATATTATTAATTTTTTTGGTGCGATGGTTTTGACTTTTGGGAAGCGCTCATGCACACTTTAAATCAGAAGACAAACCCAGCCACCCACAAAAATAAAAGGCCAGTATCGTGGTGCACAGTGTGTAACTTTACATACACTTAGCTACATAGCAGAGGCTACAAAAAACCCTACTGGTGTGAACCAATGTACTGGCAGAGTGTCCCATTGCACATCAGCAAACCTTAGTCCATGTTCCCATGCACATGGAACAAATGCGCATCGGTCCATTTTGGCGGCCTCCCTTACTGGTGTGTTGTAACAGGACCCTTTCCTGGATACAACTATTGCAGAACTGCCAAATTCTAGTTCCCACAGTTGTAAGTCCACTACAAAGAGTAAGCAGATTTCACGCCTTCGTTTTAAAGGCACCAAAATGTTAAAATTGAACATTTAATGGGTTACATCGCTCTTGGCAGTGGATGTTAAAATCATGGATCCTTTGCTGTGGTCAGCAACACACAATGCAACAATTTGCATTACCGAAGCAACATTTCAGTCTTTGGACAGGGACAGAGGGCCAATTTGTATTTACTTATATATGCATATTAATTCAATGCCTGCAAATGTAACCATAATCATGATAAAGTAGGAAATACAATATAATTAGCATGGGAGAAAAGACGGTGGCCAGTGATTTGTGATTCACAGTTCGGATGGACGGCTCTAAAGATTAATGAGCTGATCTAAGGGAAATGTTTTGTATGCTCAAAACACTGTTAAACTTTATTATTGAGCAACCACAAGCCATAAACTTAACAATACAGAATTAAGTACAAGGCTTCTCCAAAATGTCTTTCCTCTAAAAAAGAAATCAGCTCGGAAAGGGACAGACGAAAAATAGACCTGGGTGCCAAACATTTCTCAGTATGTATCTTTGGTTAGAGACTAAACTGAAGAAAGAAGTTGGCAGCATGGTTGTCCTTAAGATGCGAGGCCTAAATGCATCTGAGGAAGTAGAACTTTAGTCTAGGAAAGCTCATGCGGCCAACTTTTTTTACAAGATCTCTCGACATACGGAGTTCTACAGCCTACACGGCTATAGCTTTGAATTCTCACTACATAGAGGAATTTATATGCTTTCCCTGTGAGCATTTTCGAGAGGTTATTAGCAATTGATGTACTCAAATAACTGGGCTCAAAGCAACATGTCTTCATTCACAATGCTCAAATGTAGCCCTATGATGGAGCAAACCTTGTTTTGTGCCGCTCCAAAGACTAGGCATAGAGGAATGGATTCCAAGTACAGGCGAAGAGATCCCACACAAACATGAGGAGTCTTGCTGATGGTAAAGAGTTTGTTTTGACGTGGACAAATGCCCTCAGAGAGTGGGGAGTCACCTTTTTATTCATTTATGTATTTATTTGAGTATTATACCCCCGCGCATTCAGCCAAAAGGCTCTTGGAGCAGCTTACAAATGGTTAATGTGACGGTCCCTGCCCTCTTGGAGATTTCAAACAACTGAGGCTGATGGCCATTTGTGAGGAGATTGTGATGGTGTCTTTCTGCGTGGCAGAATGGGGTTGGGACTGGATGGCTTTGTGGTCTCTTTTCCAGCTCAATGACTCAATGTGGACAGATGATATTCAAGTCTCAAGGTACTCCATTCATTCACCAGCTGTTTTTAAAAAAATCAATGCGTTTGAGCCCCAGAAGAACAGAGGGAGCACCCCTTCTCTCCCTTCCTGGAAGATTTTTTGTCTGAGTTCACCTTGCAACTGTATCACTGTGGCTTACAGATAGCTACCACCACTGTCATCATCTGCACCACAGTAATACGTTGCCTCTCCTCGCCGGACGGATTGGTATGGTCAAATATCGCTCCCTGCCCTGATTTAGAACCGAGAACCGGTCGGGGATCCCACTGCCTCGGTCATTTTTTGTATCAAGGACAAGCCGGGGAGCCTGGCCTTCTTTTTGCTGATACCAGGATAGCAACGTGAGCTCTCATAACCGCTGCTCAAAGTGGTTGTCAGGTTCATTTCCACCTTTTTTCCTTTTTCCAAGAGTTACAGTTGGGATGGAGTCTGCGTCAGTAGGACCTGCGAGGCAGCGCCTGGAAGACAACAACGGGATTTTGAGCTTGCTTACAGTTTTGTGTCTTAACTAGGTTTTGTGGCATGATCAAGAGTAACATCCTCTGCTTCCTATGAAGGCCCCATTCCCACTTCCAGATAAATCGTGTGGCATCCGAACCGATGACTGATACAACAGTGGAGCGTTGTTTCCCACTACATTTGCCCCGGTTGCATTTTCTATCATTATTTTCTGGCATCAAAAAATAACCCACTTGTGGCTGCCATTCACGGACGAATCGATTCAAAAAGATTCGGTTCCAGCCAGACGAAGGGGAAACTTGAAAAACGATTCCGATCCTCGCCTGTGGCTCACACTTGCATAGAATTGATTTATCGAAAAAACGCGGGTTAAATGCGTCTAGAGGCATGGCCCCGTTCTTGGAATCACTTCAGCAATTTGGATTAAGAGCCAGGTAATGTGGAGCCAGTTCACCCCGATCCATTTAAAGGTAGCGGAATGAGGCCGAAAGTTGGTTTTTGAACCCTTCTCCCCACACTGAGCAGTAAAGCAAGAAGCAGAAGGAAGAAGAGAGCCCAAGACAGGTTGGGGGGGAATCAAATGTTCTTGGCTTCCTAAGAAAACGTAACTCTGGATGGTGTCCTCTGCCCAGTCTTAAGCCGCTCCAAGAGTTGTGAGTAATGCAAAACAACTGCTTGCACATTGGCTGCAGAAGAGCATCCTCTTTGCAATCCAAAAGAGAAGATGCCTCAAAGGCCACCTCACGGCTTTCTCTCAAACACATCTTTCAAGAGTTTTTGTTAGACGTTCAGAAGTGCCTCAGAGATTAGGGTTGGGGATATGGGACTGTTTTATCATTGTGAATTTTTATTCTTAGGATATTTTATTGTTAGATTGTGTCGTAATCTGGCTGCCTCAATTCCCGCACCTCGAGAAAAGGTTGGGAACATAAATTATATATATATATTATTTTATATATTTATATATAATATTATATAGATATATTATATAATATATGCACACAGAACACAGCCACACACCCACAACACAAATGATTAGTAAGGCAACTATCCTTTCATTTCTCTTCCTCCTACACACCACACAACCTTCCATATTTGCTGCTTTGATATTTGGAGATTTGATTGATAATGTTTCTCCTCTAGGAATATCTAGGTCCTCCAGGGCAACGTCTATGGTCAACTTTAACTAAAAGTTGGCACTGAAAACCCAGAGATTCCTAAGAGGAACGCTCTACTGAGGCCTTGGTGTTGCTCCTCCAGCGCAGTTCTATGGTCAGTGTCTGTCGGACGTTTACCACCAGAGTAGTCCACTGGAGGACCTATAGATTCCTAGAAGGTCCTCTCTCAGGCAAAAAAATGGTGTCTTTGTTAATTTGCAGTTTTCCTATTCACGGGGTCTTGTGCCCCTAACCCTAGTGAATATGGAGGGACAAGTGTGTTGTGTGTTGTGTGTGTTGTAATGTAATAATAGTCGATTTTTTTTAAAAAAAGGAGTGTTGTTGTTATTTCAGTCATTTGAGTCAACTATGATTTAACCACCTGGTTTTAAACCATCAAACCCTGTTTGCAAAGAACTAAAGGCAGAATCTGCATTAGAAGGCACTTTCCTAAGCCCACAGCCTACTTGAAAGCCTACCTAGACCTTTCGCCTTGCTCCTTCTTGCTTTCCTCCATATCTATCTGTCAGCTTTGCTCATAAATGTGGCTGCAGGCATCCCTCCTCCACATTCAAGGCAGCTAAACACTACTCTAGCCCATAATGTGGACATCCAGACCGGCTAAATGTATACTTTTCTCATAGGCATGGTCTCGCCTTTGTACTGAAACCCAACTCCCCTACCCCAGAAGTTCAATCCAAAGAAGGTCAGAAAAGACTGCAGGCTTTTAGATACACCTTTGCGGCTTCTCCTCCTGATCCTCTGCTCATGGCCCATTGCTAGCAGCTATTTCTTTTCTACCTCTGAGTAGAACTTTCCTCCTGAGCAGGCCCTGGAAAATAGGCCTTACGAGTAACTAGTAACCTCACCCACCCCACAATCCCCTTCCCGGTACTCACACTGGGTGACACCAATGCTAGGGACGCCACTGCCCTCAATGCATAATAATAATAATAATAATAATATAAAATAAATAATAATAATGTAGTCAAGGCGTTTCATGGCCAGCATTCATAGTTTTTTGTGGGTTTTTGTTTCGGGCTCTGTGGCCATGTTCTAGAAGAGTTTCCTGACGTTTCACCAGCATCTGCGGCTGGCATCCTGCAGAGAATGCCCGCATGGAAGAGAGTGGGATGTGTGTGTGTGTGTGTTGTGTGTGTGTGTGTGTGTATCGGTGGTGACCTGGGTAGGGAGGAGTTTTCTATGTTAATCTGTGTTAATCTACCATCAACAACAGAACAATGCACAGATTAACACTGAAATCACTCCTCCCTACCCAGGGTCACAACAGAGGTGTGCGTGTGTGGTGTGTGTGTGTGTGTGTGTTGTGTGTGTGTCTTTTCTTCCGCCAGCATTCTCTGAAGATGCCAGCCACAGATGCTGGTGAAACATCAAAAAAACACTCTCTAGAACATGGCCCCCACAATATCCCGAAAAAAACC
>NC_056531.1:12476327-12534267 GCF_019175285.1 Sceloporus undulatus
TGCCAAAATAAAAGTGGGTAATAAAGGTGATCAGGGAAGAACTCACTAATAATAATAATAATAATAATAATAATAATAATAATAATAATATCATGCATTTTGCTCCAAAACATACACAACCAGTTCAGGCTCAGCTAAGTGCTTCAGCGCTTCTGCTTTCCCTGTTCTTTGGGAGGAAGAGTGAAAGATTTGGTCTCACTTCCCCAGCAGAGTTCACCACTGTGGAACATGCTGTCAGTGCTAGACCAACAAGCACAGTAATAAATGGCCTCGTCTTCCACCTGGACGTCAGCAATGGTTAAATAGCCAGTGTTGCCAGCAGCAGAGGCCGAGAACCGGTTAGGGATCCCTTCCCCTCTGCTGCAGCCGTTGCAGTGCACAAAGCGAGGGGCTTCTCCGGGTCTCTGTTGATACCAGAAGACTGCAGTGTTCCAGTTCCCACTGCCTTTAGTGCAGGAGAGTTTTGTTTCTTTTCTCGGGGGCACAGACTCAGAGGCAGGCTGAGTCAATGTTGCCAGGGAATAGACACCTTTTCAAAGGGGGAAAATGAGAAAGTAATGTTATAATTGATACTCTGAGCTCGGATATCACCGAAGCATTCTCCTCGTGTGAGGATACCATGTTATGGATTATTCTGCACACTCTTACCGTCACAGTAATAGAGAAGAGAGAAGAGCAAAAGAGCCCACGCCATGATGAGCCCTCGGAGCAAGGATGGCTTTCTGAAGGAAACGGAGAAAGTGCCTGGGACTGTCCTCCTGGCTCCTTTTTTAAAACTGGGCTGAGCTGAAGAGAGGCCTCCTCATGCAAATCTGTCGTTGGCTCTCCTGCAAAGAAGCATCATGCCTCTTCCTGGAAGGTGTGAGGTTGTGCGGGAAACAAATGTAATCGAACCAATTTGCATACGGGGTTTGGGAAAATATCGGTCGGGATGCCATCCTTGTTCAGTGGTTCAACGCAACAGAATAAAGTCTAGCCAGGAAGAGGAACAAAAATGGACTGCTTTGGAAGAAGGAGGTCCAGTCCTTGGTATCTCCAGATAAAGGACAAACCAGTTGAAAACCGGACCAGGAACCACCCTTGGCATCTCCAGTTAACAGGATCAGGTCTCAGAGAAGGAGATAGAACATTCTCTATCTGAAGCTCTGGAGATCCATTGACACAGCCCTCTGCAGAACTTCACTAGAGGGACAAATTCAATCTAGACAGCTCAGTAGAAATGTTTAGAACTAGAATTTATTCATGCTTAGCATAAACCATATAGTTAGTTAGTTTATCCAAAGATCCAACAATACAAGTGCGAAGATTACAAAGTTATGCAGTCAGCCTTCCGCATTTGCAGCTTTGACATTCTTGATTTTGACTATTCACAAGTTTGTTGCTGATGCTTAGCTAGCTTGACCTCTCCCCTTCCTCCTCCTCTCCTCAATCTCTTGTCCTGTCAAAGGAACCGGCCAGGTTTGAAACCGCTTTCCGGCCCATAGATCTCCCCAGCCCACTTTTGTTAGTCCCAGTCCACCACTTCTCAATCGCCCCTCTTCTTTTGGAAGGACTAAGTTTGCAGCTGAGGCTGCAAAAGGTCTCAGCGTTTCCAAACATTCCATGTCAAATCCAACAACTCCTCTGTATTGTTTTACACTGCCTAGATTTGTTGTACATGACAGTTGGTACAGAACAACTTGAATAAATGAATAAATAAAGCCAGGAAGCCAATTTCAAAGCAGAAGCATTTGTACGATGTTTATTCAAAGAACAAAAAGGAGTCTACATAAAAAAAAAAAATCCAACGTATGGACCATTTAAAGAAAACAAATGTTTCATTCTTCATCCTCTCCATTTCGGAAACTACAAAGATTAGGGGAGTGTAATCTCTATGTAACTTTATGCTTCCGTATTACAATGCTTTGTTGTGTTTTCCACTTTGATTTACACAAAGGACAACTCTGGAACAAAACAGGCTTTAATAACCCCAAACAAGAATACCAGCCATACATTGAGTTATAACCTCAAGTTATAATCTTCAATCTGACCGTCAAAAGAATTTCCCCCCCAAAAATGTTCAGGACAGAAGATGGAGGACTACAAGAAGTTTCTCGGAGGGGATCTATGATAAAGTTCTATGATGAATTTGCCTTCTGATCCCAGTCCTTTGCCATCTCAGATTGACAAGAGCTTATTTCTCAGAAAATGCAGTAGACCAATTGTTTGTTGTTTGGTGCCTTCAAGACGCTTCCAGCCTATGGTGACCCTAAGGCAACCCAGCGCAGGGTTTTCTTGGCAAGATATCTGCAAAGGAGGGTTGCCATTCATTGCCTTCCTCTCCGGCTGAGAGAGTGTGTCTTGTCCAAGATCACCCAGGAGATTTCCGTGGCTGAGCGAACATTTGAACCCCAGTCTCTCAAAGTCCTAAGCCAACATTCAAACTGGTAAACCATACTAAGGGTTTAAATGCTGCATGCTTCCTAAGAGGTCGGAAGCCATGCTCCAGCCCTAAGGACTGCAGCGTAGCTTTGATGCAACTTCTGACCTCTTAAGATGTGTGTGTCATTTAAACAGCATACCTCCAAAGTGGCCCGAAGCAGATGTATTTTGGCCTGTCTGTTTGGGCCCTGACTCTGAACTCAGCAACTGAATTCAGCAAGAGACTGGGATGATAGAAAAAGCACAAAGCTCTCCTAAATCCAAATGTCCTTCCCAGCACCAGCTGCCTCACAAACATTGTAGTCAGCCCTTCGCATTTATGGATTTCTTATCCATGGATTCAACCATCCATAGCTTGACAATATTTTTAAAAATATATAAATTCCAATAAACTAACCTTGATTTTGGCATTTTATGTAAGGGACAGCGGTTTACTATGACATTGTATTTAACGGGGACTTGAGCATCCACGGATTTTGGTATCCACAGAGAGGTCCTCAAACCAAACCCCAGCAGATACCAAGGGTGCACTGTAATACTATGCTGCTATGTCCCTGCCCAGAGCAGGTTGTGTAAGGGTAACTTGAACTCAATGCACTAGTGAGCGGAGAAGAAGGGGTGCTCATGCATATTGCAGGCTTTCCAGCTATCTCAGCGGCAAAACAAGCGCAGGTGGTGTCTGTTGCCATCTGCTTCTTTCAAACATAATAGAGACAATAGACCAACTCTTCCCCCTAAAAGTGAACTCTTAGAAACTAGACATCACTAAGGCTAAATATGGGCAGGATTTTTAGGGAAAGCTGTAGACCAAGTAGACCACCATTTTGCAAATAAAATCTAGGAGGTTCTGTAGTAACTAAGAATTACTCTTTTGCGGGAGAAGGGATTAGTTCCCCATCACACTGAGCCACCATGACATCCATCGCCATTGTACCCAGCAGCACCACAATAATAATCTGCTTCATCTTCCGCCTGGACATTCGAAATGGTTAAGTAGCCCGTGTTGCCAGAGGTCGACCTCGCAAAGCGATCCGGGATCCCTTCTCCCCGGATGTTGGTGCTGGAGAGTAGAAAGCGAGGAGCCTGTCCCGGTTTCTGTTGGTACCAGGAGATGGCGGCATCCCACTTATCGCCACCATTTTTGGAACAGGAGAGCTTTGCTGTTCGTCCGAGGGACACGGACACGGAAGCAGGCTGGGTCAATGTGGGCTGGAACTGGACACCTGTACAGACCCCAAAAAACAAAACCTTGTTAGCCTCTCTTGCATTATACAAAAATGCTATAATTCCTTTGATTTTAAAGTACGAAACAGAGATATTTTTTAAACAGCCCCTATTTATTTGTTGCACTTATATCCCGCCTTCTACCAGAAATGGGATCCAGTGTTGTCGCGGGCCTTCAAGTCGTTTCCAACTTACGGCAATCTTAAGGCCAGCCTATCACAAAGTTTTCTTGGAAATGTCTTCAGAGAGGGGTTTGCCCTTGCCTTCCTTGAGGCAGAGGACCTGGAGGACCCTGGGACTCAGGGCAGCTACATTGCTTTGTAGGGGGCCAATGCTTCCAATCCCATTCTCCAAATCCTTACCTGAGGAGGAACTGAAGAACACAAGGAGAAGCAGAATCCAGGCCATGGTGAGATCTCTCCACGGAAAGAAAGGCAGCAAAGTGAATGAGTCCTTTTTCCTCCTTTCTGAAATCTCCATAAACTGAAGGAGGACACTCATGCAGAGGGCTCTTTCCTCCTGTTTTTGCTGCAAAGTTACATTTCCTCAGAGGAGGAGGAGGAGGCAGCAATGCAATATTTTAATCGAACCAACGCCCAGAGACAAAATTTGCATGGAGAGAAGGTGCGAGCATGAAGAGTGAAGAGACCTTCCTTTGTTGTAGGAAGAAGAAAAAACATCAACAATATCATGCACAGGAGGGAATAAATAAAATAAATAAACTGCATGTTATTTTGATCCATATTTTTGTTTATGGCCATCTGTCAGGAGGGCTTTGGTTGTGTCAGAATGGGGTTGGACTGGGTTACCCTTTGGGTCTCTTCCAACTCAAGGATTCTGTTCTTTGCCCTCCTCCTGCAAGTAGGCAAAATGAATAACAAACTGCCTGTCAGTCTGATTAAAATTTCCTTTGCATTCATGAATAAGCCCTGCAAAGTTTGCAATGCACGCAACCTGTCCAGACCAGACCAGACTCTTTGTCTTAGCTAGAGAAAGTTACATAACCGCACTTGACCTCTGTGCGGTAGTGAAACGGAAGCCAAGAGCATCCATGCATACCAAATGTTTTCCTGCCATGCAGTAACAGATGCAGACGGCGGAGGTAATTCTGCATTGATTATTTCTGCCAAATGTGCCAGACCCTAAACTAGCCATAAATTTCCTGGGATCCTCCCATGGATTTCCACCGGTTACCTCTTGTCCCAGCAAAATCCCAAATGGCTTCATCAAAAGGCAAAGCACTTTGAGATCTACGGAAAGGGCCAGGCTAAGATTCTGTATCAAGCAGTTGGAGAGTAACAGATCCACCATGCACTTCTATGCCCACCTCTGCTTATGTCTTACAGAGTCTGCTAGCTCTTCCTTGAAATATCTTGGATTCTCCTTCCCTCCATGCTCCCTTGAGTCCTTCCTCCTCTCTCCCAATGATCATGGCCTCATTCCCACTTACAAATAAATCAGTTTGCAATCCGAATCGATGGATCGATTCGACAGCAGAGTGTGGTTCACACTACATTTGCCCCGATCACATTTTTCCCCTGTAAAATAGCCCGCTTGTCATTCACATTGATGAATGAATTGATTCAAAATGGACCCGCTTCAGCCGGTCAAAGGCCAAATGTAAATCGATTCTGATCTGCATCTCATTCACACTTGCGCAGAATTGGTTTGTCAGAAAAGACGCAAGTTAAATGGGTCTAGCAGTATTGGGTTGATTGAAACAGCCCTGGAGACTGGGAATGAAAAGTTCTCATAAATGCTAGGAGTTCTCTGGGAATACTTCAAGATGGGGGGAAAGTCATGACAATCTCCAATCTAAAATCGGAAAGGAGAGGAACAAAACCAGGGACTTCCAGAGACTTTCCTCGTGCCCATAGTCAGGCATGAGGTAAGAAAAGGAGGAGGCTGGTTTTTTGACTGAGTTCCCCATTTGGTGGCATCACAGTGTACGCCGTACCAGTCCGCACTTGACAATAATAGTCCGCCTCATCCTCCAACCGAACGTTAGCAATGACTAAGTAGCAAATTCGGTTGGAGGAATCTTTGATGGCAGACAACCGACCGGGGATCCCAGCATCCGTGGTGTATTTCAGTAGGTATCTTGGACGGGCCCCGTGTTTTTGCTGATACCAGAACACCGTTCCATGTGTCCCACCAGCTAGAGAGCAAGGGAGTTTAACCGTTCTTCCCAGAGACTCGGACACGGAAGGTGGCTGGGTCAGAGTAAACGCGGCCAGGGAACCTGGGGAGAAATGGAAAACCATTTTGAAATCTTGCTCCATTATGGCCAAGATTATACAATCATTTCAGTGTATCATATGCTCTGAACCGCCTGTGGTGAATCTCAGCATAGCACCATGTATGTGGGCCAATGCTCCACACACATGGCTAGCAAGCCATTGTGCAATCGCAGCGCACAATGCTTTGTTATGTTTGTACCCTGGTTTTTCCCAAAATTGGGACTTAAAATGGCTAAAAGCACAATGCAGTTAAAAACCTACAAAAGTGGCCTTTCAAATGATAAAAGCAATGAGTAGAGGCAATTCCTCACATGTTACTCTATACCTGAATGCATTACTGTGCATGCAACAGTCCCATAGCCATATCTCTGCTTTCTTCACCACCAGCTGGATATGACCAGTGTGCCATGTCTAAAAAAAGATCATGCCACATCACTCCACATGGGTACGCTTGCATTGTGTGACTAACAAGATGCCAGAATATGTGTCCTACTTACAACCCACGGAAGCTTTGCGACCAAGTTGAGCATCTGAATCGTTCAAAGAGAACCAGCACCAACCAAGAAGTAATCTCCCCGACGTTACCTGTGCCAAAAGTGACAAGCATCAAGAGAAGAAAAGTCCATGCCATGTTGCCGGCTCCAGATTGTCAGTCTATTGCCTTGTGGCAAATGGGATTGCCATACTTTTTAAACCATCCAAAATTCAGCTGATGCAAATCTGTCATCTCCTCACTGGTCTGCTTCTTGGAGCATATTGATGATGTCAACTGAGACCTTGTTTGAAACCAATTCACACTGCAGTCCAAACCACACAGCCTAAATAATCAACACCATATTATTATTATTATTATTATTATTATTATTATTATTATTAGCCTGCCTTGATCCGTACGATTCTGACATAGGACTGTGCTGTATACGAATGATTCCTAAACGTTGCTCCTTCATTTGTTTTGGACTTCAACTCCCAGAAGCCCCAGCCAGCTTGGCCAAGGGCACTGGAATTCTAGGAGCTGATGTCCAAAGCATCTGGAGGACCAAAGGTTGGGAAGCACTGCTGTACACTGTCCCTATGACATTCCTTGGGGAGAGCCTTGGGGATTATGGTACCATGATAATGCTGGGAGGTCTTCCTTGGAGACCCCGGGGCATCTCACACATATTGCATATATATCCTGCCTTTCTCCAAAAATGGGATTCAAGGCAAAGCAAGCTATTCAATCGCACAGTGGGGACTTCCGTTTCACATCAACTGCGAATGTGCAATGTCCCGATGCATGACATGTCCTGATGCCCAAGGTGTCCCATTGTGCACGGGAACACATTATGCGCCAGGACAGAATGGACATTGGGACTGCTGTGCCATGGTCCTCTTTGTGCAATGGTCTTAGAGACATGGCTACGTCTCAGCTCTCCTCCTCTGAATCTGAGCATTGCGCTACGTCACAATTCATGCAATGACAAGGATGACAAGATGCCAGGTCTGACAGCAACAAATACTGCCACTGTCAGAGTATAGCAGAGTAGCTCACAAATTTAGAAACGTGTTCACAGCCCTCAGCGAAGATAACAGCAGATGGATGTCTTCCAGAAATGAATGGAATACAGGTACCATCGGGAACTCTCCAGCATTCGCTGCCAGGCTTCTGCTGATTAACAACCAGACAAGCCAAGCTCCCGAAAGTGCTATCTTTATTTACAAAGTGCAACCAAACAACCAACGCGACTATACAGATCTCACAACCAACTCCTCTCTCAAAACCCACAATTACCGGAAGTCCATGAGTTTATATAGACACCAAACCATGCGGTCCCACAAACTCAGCCTCTTCCTGTCCCACAAAGAAAATTGTCCCCTTGTCTAATCAGACACATGTTCATCTTTGGCTTGCTGCACGCAGGCAGTAGAGTGACCATGTACCTATGAGCAACAGCTGTAGCTCATTAGCTTCGTCCTCTGTGTGCTGAATGCTCATGGTCACCACACATCTAAACATTTCTGTGTTAGCTGGCTTTCAACCCATAACAGCCACGTCCTGAACCATTTCCTCTGTCTGAAAGAACCCTCTAACTCTGAACACCTGCCTCCTCTCCCCTGAGATTTGAAGTCCAGTGAAGAGGAAAGCACTCTGAATGTGAACCAAAGCATTCTTTCCTCCAATCTGCAGGCAAGCCCTGCCCCAAACACATCTGACAGGTCAAATGCCCAGGTATTTCTATTAATGTGGTTTGTTAACTGTTGGGGTCTCCTGCCTCGATCCATGGGGAAAGGCAGGTAATATATTATTATTATTATTATTAAATTACAGGTAGCCAAAGACTGAGGATGAACCTACAATTTCAGTTAGACTATAAACCACTTGCAAACCAAAAGCTACCAGCTGCAAGGAGGTTATTGCCTTGCTTCCCCCTAAAGTTGTATCACTGTGAGCTGCCTGCTGCTATCATAAGATAAACAGTAATAGACTCCCTCGTCTTCTGCTTGGACGTTGGAGATGGTGAAGGTGGCCTCAGAGCTGCCCACAGAACCAGAGAATCGGTCAGGGATATCAGAGGGTCTGCTGCTGTCATCATATATCATGAGTTTAGGGACACGGCCAGGCTTCTGTTGATACCAAGATACATAATGGTCGCTGATGCTTCCGCTGCTCCTGGTACAAGGGATCCTGACCGTTGAACCAAGAGATGTTGAGACGGAGGGCGGCTGAGTCATTATGAACTGGGCCAACGTCCCTGAAAGAAATCCAAGAACAGAGAGAAGCCATGTTGACTTGGGGACCCATTCCACAATGCTGATAGGAAAGGGAAGGAACGCCATCAGGCAGTAGCCTGGGTTGAGGAATGGTCCATTCTCAGGGTTCAAAAAGAGGGATAAGTCAGAGGGGTCAAGAAATGTTCCCTGTTACCTGTGCAGTAGGTCAGGAGGCTCAAAAAGAGAGAAAGCCAAACCATGATGGCAAGGCGGGAAGGGAAGGTGTAGGCTTCCTGCTACTAAATCCTCTCTGGATTGGGCACTCTGGGTCTTCTTAAGCCCCTGGTTGAGTAGGATGCAAATGCATGCAAATATGCTTCCTCTCCATTGGCCGGGGTGTCCCTAGCTTTACCTACTTCTTCCTAGGAGAAAGCCAAAAGCCTCCCTCTTCGTGGTTTGAAACATTTGCAGAAAAATGCATGCATGGGCGTCCTACTGTACTGAATTCCACCATAGTGCAACATATCACTATGTACATACACCACTTCTGATGTCTTGCACTATGGTGGAATTCACTACCTACTGCCATTGTGAATTGCACAATGCAGGGACAGCTATGTAGCTGTCACTGCACTGGGCAATGCCCAGTGCACAAAGGCAGTAGGTAGTGTGCATTGCTACTCTAATCTAGGTGTATTACTGTGTCGTGTTCATTGCCACTCTAATCTTGGTGTATTATTGTGTATCTGCAATGGTTCCTAGTGTGGAACACCGTACTCACCACCATCAGCTGGCGGCATCTGCTCCACATTGTCTAAAAAAGTCACTCCGCATGTGCAGTGACACTTTTTCTGCGTATGTTACTAGCAGGATTCCAGGCTTCATTGCAACCTTCACAATGCCTTAGACCAGAGATTCCTAAACTTTGGCCATGTGGATGTTTTAGATTTCAGCTCCCAGGATTCCTGACTGTTGACCAAGCTGGATGTGGCTTCTGGGAGTTGACGTTCAAAACACCTGGAGGACCAAAGTTTGGGAACCACTGTCTGAGACCAAGAAGAGGGGCCACTCCTGTAGGCCTATGGATCACTTTTCTGCCCCAGAGCCCTTCATGAAATCTCAAAATAAAATGAATCCAAACTAAATGTAGTCAGATCTCCACCTTGGTCAAGGATGTGAAAGAGAGAAAGGCATTCCAACCCCAGCTAAGAGACAGATTCAGCCTCCTTCAAGCTCTGCAGCTTCTGGACATCAAGATCTGAAAGAGAAGGACACAAGGAGAAGTTGAAGACTTTTTTCCTACGCTGTTGACCTGTCACTGCAGCCAACTTGGGCGATAGTCGAGGATTCTGGGAGCTGAGGTCCAAAACATCTGGAGGGCCAATGGCTAAAGACCTGTGAGCTACAATGCAGCAACACCAAACATATGCAGAGGTTGCATCAGAAGGTTTCAGCCCAAATGACCACTTCTTGATGCCAGTTAAACTCCCTGCACCAATGGAGAGCAGACCTGTGACACCAAGAAGGAGCCAGGCCATTCTGGGGAAACTGGGGAAGTTCCTAAAGCAAAGAGAAGATTGCAGGTTGTCTTCCTCTGTCCGTTGTGCTTGACATAGGGACACTTGGCCAACATTGCCCCCTACAGATTAAAAGCAGGACTATGACTTTGGAGACCAGGCTTGAATCCCAGCTCAGCCATGGAAACCCACTTTGGGCAAGTCATACCCTCTCAGCCTCTGCAGAGGATGGCAATGGCAAACCCCCTCTCAAGAAACGTGCCAAGAAGACCCCAGGATAGAATCAGCTTAGGGTCCCCATCAGACATGACTTGAAGGCACACATCATTTCCAGCTGTGTGATTCAAATGATCTCAAGCACAGGGCAAATTCAGCTTCAAGGCTGGGGTGGGCCACGGTTATCCTTGAAAGGTTTTCAGACTGCAGCACCCATAATCCCACACCATCAGTCATGTTGGCTAGAGCTGATAGGAGTTGTAAGATGAGAGCATCTATAGGGCCATGAAAACTCACCTCTGCTTTTGAGCAGTTATATTCCACACACAATAAATAAAAATAATAATAAAATAAAAGATTTATTTATATACCGCCCTTCGAAACATCAGGGCGGTTTACAACAATATATAACAGTACTGTTACAACAAAATACAAAGTACAAAGTTATACAATATACAACAATACAGTTATAACAAAATACAAAATTATACAAGAGTAATTACAAGAAAATACAAAACATTGCATGCCCACCCTCCATACAGCAAAAACCCATAATAAACATCCACAACAATATATAACTCAAGAAAATAAAACTCTAAAAGCCATACTATAGCTGGATGGCAATATACATCATCGAGGAGGCTAGAATGACATTGGTGCTCATGGGAAAAACACAATCCATGAGCATATATACCCCAAACACAGACAATGAAAGAAATGAAGGAGGTGTGCTGGGTTTTTGTCTCAGGGACCCTGTTGTCATTTCCAACTGAATGGTTCCAACTGTCTCAAGACAACCTGAGTTGTATAGTCATTTTTCATTCTATCGGGGGGTGAGTAAGGAGCAGAACGTAGGTTTTTGTCTCACTTCCCCATCAGACTTCCCACCGTGAGCCGTGCCGCTGTGCCATGTAGCACAGTAATAATCTGCCTCGTCTTCTGGTTGAACCCCAGCAATGACTAAATTCCAGAGGTTCTTGGAGCCGTCGGGGGAGACGCTGAATCTCTCCAGGATCCCCGAGCCCCTGCCTTGGCTGCTGCTAGTGTAATAGTGGTATACAAACTGAGGGCCTCCGCCTGGTTTCTGCTGGTACCAGCCAACCCTATAGTTGCTGATGACGTATCCAGAGGACATGGCACAGGTGAGATGGATGGTCGCACCTGAGGCGAAGGATGCTGAGGGACTCTGAGTCAGGACAGGTTGTGAGGAAGAAACTACAAACCAGAAGAACGAAAGACATTGAGTTGTACCTCCATATAAGCATAGGTGACCCTTTTTACCCACATAGAGTCATCAGCCCAGCATCTCTCCAAGGGCTTTAGCTGCCTCCATTACCTGAAAAGCAGAGGAGGACCAAGAGGAGGACCAAGGCCATGGGGAGGGATCCAGGCACACACTCCATGCTGAGACCAAGCGCTCCGTCTGCCTGGGACTCTCGGATTGGCTCTTTAAAAGGGAAGAAAGTGCCTCCTCCACCAATGGCATCTCACCAGGTTCCTCCATCCCACCCCCTTGTGAGAGACCAGTATAAAGGGACACAGGGCAAAAGGGAAAGAAAGGAGTTGGGGAAGAGGCGGTGACCATCAATGCCATTCTATGAGAAGGAAGCCCTTGATCCTAGCTCAGGGGTCGGCAACCTTTTTGACCCGGGGGCCGGGTTGCTGTCCCTCAGACAACTGGGTGGCCGAAGCCAAAAAATAAATAATTAATTTAAAAAAAAAAGTATATAAATAAATAAACCGGGACAAATGTAGGAAAAAAATTTCTAATGGAGGACACTTTTTTAAAATGGAGGACACATGAAAAAAAATTGCTGATTTTTAAAAAAATGTTAATATAAATGCATTTTTCTGAGGCTTCTATAGACAATTGCCCCCCTTGCCCCTGCTTGCTCCCCCTTGACCCCCTTGCCCGCCACTTGCCCCCGCTTGCCCGCCTCCTCCTGATAGGCCAAAGGCCCCGGCGGCAATCGGTGACAGGACTGGGCTGGGGCTGGTCCCAAGGCCTCGCTGGGCCGGATCCGGTCCGCGGGTCGTAGGTTGCCTACCCCTGTCCTAGCTTATACTACATCAGTACCTTCTTCAAGAGAAAAGAAATAGGGTTGGATTGCTACATGCACTGACAAAGACATTGGTAGCATGAAATTTTGTAGACTTGAGCCTACTTCCTCTGATGCATGAGGAAGTACGGTCAAGTCTACAAAACCTCACGCCACCAACTCCTTTGTTTTTTCCAGTTACAGTCCATCCTTCCCTTACGCGGGGGATCCGTTCCGGATCCCACCGCGTAAGGCGAATTCCGCCTATGTTCGAGCCCCATTGGAAACAATGGGGGTCGTGCGCGGCAGCGCAGGCACGCGCAGGGCGCAATGGGCACGCACGCCCATTCAATTGAATGAGACGCGCCGCCCCGCGGCTTGAGCGCATATGGCGCGGGCATGCTGTACTCTCAAAGGTGCTGCAAGATCCCTTTGCATACTCATTTTCCAGACCAAAACAGCTAGGTCTTTGAACTCATACAACTCAATGGGCCTTCATTCCAAGGTAAATGCATAGAAGCCTGAGCTCATGGGCAGCTCCACTTCCGCAACCTTGAACTGAATGTAGATTCTTTGAGTGACACACCCTTTTTACCTCTCCAGGGAGACCGAGTGATGGGTTTTTTTCTTAGTTCCCCATAAGTGTTTACCACTGTGCAATATTCTACCACTGCTGTCCCACCTTCCACAATGATAATCATCCTCATCTTCAACCTTGGTGCTGGTGATAGTTAAATAGCCAACGTCTCCGGATTGGGAAGCCGTGAATCGATCTGGGATCCCTTCCCCTCTGTTGCTTCCAGCATACTGCACAAAGCGAGGGGCCAGGCCAGATCTCTGCTGGAACCACTCGATCTTGAAAGATGAGCTATCGCTGAAAGTGCAGGAGAGTTTGGCTGTTTGTCCCAGGGACACAGACTGGGAAACAGGCTGGATGGGCGCTGACTGAGAACTGACCCCTTTAGGAAAAAGCAAACGCAAATGTTACAACCTGGAGTCACATTCTGTGCTCTCAGATATCCAGAATATACTACAGCTAGAACACACGACATGACAAAGGCAAGTAGTTTGCTTCTTGGTCTATGTAATGAGTGTTGTCTGAAACCTTACCTAAACTGTATGTGAGCAACACAAGGAAATACAAAGCCCAGGCCATGGTGGACTATGAAAATAACGGTTAGGTTCAATGGCAGAATTGGATAGCTGCCTTTCTTAAATCACACTTGGTCTGAAGGTACTCCCTTCATGTAAATAAGTTGGTTAGCCATTGCTCTTATTTGAATTTCCTGCAGACCATGATGGGACATTCTAGACAAGCTAATGACCACCATAGAGATTTCTAAGAGGCAGATTTTGAAAAGGAGTAAGAATGAGCAGTGCTTCCACAGCCCTGAACCAAGTGCAGACGTTGCGCATTGGAGAAACATCTCCAAACCATTTTGCAATGGGGAACGTATGGAAGACACTAACAGGATTCCTCTGATGAGGCTCCCATCAGCCCTCCAGAGAAACCAGGTCCCTCAGGCTTGGCCTCTTCGCAATGGTCACCCAGCACTCAATGCCACCAGGTTGAGGAACCTCATCAGGTTGCTTTTTGTCTTGGTCTTTTCCTCTACCTTAGTCAGCCCCTTTTCCTTTTGGGTCATATCATTAAATCGTCTATGAAAGCTCATGCTACCAGCTTCTTTCTTTCAGTTACTCTGAAAGCTGCTACAAGATCCCTTTGTATAGATTAGACCCAGAGAATCAATTGCATTTACTTACTTGTTGATCTAGTATTCAGCAATTGATTTAATGGATCTAGTCTAGTTGGAACTCACCAACAGGATTCAGGCCTAAGTCAAACAAATGTGGAAAATACATATACTGTACCACACACTCTTCACCTTGAGATCCCTCCCTCCTCACCTTGAGGACCAGAGAAGAGGGACCAGCCCCAAAGATCTGGGAACCCGACTCCTGGGAGATGCATTCAAATCTAACGGACAAAAGTCTAATGAAGGGGTAGACAAATGTTGGTGTGGAGGACAGGTCTCCCCAGAACCCCTAAGAGCCAGATGACAGCAAAGGCATGACCACACTCCTTGAAAATGTTGGGCCCCCAACAGAATACTTGACGTAACTTCATCCATACTCATGGGCAAGAACACAGCTGTGTTGAAGAAGAGGAGAAGGACCTGTGATAGCAACAATAATGGTAACAATTAAGTCCTCATATGCGTTGTTACTTTCCATACAGGTCCATAGAATAGGAGAGAATCACACCATCAGGACCCTTAGGGAAATCTGATCCAACCGCAGCTAAAATGCTTATGAAACATAGCCATGAAAGTCCTCCAGAGAAAGAAGGTCCACCACCTTCTAAAACATTTTATCCACCATTGAACAGCTCTCACATTCAGAAAGTTCTTCCTTATGCTTACGTGGAACCTCTTTCTTGTTATTTGTGTCCCTTGGTTCAGCTCCTAGGTTACATCCGCGCTGCAGAATTAATGTCCTTGGACGCTGTTTTAAATGCCATGGCTCAGTGCTATGGGATTCTGGGATTTGTAGTTTGTATTTCGCCTTCTCTCTCAGAGAACTTTGGCCCTAAAACAAACTGCAAATTCCATAGGATGGAGCCATGACAGTTAAAGTAGTGTCAACTTAGATTAATTCTGCCGTGTGGCAGAATGCTCCATTTTATAACATGACACTCCATCAGATCTTTAAAGACAGATGTTTCGTATCCTCTCTCCATCTCCTTTTCTCCAAGCCAGCCATGCTCAGCTCCTAAAGCTTTTCTTGCAGAGTTTAGTTTGTAGACTTTTTCTCGTCTCGGTTGCCATCTTCTGGACAATTTCCATCCTGGCAACGTCCAACTGTGGTGCCCAGAACTGGGTGCAGGATTTCAAGTGAGGTCTAACCGAAGCAGAACAGAGGGAGTCCAGGGCTTCCTTTGACCTGGGGACTATAGTTCTGCTCTACTTCACCTTCTGATACAGGAGAAGTGAGACATTTTTGTCTCAGTTCCCCATAAGGGCAGATCACTGTGACACCCGCTGAGAAGATAGTCCCATGTGGCACAGTAATAATCCGCCTCGTCTTCCGCTTGAACCCCAGCAATGACTAAATTCCAGAGGTTGTTGGAGGCATCAGGGGAGACACTGAATCTCTCTGGGACCCCTGAGCCCCTGCCTTGGCTGCTGCTAGTGTAATAGTGGTAAAGAAACAGAGGAACACCACCAGATTTCTGCTGGTACCACCTTGCTCTCTCCTTGCTGATGCTGTACCCGCTGTTCATAGTGCAAGGGATCTTTACCTCTGAACCCAGAGATTTGGATAAGGAGGGTGGTTGGGTCACTGCTAGTTGGGACTCCGAACCTGCGAGAAGGGAATAGACAGTGTTACTGGCTCAGCTTGGACTGCTGCCACACCACAGAATTAATGGAGTTTGACACCGCTTTAACTGTCATGGCTCCATCCCTGAGAGGTGTAGTTTGTTGAGGCAACACAGTGGCTAAATAGCTCACAAAACTACCAACCCCAGCGTTCCATTGCAGCGAGCCATGGCCATTAAAGCAGTGCCAAACTGCAACGTAGATGCAACCTTGGATGAAGCTTTACGCATAAGGCAGCAAAGACAACCCCACTTTAAATTCAACCTTCAGCTACTGGTGGTCCTCACCTAAAACAAACAGGCCCAGCAACGAAATCACCGGAACCAACAACATTGTCACAGGGATGCACACCGTCCGTTTCTCTGGTGTGCTTTTCTTCCACTAGCGTCCCTTTATCTCTCCTGGTGGAACCAAATTCTATCACCTTTATGCAAATATTGCCAGCTGCCATTGGCTCTTCCTTATGATGGTCCAGCATGGTATCAATGGGCAACATCATGGACAGCAACGGACTTTGGAAAGAACAAGACTTAAAATGTCCAGCACCCTCCAAAGGTTGTTTTCCCCCTTTTGCACAGGTTTAAATTCTGGAGCTTCTCTTGGAAAGAGGGGATCACCCTGCGCATGCTTTCAATGATTGCATCATAGATGCGACCTTGGGTGAAGCTTTATGTGTAAGACAGCACAGACAACTCCACTTTAAATTAAACCTTCAGCTACTGGTGGTCCTCACCTAAAGTGCTTTGAAGGTTGGATGATCAAGCGCCTCTGAGCCCTTTCAAAGTGCTTTCCTCCGATCTTGGAGAAACTACCCAATTTGTCAGGAGCAATTGGCTAGGTTCTGACATTCAGGAGACCAGGCTTGAATAGCAGTAGACGCATCTCATTTTAGAATGGGAAAGGATTTGAGTCCACGGTTTGGGGATCACTACAAGGGCTGATTCACACAACTTCCCAAGCATGGATCAATAAGGTTGGACTAGCAGACAGGAGGTGATTCAATGAATATGTTCACCAGAAGCTGAAAATCTTTAAGTGGCTCTGTGTAGAAATGTGTAAATCTGCAAGGGCTGAACACATTCGTCTGGTCAGTCATTGTCTGCCAGTTCAAACAAATGGCTAACAGGTAAGAAAAGCTGAGCACACAGATGCAAACAGCTCCAGAAGTAGTTGGGATAAGGGCTGAAAAACACCTGGTAGCAATTTATTATTATTATTATTATTATTATTATTATTATTATTATTATTATTACATGATGGGCTTCTATTCTTTACCATGGCTGTGGCGCATAGCTAGCTAGCTAGTTTGCTCTGTGGGTATATGCAAATGTGTCTATGGGGTTTAACCAGCATAGAGGCCTGCATGAAAAGTCTAGCAGGCCTCTTTCTCTTTGCTTGAATCTCTTGTGGTCCCTTGATTCCTTCTCCAGAGGAAAGCAGTACAAGGTAGAGACAGCCTAACCTAGGCTGCACCTATTGGAGCAGTTTGATACCGCTTTAGCTGCCACAGCTCATGGAATTCTGGGATCTGTAGTTGGGTGAGCTACTCAGTCCTCTCTGTCAGCATGCTCTGGGGCCACATCAAACTACAAAGCACAGCATTGGGCTATGGCCGTTCAAGCAGTGTCAAACTGTGTTAATTCTGTGGTGTGGCAGCAGCCCTAGTTCTCCAGCTGGTACTTGGCGATGCCAGCTTCCCTACTAATAAGAGTGCTTTGTTCCCTTGAGAACAGCCCTGGTGAGATACGTCTCTGCCCCAGAGACAGCCACCTTCTCATCTGGGACATCTAGTGGGCCTGCAAGTGGGAGGAGCTGCACGTATCTCCGGGGTCCATATACGCATACATTATTATTATTATTCTATTAATGTATATCCCACTTTCCCCCCAAACGTGGGACCCAAAGCAGAAACTGCCCCCGCTTTCAACTACAGAGACCTCTCTTTGCTTCTGTTCCACTATCCACTTACCATTGCTAATTAATAAAGCTGTTTTCTGTATCTTTAGTGATTGATACTTGTAATTTGTAATTTTGTATTTTGTAATTTTATGTGTGTTGTAAACCCACCTCGATCTGCAGGGAGAGGCGGGAAATATAAATAAACCATACTATTGTTGTTGTTGTTGTTGTTGTTGTTTTTATACTCGTGGACGTGATTAGTTCCCAAGATACCCAAAGGAGGAGTAAGGAGGTAAATTAAGGTACCTTCTGGAAAGTGGAGTACACCTGCCTTAATCTTAGGTGGTGTTTTAGGTGCATGGTAGCATTGCCCAAAGGGGCATGAACCACTGAAAGAATAAATGTCTAATGGTACTTTGGAGGCTTGGAGAAACAAGCAACCACCTTTGTCTTTGTTTGCAACCTTAGGATGGACTCCAGCCTTAGAGCATCCCTCCTGCAGGCTGCCTACTCCTGGATTCATCTCAGATTGACCGGCCATGTCATGTTTTGTTTGCATTGCTAAAATCAAGGTGGCTCCTTGCAAGAGCATCATAGTCAATCGAGAGAATGAATCTAAGGCCTCCGCTCTAATCCTGCTCCTGTCTCTCTCTCTGCTTTTGTCTGAGACCTCATCCATTACATTACAGAAGGTCGAAAAAGCACCACTTCTCTTGATGCTCAGGAAAAAGCCAAAGAGGTGGGTTTTTGTCTCACTTCCCTATCTAAATGAGCAACTGTGCACTCGCTCCCTGACCACACACAACAGTAATAAACGGCTTCGTCTTCCATCTGGGCCCGAGTGATGGTCAGGGACATCACATTCCCAGCCCTGGACCCAGAAAAGCGGTCCGGGACGTCCGATGGCCTGGTGCTGGTGCTATGCATCACTGCACGGGGTTTCATCCCAGATTTCTGCTGGGCCCACCAAGGGTAGTTGCCATCACCGATGGTTCCGCTATTGAATCGGCAAGACATAGTGACCGTCCCACCTAAAGCCACCGATTCGGGGTCCTTCAAGGTCTGGAGTTGCTGGACACTTGGACCTGGAAGAGAAGAAGGCTGCAAATCAATTATTAAGAAGATTTTCAGTGTCGCTGCATCAAGGTGTCATGATTCTAGGGTACGTAAGATATGTGTCTTGGTTTTAGGTTTGTTTCATCGCTTCCACGGAATGAATGTTCCTCACCGACAGAAGCGAGGATTGTGAAGAGAAGCAATGCCTGGGCCATTCTGGGGAAAGCTGGTGGGTTGATCTTCCAAAGTCAAAAGGATCTCCTCTTGGCTTCCTCCCAACCTCTTTTGAATCCCTAGAGTTAAGAGGACAGACCTTTCATGCAAATCTGCTCCCCTTTAACTATAATCGCCAAACGACAACCACCAGAAAGGAGGGGACCCCCTATTGCTCGCATCATGCATCTGAAGAGAACATCATCTTCTTCTTCTTGGTCATCTTGGGAAGAGGGAGCAGGAAGCCATCTCTGAACAACAGCCATCAGAGGTTGAGGTCTTCAACGCCAACGCTTCCCAAACCAAGCAGCAGCCCAAAAGAGCATAAAATACAACATTGAGAGCGGTGCTTCTAAACATGGGCAGAGTGCATTTCCCTCACCACTGAGCAAGACCGCACATCCTAACATTCATCAGGGGTGTGGAAGGAGACCCTTCTCAATTTTAACCTGGGCTGCCTTAGAGAAAAGGGGTTGCGATATCTGCCATTTCAACATAAAAAGTTCCCACCTTCAGATTCCCAGGTGACTCTTTTCGGCCATTCCCACCATTTTACTCTCCACCAGAAGCAGGTCTTTGGTAAAGCAAATGGGTCTTTTTTGCTCGCTGAAAACCAAGCCACCCCATACATTGCGTCACAAGGACGGACATAACAATACCTTCTTGATGGAGAGATCTTCTCATCCAGCCCCAGCTAAGCACAGAGTGGACAGAGATGCTCCGGGGATGTTGACATCCCTGCTAATAAAATAGCCCCAGGAGTCTTCCATCTGCCCAACTCCACTACCGCATGCATCACCTTCCCTACTGAAGCCACATTGCAGGTCCTTCCACAGTTCCCTCTCCTTCCACATCTGCTGTAGAGAAAGAAGCTGCCCATATTTGTTAGGGAGAAGTGAGAAAGCAACAGCTACATCCACTGGTAGAGGAAAGCAAGAACATTTTATCACTTGCTCAGGGAACCCAGTTGTAAGCCTTTCTCCTCCTCTTCCTCCTTCTGTCCCAGTTTCACAGCCTACCAACTGTTGCCGACTTGGGTTTTGGGCCATCAGTGATCCAGTTTCTATCCACTGAGATATCATCGGAGAGCATGGCTGTTCCAAGATGTCTCTCTTTTGGGAATTGTGTCATTGCGTATTCCCCAGTGGTCTCTCTTCCATGTATTCGCCAGGCCTGACCCTGCTTAGTTTCCAAGATCAGGCAGGATCTGATGCCTTCAGAGCATTTAGGGACCTAAATAAACATGCATAGAAGGGGGTTTTGAGATGGGAGATGTTTTGCGCAGGATAATGCTATGTTATGCTAGGACCACATGGATGGATGGATGGATGGATGGATGGATGGATGGATGGATGGATGGATGGATAAATGTATGGGCACCATTCTAGAATAACAAGAACAGAGCTGATACTGATACAATGTAATCCTGTGTGTGTGTGGTACAGGGAGATGGGTTGCCCTTTTTCTACCTGAAATGGATTCTCCTTCCACCATTCCCCAAGGAATTCAGGTCTGCTGGATATTTTCCAGAATACCCAGCCTTTCATGGCCAAGGACTTTCACATGTTTTGTACTACACATCCTATTAGCTGTTGCCAGTTTGGCCATTGATGGGGGGGGGGGCTGTGGGGGCTGAATGGCCAGAATACCATCGCTGTCTTGCACACGTGTAAGTTCCCCTATAGAAGCCATTGTGCCCTTTTGTCCAATGTGCAACATCCAGAGTCAGGTCAACGCCATGGAAGGGGAGTTGTGTCTGCAGGGCCATTGCAGATCTGATTGCTTAGTCAACCCACATCTATCTGTCCTGATGAAAATGAGAGTAGTTCTCCTATGGTTACGGATTCAGTTGCACACTGTTGCCGTTTCACATGAGGGTCATGTGAAACTCCGCCTGCCATAATTTAAAAAGGATGTTGACAAGCTGGAGCATGTCCAAAGAAGGGCGACTAAAATGGTGAAGGGTCTGGAAAGCATGCCCTATGTGGCACAAGAGAAGGCTAAGAGGCGACATGATAGCCCTGTTTAAATATTGCTAGGGATGTCATGTTGAGGATGGAGCAAGTTTGTGTTCTGTGGCTCCAGAGAATAGTCCATGGAGCAATGGATTCAAACTACAGGAAAAGTTGAGATTCCACCTCAACGTTAGGAGGAACTTCCTGACAGTAAGATCTGTTTGACAAGGGAAGATGAATCTAGTTCTTTGGAGGTCTTTAAACAGAGGCTGGATGGTCATCCATCTCAGGGAGGACTTTCATTGTGAGTTCCTGCATGGCAGAAAGTTGAACTAGATGGCCCTTGAGGTCTCTTCCAACTCTATGATCCTATGAGACAGAGCACATGCTTTTTGCTTTCCTTCCTCTTGCTTCTGCGCCTCTCTTACAGGTTCCAAGAGGGGTGGGGGTTTTTTGCTTCAGTTCCTCATCTGAAACCATCATGGTGCTATGTATTACCATTCCTTACGGCACAGTAATAATCTCCTTCATCGTCTGCCTGGACCCTGGTAACGGTTAGCTTCGCCATATTGTCGTAGGTCTCTCCTGAGAACCGCTCAGGGACTCCAAAGGCTCTTTGTCTGGAATTATACATCACTAACCGAGGAGCCTTCCCTGGTTTCTGTTGATACCAAGAAGGGTGGACACTGCTGATGAACTGTACACCTTGCAGGGTACAGGAGATGGTGGCCGTCTCTTCTAAGTCTGCTGACACCCGTTCGCTTTGAGTCAGAACAGCCTGAGAGCTGAAGACTGGATAAGACAGAGATCAGATATCACACACCATGGAAGCTGCAAGACAGAGAACTCATGCCGTGACAGATACCAAGGTACATTTGACCATGTTGAGGGAGATCCTGATAAAATCCATACCTGGTACAGCAGTAGGTTCAATTTCATCAGCCCAAGCATCTTCCAAATCAAAGTCCTGTGAACGGAGTCCTGAAAGGAGCCGGGTGGAAAACCGACAGTCAAATTCTACACTGCAGACGTTGTGAGAGAGGTTTGCCATCTCAGGTCTTCAAGGATGGCATTGAAGGAAGGAATTTGCAATGGCGGTGGCCAATTCTGTCCCGCCTTGGTGGACAGGTGTGCCCTCTCTGGCTTCATTCCCACTCACTGAAAGACCCAAATCTCAATCCGGCTCTGCTCCTCTATGCCAAATTGATTCCAAAAGGTCCCTCGTCCACATATGAATGGGGACCTTTCTGTGTTATTTCACTAAACTGGGCTTTAATATTTTGCAGCAGGGAGTGAAGGACAGCCTGGCTTCAATCTCCCATGTTCCAAATCCAGCTAGAATAAATAGTTAATTCCCAGACTGACCTCTCATTAAATGATGTTGATGGAGAGTTGGGGATTGTATCATTTTGATCATGTTATGTTTTCTATTCTATTTCCTTTTTCTTGTAACCCTCCCGGATCAGTAGGGAGAGACAGGATACATGTTGTTGTTGTTATTATTATTATTATTATTATTATTATTATTATTATTATTATGCCTTTTTTCAGTACTAGAAATGAAACAAGGTCCTCCAGCCTCTGTCCCTGAGGTGACCAGCTTCTGTTTAATGGTAGGGATAACCCCATTGACCTAAAGCCACGGGAATCCTGCCCCCCTCAAAGGCTTTTTACAAATCTCTTTCTCTGGGGAAACTGAGGCACCATTCTTAGCAGCTAAGGTGGAAGTAATGGAAATGGAAGTTCTCCCACACTCCAAATGGGGTTCTCAGGCTCTGAAATGGGGACCCATTGCAATTGGAATAATCCCAGCTTCTCACCTGTACAACAAGCCAAAAGAACAAGGACACGAAAGACCAAGGCCATGGTTGAGGATCTAGACCAGCTTCGCTGACTCCAAGATCCTCCATGTCTTCTCCCTTAAAGCTTCACAGGACCAACGAAAGGCCTCCCTTATGCAAATCTGCACTTCGTAGCTCTGGTCTCTGAAGAACCATTCAAAAACACTGGGAAGGGGGTGGGGGTTTATAAGAGAGATTCAAGGGCCACATCTCTACATTTTGGCCATTGATTCCTGCCCAGCAGTGGCTTGGGCGAGATGGCCCTTGGAGTGCCTTCCAATACGGAGATAGAGGTAGCTTTTTGTTCAGATGTCTAGGAATTTTTGTGGCCGCACCATAAGCAGGGAGATAGAAAAAAGAGAACTTTTGTCAACACAAATGGAAGGGTGATAATATTGTTGCCCATTATTCAGTTTATTGGCTCTTCTGAACAGGTATCAGCCCGCATTGTCCATCGCCTGGTTCCATACCCCCCAACTATTCCAGCTGTTATTTTCTGGGCTGCGGAAGTAATGCAGTTTGGCACCACTTTAACTGCCATAGCGCCATGCTATAGAATGCTAGAATCTGGAGTTTGTTTTAGCACCAGAACTACCTATCTCACAAAACTACAAACCCCAGGATCCCACAGCATGCAGCCATGGCAGGATCCTACAGCGTGGAGCCAAACTACAAATTCCAGGACTCCATAGCATTGGGCTATGGCAATTACAGCAGTGTCAAGCTGCATTCTTTCTGCAGTGTGTGGATGCAGCCTTGGAGGTCTCCGATCCATAGAGTGAATACAAGGAGAAGCCAACTTGACTAAAATTTACCACGAAGAGCTTGATGGGGATCAGATGGACAGCTTCAGTGCACATCCCAGCTGCCTTTCTCCCTTCCCCTTTCTTTCCGCTTGCTGTTTCACCCCTCTCTAAGGCCAGAGGTTTTTTGTTTCTGCTTCACAGGCAACTGCATCACGGTGGAACACGCTGTTGTGCCACACAGCACAGTAGTAGTCTCCTTCGTCCACCTCCTGGACCCTGGCAATGGTTAGCGTCGCAGTGTTATCGGCAGTCTCTCCTGAGAACCGCTCAGGGACGCCAGAGGCTCTCTCCCTGGATTTGTAGATAAGTAACCGAGGCGGCTTCCCTGGTTTCTGTTGATACCAAGAAGGGTAGGCACTGCTGATGAACTGCACACCTTGCAGGGTACAGGAGATGGTGGCCGTCTGTTCCAGACCCACTGAGACCGGACTGCTTTGAGTCAGAGCAGACTGAGAACTGAAGCCTGGAATGAACAGGATAGGAAAATAAAGAGTCACCCCATTGAGGCTGATGGTTGCCAACTGCAATGGGAGACAACACTCCTGTGCCTTTCTTGAGCAAAGAAAAGACCTGTGGGAGGTGTGATTTCTTATTGCAGTGACAGATGCTCTGAACTCCCTTATGAATGGCTCAGGATTCCTACCCTCCTTGGAATCTAAAACGGGCTCTGGAAAACTGAGACGGGCTTGAATCATATTGGGTTCAACTGGAGTAGACTAAGTGGGATCAAGTGGTAAGCATGACTGACCCTGTGGGTAAAGATGTAGAAGAATTCAACAGGTCTTTCCAGTTAGGACTAACCAATAGGATGCAAGCCGCTGTTTCTTGTAAACTAAGGGATGCTAGAGAATTTTTTAAAAACAGTTGCAAACAGCCAACCACTGAAATGGGGAGCCATCCTAGCCGAATCGCTCCCATTTTCTCACCGATGCAATAAGCCAAGAAGAGCAAAGTCGGCAAGGGCCTAGCCATGGTGGAGGGTGCAGCCCAGCTCAGCTGACCGCAAGTCCTCCAGTTGCTTTCTTTTAAACCTTCCTGGGGCCTGTGAGATGTCTTCGCTATGCAAATACAACAATATCGAGAAAACAATCGGCGCCACCAATTGGTGGAAGCAGATAGTGCGGGGAAGCCCAGCATGCAGTTCTCATTTGCGTATTTGGAGAGGGCTGTACCATGTTTTCTGGGACCGTCGGAAAAAATCAAGGAACAAAAAGGCACTCAGGAGGGCCATGCCTTTGAACTGGCCACCTTCCATCCATGCTGCATGCTTTTCCACACCAGGGAGCTACAATATACTTGCAGAAAAAGCTAAGAAGATACGGGCTGGAGTCCAGTGGTTCCCAAACTTTGGTCCTCCTGTTTAGAACCTTAACTTCCAGGTGTCCTATGCAGCTTGGTCAACAGGAATTCTGGGAGCTGAAGTCCAAAACGTGTAGAGGACCAAAGTTTGGGAACCACCAGGCTAGACGATGCTACTGTTAGATGGATATGGAGCTCGCTGAAAGATTGGATCCAAAGAATGCTGGAGAGAAGTGCCAAGTAGGGTCCCAGAGCCAGTGTTTTTCTATATCATTATAAATGACTTGGGTGATGGAGTAGAAAGCGTGCTCATCCAGTTGGCAGATAGCACCAAACTGGAGGTACAGCTATTATCTCAGGCAATAGAATCTAAATGAATTTCAGGAAGGATACATGTGGGGTACTTAATTTTGGGGAGGAGAAATCACATGAACAAATAGAAGATGGGCGACATCTGATTTGACAGCAGCACACATGAAAAGGATCTAGGGGTCTTGGTAGACTCCATGTTTCACATGAGCTGACAGTTTGAAGTAGCAGCAAATAAAGCCAATACAGTTCCAGGCGGCATTACCAGGAGTAGAGGGTCCAGACAGAAGGAGGTCATAGTACCATTTTATTCTGCTTTGGTCAGACTTCAGCGGGAATCCTGTGTCTAGTTTTGGGCATCACAGTTCCAGGATATGGAGCAGTCCCAGAGGAGACCTTACCTCTCTTTAAAGCACAAATGCAGAAAGTGTGGCCTGGGGACCCTGTGGGGCTCTATTTTGTGTCTTTTGAAGGGCCAAAGCCACCAAAATATTAAATTTGGGCCCTTAAAATGGCTGAAAAAACACAAACCACCCAAACCACCATGAAATGATGCCATGTCAGAACCAGAAATGACACAGTATTGCTTCCAGTCATGCCAAGATCCAGTCCACCCAAATCAGACAGGGTCTGCTTGGTGGCTACTCTCAGACTTTAAAAATCCCTCCCTAGAGAGGCCAAGATGTCTCCCTTCTTGCTCTCCTTCCGCTGGCAAGTGACAATGAAGATTATCGCACCGGGGTTAAAACGTTCCCCGGTGCGTTCTAACGGGGGAGAGCACGGAGCATAATGGGAACCTGATGGGGCCCAGAATGCTAGTTTACTGCACGGCGGAACACCACCGCTGCCGCCGAGCGTTCCCATCGGGTTCCCATCGGATTCCAGGGGACGCCATTTCTGGGGACAGTTTCAAAGCATCCCCAGAAATGGCACCCAGAAATGCATTTGAAGAGATGAAGAATCCCATCAAGAATATGTTTTTAATATTCCATCAAAAAAATTAAGCATTTGGGAACTTCTTAAATTCTATCCTTTCCACCTTCACATCATCTCCAATGAGCTGGTACACATACGTTACAACGGTGGAGGATTGGATATCCATCAGAACAAACGACGGAGTGACGTTTCTGGAAGGAACAGAGTATTTCTATTAGGAACGTTAAAGCGGTGCTCAAAACACACAGATAACTCATCGCTAAAGTAAGAACGGCTAAGAATTTCACTGCACATTTAAAATTAATAATAATAACTGGCCAAAATGTGCAACGTTCATCATATATCTGCAATGAAAAGAAATTGAGATTTCAAAAAAGGAAAGAAAAGGGAGGGTAACCCAAACTGGGAAGCATCCACTTAAATAAATAGCCTATCCATTCTCACCTTAGTTGCCGGACTCTTGTCATTGCAGTCAGCCCTCCACAGTTGCGGCTTTGATTTTTGCAGATTTGCTTATTTGTGGATTTGTTTAATATGTTCGCTCTAGGAATCTCTAGATTGTCCAGTGTGACTCTACAGCCAATGTCCACCAGAAGGTGACCCTGGCGTTATGCTGGAGGACCTAGATATCCCTAGAGATAACACTTCTCTAGGCATCTGTAGGTCCTCCGGTGTGATTCTATGGTCAACCTTGGTGGACATTGACTTCAGAAAATGCCAGCCACAGATGCTGGCAAAACGTCAGGAAGAAACTCTGCTAGAACATGGCCACATAGCCTGAAAAACCCACAAAAAACTATGGATGCTGGCCATGAAAGCCTTTGACTTCACATTGACTTCAGAGTTGTACTGGAGAACCTAGAGATTCCCAGAGAGATGTTCTCTAAGAATTAAAAATTATTATTATTATTATTATTATTATTATTATTATTATTATTATTATTATTATGGACCCTCTGTATTTGAAGGCAACGTAGTTTTCACCTCTTCATCCCTCTACCACCTAGGACATTTTTTTTGCTTATCTTTTTATCCATCCATCCATCCATCCATCCATCCATATTTTCTTGCCAGTGCTGACCTTGCACTTTGCACACTCAAGCCCAAAGAAAGCCAAATGTACTGCTCCGGTTTTCAGAAAGAAACATTGCAAAGAGTACCGCTCTCACCTTTCCAAGGCAGTGTAGGCGCCTGTGGCCGACCCAGGGTTGATATAGAACTTCTTCTCATGCTCCAATGCTTCAAATTGGTGAGTGTGCCCTGAAATGAGGATGTCCACGTCCAGTTGCCGCCTCAGAATGGCCAAGCTGGCTAGATCGCCCCAAGGAATGACCTGATGGCCGTGGATCAAGCCAATTCTAAACTGTCCAACGGTGACAATTTTCTGCTGCGGGTAATTCAGCCCCTGGAGAAGAATATGGTTAGCGGTTCACCAATAGCCCCATCAGAGATACTGTACATCAGGGTGGGCAATGTCTGTCCACTGGCCTTGTGGGTCCCATTGTCATCCAGTACGGTTACACCAACCCTCCAAAGGCTACGGAAACCCTCTCCCAATGTTTTTCGGCTTTAAAATTTGCATTTCCAGTGTATAAACATTGTAAGGTTATTGCCTTCAGTTGGGGTTGCTCACTCTTCTGGAACAGTCAACACACACATACACCCCATAGCCTGAGATGCTACCCAAAGTCATGGGTTCTCACGTCTGATCACGAAAACGGTAGCGGCAATAATGAGACGTTTGGAGGAGCCCACATTCAGATGGTGCAACCCTTCGGACTCCACCTTTGGGTCCCATGCCAGTGGAAAGGCAGCATAGTCATTAAAACATAAACAGGCCCTTCATTTAAGCAAGAAGATTTCTCTCATCTCTCTGTTTCCAAGCTAAGCCCCAGAAAACAAAGGGTTGCAATTGAGAGGCAGAGCGTGTGCTTTGCATGGACAAGACCTCAAATTTGATCCCCAGTTTTCCTAGGTAGAGATAGGAAAAACCTGATCTGGAAATTTGGAGAGCCTCTGCCAGTCAAGTTAAGACGGGAAAATATTTGGATAAAGCACCACAGGGCATATGAGTTTAAGGCAAAGAACCTTTTTGGCACAAGGGCTGAATTCCAGTCTTGGATAGAGGTGGGCAGAGCTAAAGGCAAAGTGGGAAAGGTCAGTTTGGTTCTTGGATAACCGAGATGGAGACCTCTTGCTGGCCTGGAGGTCAAATTCCAATCTGGAAAAGGTCTGAGTGACCACATACCAGCAATGGATAGGATGTTCAGGCATACAAAAAACAAAACCCTATTCTACAAACCAGAGCTTCTGTCCCATGCAGAAACCTCCCAGTCTGCAAACCAGAACACCTCTTCCATGCAAGAAGCTCCCCAGTTTGCAAACCAGAACACCCAGTCCATGTAAAACTGCCCTGGTTTGCAAACCAAAGCTTCTGTTCCATGCAAATCCTCCCTAGTCTGCAAACCAGAGCTTCCATTCCATCAGTCCAGAAGAAAGACCTTCACACCAGTATTTTAAAGAAGTGTCTCTCTACCTCATCAAAGTCGCCTCGGACGATGTGAACATCCCCGGCCAGAGTCCGCAAGTATTCGTAAGTCTCCTTGGTGCAGAGATTCCCAGTGCAGAGAATGTGCTGAATCTTCCCTGGAACCAAGAGCTTTCGGAACTTGGCTGGGAGGCTGCTGCATCGATGCGGGATATGTAGATCTCCTAACACCAACACCAACTGAGGGGAACCCAGGGAGAGAAAACGGGAAACAAAAATGCAGACATCAAGTGAGAATATCCCAACTCATGGTGAACCAAAGTCTACTGAAAACATATGATCAACTCTGACGGCATTCTCTGGAGATGCCAGCCACAGCTGCTGCTAGCAAAACAGCAGGAATAAACTCTTCGAGAACATGGCCACAGAGCCCGGAAAACCCACAAAAAACTATGAGTATCAAGTAACTCCGTTTCCAAAACAAGATGTCAACTCCGTTTCCAAACTTAGCCTATTCCTAAGGGCCAGGAAGGACAAGTGTTGTTGTTGCTGCTGCTGTGAGCCTTCAAGTTGTTTCTAACTTATGGCAACCCTACGGTGAACCTATTAAAAGTGGGGCTCTTGGCAAGATGTTTTCAGAAGGGGCTTGCCCTTGCCATCCTCTGAAGCTGAGAGAGTGTGACTTGCTCAAGGTCATCCAGAGGGTGTGCTTTTTAAAAAACATATTATTATTATTATTATTAGTAGTAGTATTAAGCTGAGAAGGAATGGAGAAGGAGAAAGAAACCGGGACATTTCCAAAACAGCTGGAAAAGTGGGACGGCAGGGGATGAATCAGGCGTGTCCCTGCCAGATCAGGCTAGTTGGAGAGTATGTTGTATTTCAGACACACCTCGACAAGGAAGGTTTTTCCTCCTTGACACTTCTAATGGAAGAAGTATTCGGCATTTCACAGTGACCTTTCTTTCTCCCTCCTTTGCACAGCGATTGCAATCTGGCTTGCTACCTAGGCTTAAAGTGAGTGGAGGTTTATTTTGCTACCAAAAAACTATATTCAATCCAATCTAGGCCATTGTTCTGCCGAGCCTTTATCTTCTGTCGCCCCAGTTCCTCAAACAGGCATGCCCTTCCAGAAACAAAAGGCTTACTCAGATCTAGTAAATCAGTCACACAATAATAACCCAGAGAATGAGTAGGATCTTTACTAAACTGGTCCTACAATTCAGCTCTGTGTGCATTTAAAATCCACCAAGATCAATAGGATGTCTTTCCTATAAGGGTTCAGATTCCTCGCCTGACTCCTGAATCTCTGAATTTCAGAATCCTGATGTTTCCAGGATCCTTTGCAAGTTTCAAATATTATCCCAGAAGCAGCAGAAAGAGCCCAGTCTACTTTCTATTCGGACTTTGGCCTGCAATGGATAGGTTGGACCCCCTGGTATTCCCAGCTTACAAAAGTTTTGGACTACAGCTTCCATAATCCCCCTGCCAGCACAGCTAGAACAGCTGGAGGATTTTGAGGACTGGCCATGGGTTCTGGGAGTAAATGTCCAAAAAAGTAGCTTTTCCAAGCTCTTTTCCAAGCCGAAAGACCCAGCCATGAAGAGAGCTGGCAGCAATGGACTTCCTATTGTAGCATCATGGCAAGAGACACTCTGCATATGCTCAGAGGCAACCCACACTTTCCTTCAAATACGCTTCTGAGACTGGAAGCACAATGCTGGAAAGAAGTAGCCCCAGAAAAACGTTCCTCTGAATTAAGGCCTGCCCTAAAAAAGATCCTGTTTGGTCTTGGAAGCTAAGTAGGGTCAGCCCTAGCTAGTCCTTGGATAGGAGACCACCAAGAAATACTGGGCGTTGTCAGTGCTCTTTCAGAGGAAGGAACATGCACACATGCCCAGAAGTCTTCCAAAAGGAAAGCCTCCAGAGGAATCCAGAAATGCACCAAAATAAACCCTCCTACTTACCATCTTGCCAACTTCTTTCACTCCGCTGAGCAAAGGAGCAGAGCAAACACTTTCAACCAGCCCTCGCCGTCTGTCCACAGCATCTGCCAAGGGTCAACATTAGTAGGCTTGTGATACTTCTCTGCACATGTGCACTGCAAAAGTGAAGCCACTGCCCTTTCCCTGCCTTTCCACCTTTACCTTCATCTCCTTTCCAGGTGTGTGTGTGTGTGCGTGTTTTTGTTTTGTTTAAATGTAGGGATCCCAATCCTGACAGTTCTTATGCACAGCGGAGGAAACTATGGCCTTCCAGAGGTTTGCTCCATTGCAACTCCCAGCATTGCTTGCTTGCTTCTGGCAATGCCAAGCTAGGACTGCTGGGGCTTGCAATCTGACCCTGGCAATGCCGGGCTAAAGACTGCTGGGGCTTGCAATCTTGCCCAGCCCTGTTTGTAAAAGTATCCACAATCTGGACAAATGATTCCCAAACTTGGATCATCCAGATGTTTTGGACTTCAGCTCCCAGCATTCCCAATTGTTGGCCAAACCAGCTAGGGCCTTCGGGGAATTCAAGTCCGAAACACATGGCGGACCAAAGTTTGGGAAGCACTGATCTAGATCTTTCTCTCTGGCTTGCTTGAAGCTATGTACCACGGTTACCCAACGCAGATCACAGCACTGCAGGGTTCGATGGAACCTCAGTGCTCATTTAGTCCAACCTGATGATGATGATGATGGTGATGATGGAGGAAATCCACAACAAGTGTCCCTGACATGTGTAGGTCTCTAGATGTTATCCACTGCAACTTCCAAAATGTCCAGGGATGAGGACAACATCTGGACAGCCACAGGGTTGCTTTCTGTAATGTTAATTAATGTTTCAATAGAAATGTGCCTCTGAGCATATGCGAAGTGCTTTCCTTCCCATGAGCTGTCCTACACCTGACAACTGGAGAAAGATTTCCAGATGTTTGGGCATCCAAAGAACCTAGAACTCCAACACTTCTTGTTTTGGAATGAAACCCAATACTTAGGCAGCTGCCATGCTGTAGAATGCATGCGACTTGACACCACTTTAACTACCATGGCTCCATTCTATGGAATCCGGGGATTTATAGTTTGCTGTGGTGCCAGAGCAGAGCCACAATTCTGCAATTCCTAAATTCCATAACATGGAGCCAGGGCAGTTAAAGTGGCATCAAGCTACATTAACTCTGTAGTGTAGATGCTTTAATGTCTGAAAGCATATAGCCCTCCTAATGCTTTTGGACTGCAACTCCCAGCACCCCCTAGTCAGCAATGGGTGAGGCTGGAATGCTGGGAGTTCCAGTCAAAACACCATTGGGAGGCCTTCCTGTTTCTTACCCCAGCCCTGGAGCATGGCATCAATACTAGCGCTGCACCCACACTGCAGAAATAATCTGGCTCGACACTGCTGTAACTGCCATGGCTCAATGCTATGGAATCCTGGGCACTGTTGTGGCACCAGAGTGGAAGAATCCCTCTTCTTTGCACATTATTTCTGCCTCTGGTCCCCAAAGGTTCTGTTCAAGAAGCAATACCCACAAACACAGCAGCTGCCTTCACTGACCCAGATCTGCTCTGAGATTATAATGTTTCCTCTGGTTTAAGTCAATTCAGAAAATGTGATGACAGTGACACCTAGTGGTCATATCAGCACACTGATCCTTGCTTTTGATTTCTAACTCTCCTAAAGTGCATCCAGACTCAAAATAATGCACTTTGATGCCACTTCAACTCCAGCCTACACAATCCTGGGATTTGTAGTTTAGGTGAGACACCAACACTCTTTGGCAGAAAAGACTAAAGACCTTGTTGAGCTACCAATCTCAGGATTGCAGAGGATAGAGCAACAGCACTTAAAAAGTGGTGTCAAACTGCGTTATTTCTGTCATGTAGATGCAACCCTATGTTGGCTTCAACTGGCTTTAAAAAACAAACTAGTACGTCATCCAGCCAGGGAGCTCTTGGGCCTTAGCAAACTGCAACTCCCGGGATCCTATGGAATGGCACCAGGGCAATTGAAGTGGAATCGTAGCACTGTAACTGGGCAATGTGAACAGGCCCCAAATACCCACCTAGATACTGGCCTTGCAGAAGCAGTCTTGGTCTTCAATAGGTCCCAGTCTGCATGCATTAGAAACATCTGACACTCTTTTCCACCCAGAAAATGGGGGTCTGCTAAAACTACAGCTCCCAAGAATTCTCGTGGGTCCAAAAAGATGCGGAAAACATCAGCGATAAAAAGACACGGGTTAAATGGGTCTGGCACGTGGCCCTCGCCTCTCCGAATCACTTCAGCAAATCGATTCAAGTGGGAACCAGGGTCATTTGAACCGGTTCAAACTGATTTGCGATCCGGTTTAAAAGGTTGTGGGAATCAGACCTTGGTATCCACTGGGGTTTGGTTCCAGGGCCCCTTGGGAATGCCAAAATCCATGGATGCTGAAGTCCCATTCTATACAACAGGGGTAGTAAAATGGCAAAAGCAAGGTTTCCTTTTTGGATGTCTTTTTTCGGGGAACATTTTCAGTTCCTTTGCTGTGCTGGCTTTCTACATGCAGGGAGTGCCTTTAGAGAGCAATGGCTAAAGTAGTATGGCTCCAGAAACGTTCTACCGCTTGAATCAGATTTACGCCATATTCCATCTCAAAAATAGGATTTTGGCATATTGCAAACAAAGAGTAAAGTCTCAGGCCAGGAGAAAGAAGTGGTATTAATCGGTTTGCTGGATTTCTAACACCAATCCCAAATGTATGTGCCACTTTTTTTCTGGAATAACAGCAGCACTGGCCTATATATTTAGTGTAATCCTTGCGGACAAATAAACACAACCTGAGAAGCTGGATTGAGCTTTATCCCTCGGTTTTATTTCAGCTTGAGCACAGAAGCCTCTCTGGAGAGGCACCTTTGAGTTCCTTCTTAGGTCTGTCGGTTGTTAAAGGTAATTTAAAGTGTTAAATACATCATATTTGGGACACCTGATCGAAGTAGAATGCATAGTAGAGAGGAATCGGGGCTAAAATACACACGCCTTGGGCATTCATTGGTAAAATTTTAAAAATGAGCAATATTACAGAGCTTAGGTCAGAGGAGGGAGAAAGACGCTGGGTTATTATGTAGCAGCCATACTCTAACAAAGTACACCTTTTGAGTCATTCCGGCTTACATTTATATAAAGAGAAAGCACACACTGCCGTCAAAGACACCGCTCATTATTCTTTATATATCCAACTTTTTTCCCCACACTGACATCCAGATTCTTCAATTGGTGAGATTTCAGGTACCTTTCCCCAATCACCTTTGTGATCTTGGACTACAACTTCTATCAGCCCCACTGTTGGGGATTGCTGAACTAGAAAACATATCTGCAAAACCTGGCTTGAGTTGGGTGGCATGTTGAAGCTATATGACTTTCCATGCCAGTGGGATGGGGAATCCTTACCAGGTTCTGGCTAGCTTTAAAAAGAAGCCTTCTATGGTGCTGGACTTAGGCAGAATTAGCATTCAGCACCTTGCACCGGCTTTTTGAAGCCTGAATCAAAGTCCGGCATGGATCCACTGCCCCATGGACTTGGAAGCCACCACTGCATCTAACTATAATGACCAAGCACTCCCCTATTCCAGGAATAAGCTGACTGTGGAAGAAAATGTATAGCCCAGAGGTACCTCCTTGCTACGTCTCACTTGCATCTGAGGACAGGTTTGGACCCAAAACACAGATACAGGTTCAGATCAAGGGAAGCAACAGTATCACAGGGAGGTTCTGTATGCAGCTTTGGGCACCACATTGAAGAACAACAGACTAGAACACGTCCAGAGGAGGGCAACCAAAATGGTCAAGGGTCCAAAAACTGAACCCTGAGGCCAACGGTTGGAGGACATGGACATGGTTGGCCTGGAGAAGACTAAAAGGAGGTATAACAGCTATCTTTAGATATTGGAAGAGCTGCCAGGCGGAAGATGGAACAAGCTGCACCAGAGACAGGAACCCATCCCATGGATTCAAATGGCTAGAAAGGAGATTCTGATTCAACATTAGGAAGAACGTCCTGACAAGAGATGTTTGACAGTGGAACAGATTGCCATCACAAACTGGTGGACTCCCTTTCATTAAATGGAGATTTCTTGCATGGCAGGGGGTTGGACTGGATGGCCCTTGTGGTCTCTTCCAACTCTGATTCTATTCTATGATTCTAGGCTGGGAGGCCACATCTCAGGGGTACTTTAGATGTGGGTTTCAGCCCTGGCAGAGGGTTAGACTGACCAGCCCTTGGGGGTCTCTTTTCCAATCCTATGGAGCCCCTGCTGGAACTCCCAGTGGTGCAAAACAAACCCATTTACAAAATTTAACTAGAATGGGGCTTTCAGACATCCTCATCCACCTCTAACCATCTTATTTTTCTCCACTACTTCATGCTTCCTTTTTGTCTTTCCACAAAGCCTCTTAAATGAGAGGACAGAATACCTGGGCACTTTGTTCAGATTCTTGTACTTAGAGCTGTCCGTCTGGAAGCCCAAAGTGTGTGTAAGGGGTGCATTGGCATTTGAACCGTACCAGAGAACACTCACATTAGTAAGGCAAGACTGCAGCATCACCCGGCACAACAAAAGCCCAACAACAGCCTGGCATCCTGGAACTTGGGTATGTATGAGCCCAGTTGCACTTGCATCATTTCTTTTTGAGAGCCAGCTGTGTTAAAATGTGGCCATGCTTTGTCTGCTCTCTACACTAAATGTGTTGTCTTTGGGGTAGAAGGGCCTGTTGAAAACAAGGCTATTCCCCACTTGAAAAAAGCCCCATACATTAATGGATTGGCACCTGAGTACAAAGTAAATGGCGGACAGGAGGAGGGCAAAAATGGAAAAAAAAGATGGCGGCACAACAGTTTACCTTAAATAGGTTGTGCGTTCTGGAGGCTCCTCTATGTCTGTATCTATTCAGGCCATTGAATTTAGCCCAAGAGTAAGCAACTATCAGAGGTTAAGGGGTTGCCCCTTCACAAAAGTAATTTTAAAAAAGGAACTCACTTCCGGTTAAAAAATAAGGCCCTAAAATGACCCATTTGGGGCTAATATGGCAAACTTGTCTCTATCTTTTTTAGGCAGTTGAGGCAGGGGTCCAAAAATTGCCAGGGAGGGCCTTCCCAAGGCCGATGGAGCACACTTTCCCAAACCTTGATGTGGCTGGTTCCCAGGCTCTCCGAGGGCCCTTTCATTTGTTCTTCTTGCACCACTTCACCCCAGAGAGCATTCACTGAAAAAACAAGCACAAAAACCAAGATGGGCTCAATGAATACACAAAGGGCCTTGCTGAGATCTAAGCTGGGTCTGCTCTTGGCCTAGAATACCTCTGGGCTTAAGCGGGGCTTCTCAAAGGTTCAGAAATCATCTGGCTAGGATAGAATAGGACAGCTAGAATATCTTCTGGGGATCGTACCACTTTCAAACACGAAGGTAAGAAAACTACTGTGTCCAAAATCACCTGACCCACAAAAAGCTAGCCTGGTTGCCAGAGAGATTTCCCCAACACGCTCCTTTTTGAAATGAGCAACGAGGCTGCATTTTATCTGATTTGGTTTTGAATGCTTTCCCCCTTGTCTTGAATTAGGTCAATACCTCAACGGCTTTTTATAAAGTAGATTTAAAAACACAAAAACAAACAGTGCAAAGCTAGGTCAGCAACAAGTCCACATCTTAGCAAAGGCAAGATTACAGGGCAAATGCTTATGTAAGGAGGTTAGTATTTCATTACGTGGCCCCAGCTCATTCGCTCTGACAGACAAGTCCTCAAGCTACTGGCTATGCATGCGCAGGGATATCTAAGGTTGGTCCCCTTCTGAGAAGGAAAAAAAACACATTTAAGATAAAGGGGGGTAAAACAGGAAAGAGTGGCTTCCGCTTTAAAAGCAAACTGGAACAGTAGCGAGCAGCAAAATCTATCTATGATTTCAGTAGAGTCCCTTGGAGCATACTCAGAAGCTACATGTTATTCTGTAAAATGTATTCAACCATGAAACATACCAGGAAGTGTTGGATTATTAGTTTGTTAAAAAATGAAAATAAAAGAAAACAACCCTGAATTTTGTACATATTGACAGAGAGATCAAGTACAATAACAGCAAGTTCTAGGTAGTGCTTCAAGAGCTGGGCGGAACTGGTTTTGCCTCCCAGCACATGTTTTCCACTTGCGTTTGAACACCGTCACACTGAAAACCCAGCTCTCCAAGCTTCTGGCAACGTTGAGCCCTTTTTTGACAACAGAGAAAGAAAATCACTTTTCCCCTTGCTTTTCTGGAGGACTTGGAAGCCTAAAGGCAACGCCACCTTCGCTCCTGAGATTACAGTCATATTTGATCCTCGAGGAAACACAAGCCCAACTGCTTGTCAACAGAGCTGCGGTGTATCTACCGGCCAAAAGCCGAGTGTTACTCAAGCCCCCAATGTGACATATTTGTCTGTTGTGTTTCCATGCAGAAAAAAAAGATCAGTAGAAAAAGGGAGGTGGAGGAATAACAAAATACCTAAGCAAGAAAAGATGCACGTTACTCCTGCAAGTTGCAAGCAGGCTTTCCATTCCCACCTGGTCAAAAAGTGCCATTTTGAACGGACTCTGCAAAGACAGGCCATCATCTCTGCAAAAGGGTTGGCCCTCTCTTCCCACCCAAATGTCCCTTTTCGTTTTTGGTTGCTCATCTGCTGTTTGTAACGTCCACGTGACGCTCCCTCCGGATGGTGTCTAAGAGCAGGCTTGCTTGCGTCCCCAATCTTTTGATGCTAGATGTGATCCAGTGATGGTCTCCAGGGCCCATCAAGGGGATGGATTCTGGTTTGTCCAGCATGCTGTCACAAGCGGAGCTGAATGCTCAGCTTCTGCATGGATGCCCATGTCCCCAAAGGCTGGATGTTGAACTTGGGCTCCACAGTGTTGTCTTTCCACAGAAGCATACTTTGCAAAAGAGCTTAAAGAGAGGGGGACTAATGGCCATGTCGCAACCCAAACAGCGAGCCTCACGAAAGCAATTCATCCTCGCCCACATTTGGCAGGTCGCTGATGCTCTTCAGGTTGTCTTCGCTGCTTTGCTTCCTGCTTTAAAAAAAGAAATTAAATACATGTTAAAAATCAACCAGTTTTGCTTCCTAGTCAAAAACAAGAGGATACTGGAAGAGGTTGCAAAAAGAAGGGGAGAGAGGGTGGTACGTATGGAAGGGTGGCTTGAAGAAGTACAGTCCTGGTAAAGCTTGGCCACTTGAGGCTGCTGACTTACAGTTAAACTGATGTGGCACTGTTTCAGGAGTTCTAGTATGGAAATGACACTCATACAAATGAAGGCTCATGTCAGTAACATTTGGATCAGAATCATTGTATTTTAGCTGGACTTTAATTTCTGCCTTCATTCCCATTTCAGGAGAAAGACAGAAAATCAGTCCATCAATCAATTGGTTGTTTGGTTGGTCCACCTCAAATATTGGCAGCTATGGCCCTCCAGATGTTTTTGAGCTGCAACACCCATTTTTCCCTTACAAGGCATGGATGCAATGGCTGCTGGAGGTCATAAACATCTGGAAGCCTATAGTTCCCCAAGCCTTGCACTAAAACTTTAAACATCGACATGGAAGGAATCAGCACAGAGCCTGAGCTGAATCTTCCCCAGTGCTGAACAAAAGCTCTGCACAGGCATTGGAGCCCTGAAATCTGAGAGAAGTGTGTGACTGTATGTATGTGCTGCAGTTTTGCTATCAATGCAAAAAGGGCTCTATACCCATAGATTTGGAGTCTGGTGCAACTATTCAGGAAATTAAAAAAATTAATCCACAGAGCTGTTTCAGAGCAAATCCCTGCCAATAGCTACGTGCACATCCATCTCTCCGGCCACCAAACCAGCTCAGCCCCTTCCTGCATTACGGTTTGAAACCAAAAGGAAAGAAAAGCCATCATGCCACATATTTCAGACGGGGTCCTAGCACAAGCATTCCACATGGCAGAAGTTGGCCTCATGCTCTCGCTTCCCCCACGGCATGCCCATTTCATCCATTCCTTAGCCCAGTTCACCGCATGACACAGACAGACAGGAAGGACTAGGTGTGACTAGGCAGTCACAGTCTTTACCTTTGACTGATGTGATATTTCACATGTCCTGCTTTGTTTTTTCTGGAGTCAGGGGAGGTCAAGGGGAAGGAGAGGAAGAGGGAGGAATTGGATGTGAGAACGCACACAGTCAAAAAAAAGAAACAGGGCACAATCACCCAGCATCAAACCAACTAGCCACTGTGATATCTGGTTGGAGTTCAAAGAAACCGAATCTCAAACATGAAGCAAGGGATCTCTAAGCAGAATGCAGTGTATGCCACATGTATCCTGATGTTCAGGAACTAGTTCTCCACATAGGATTGGGAAGGACAAGAAGTCCCACCTTTTCTTAAATATTTTTAAAGCGGTTCCTGTCCTCATGGTTAGAACAAAAAGCTTGGAACTATTGCTGCATTCACTCATGACCCTTTTTGTTAGCCCTTTCAAAAATGAATTGATCATCAAGAGAGAGACAATTTAGTCCACTCCTATATTGCAGGTGATGGTAGAAGAATAGAGACAGAAGTTGTTATGGCTCTCGGTAATTATTCTTGTTTTTGACAACATTGTGTTGAAACAACCCAGAGCCTTATGGCACCTTAAAGGCTAGTCAGGTTTTGAGTGGGATGAGGTTTCCTGAGCACAGCACATTTGTCACAGGTATCCTACGAAATGGGCTCCAGTCTATGATAGTTTATGCCAGAGAAAAGATGCTATCATTTAAGATACCACAAGAACAGCTAGTAAAGTGAGATGACAGGATTAACTGGGACTGTCCCTGCTCAACCAGGGCAGGTGGAAGGTATGTGTCATACACAACCATTTCCCCCCTCAAGATGGAGAAACTCAGCACATTCTCCTCTGCTGAACATGGTTGAGAAAGCTCTGCAATGCTTGTCCCCCGTTAGTCATTTTCTTCAAAGCCACCAATCAGCTCTCAAAGAAACTCCCTTTACTCCTGACCCAAATCTTTCACAACGTAAACTTGAAAATTCCCAGCTGACTCCACAGCCCCAGAGAGACTTACATCAACAAATTGCCTGGTGCAGACAAGGATCTCTCTTCTCTTCGGCTCCCTTCAAATGGATTTCCAAAAGATCTTTTCCTGATCATTGATTTTACCAGGATCTGCAAGAGAGGATGCTCATTATTACTGTTCTTAATGCTCAATAATGCCAACTAGATACATGGAGTTGTTACTACTACTGTTGCTGCTGGTTTTAATGCCAGGAATCTTCTATCATGGTCTGGAACTGCAAACCAGCACATTGAAGAGAGAAGTTACTCACAGCCTACTCCATGTTGGACACAGGTTCTCTGAATATGAGAAAGCATTCCAAAAAAGTATTTAAAAACCAGATTCCACCTCCAAAGCCTTAAGTCAGTGGTTCTCAAACAGTAGGACAGATTCCTCCTCCTCCTCCTCTGCTTCAGTCACACTCTTCCTCTTTTTTTTACATACTTTCATATACACAAGACAAGCGAAAGAATGCTTCAAAGTGACTGTATGAGAGAGTAAATGAGTATGTGTGTGAGTGAAAGAAAAAATGAAAGAGTATGGCTGTGTACATATCTGTGAGCACTGGTGCATGTGAGTTTGGCTGAGACAGTATGTGTAAAATTTACACGTGCTGAATTTGGTTTTGAACTTATTTAAATAAAAGTCCTTACTAATTAGCTTACTTGCTGTTCACCGCTATGATCTTTGGAATAGCGGTATATAAATAAAACAAATTATAAAAATTAAGTGTTATTTCCTGATAAAATGTTACAATATGAATATACATGAACAATGGGGCAAAAATACGCACACCCAGCAAACAAAATATTTTTATTTATACACTATGTCAAGCGTCAGGGTATTGACACGTATATAAAGAGAGTATATATATAAAGAGAGTTACGCGATTAAGAAGTTTGAGAATCACTGCCTTAAATGATACAGCATAGAATGTTATCACCTCAGTCCTTTATTATCTCATTCTGTGTAATGGACTCTTAGCCAAACAGTAGAGTTCCTTGAGTGTTTCAACAGGTATAAAACCAATCTTGATCTGTTGTGAAGACAGGGCGGCAAAATCCCTACAGCACCAACCAAGGCAGAAGAGGCAAATGTAGCTTTCCAGGGCTCACTCACCACAGTGGCCAAGCTTGGGATGTGTTTCACTGAATTCTCCACCTCTTCTTCGGTCACCTCAACAAGTGTGCAGTTCTCATCCTCTGTTGGCAATGGTTCCACTCCATTTTTGGTAACCCAGGGGTGCACCTTGTTTGAAACAGACAAAAGACTCATCCTGTTGCCTTCTCAGAGCTGCAGACACATCCCAGTTAACAAAGCAGATATGTTCCTGGACCTGACTTCTTTAATAGTAAATTTGGTACGAATGGCAGAAAACAAACAAACAAACAAACAGGTAAAACAGAGAATGGGTTCCTACACCACAACAAAGAAGATCAGTTCAACATGTTTCAGCAAAATGTTCTATTCAAAACTGTCAATGTGCACATGTGAAACAAAGCAAGCAGGTCAGGGAAGCCCTGTATAAATAAAACAAAAACATTTTGAACCTTTGAGAAACCCTGCATCACACTCTTTCCCAGCTTTATTTAGTGCATTGTTTAATACAGACAAATGGCTGCAACCCAGCACTGAAAGTCTGTGTTTCTCCAGACCTCCTTTGTTGTCTTTCCAATGCTGACGCTGCTAAAAAATCTTCTAGCTAGGTAGAGGATGATGAGGCGTAAACAGCCATTGTAAAAATGAGTTTTGCTAACAGAGGTGTTGGCTGAATCAAGTCTGTATGGATTTCACAGCTAAGAAGCAAATAATAATAATAATGATAAAAACCACCAACACAAATGGTAGCAAGCCTGAGTATTGTTACAAAGAAAAGAATTACCAGGGGCTGATGTGGAATCAATATAAGGAGGACACTGGGAAGTGGGGGAACAGTTGACAAAAGTTGACATCCCTTTATCCTGTTATGGCTAAAACCAAATTTAGAACAGTGGTTTACACTGTTTACAAAAGCGTTTGACAATTTTGAGTGGTTTTGGGGGCACAAAGAATCCCTAATTCAATACAGCTACCATAAAATAACCCACAGCTAAAGCTGTGGCTCAGACATTGAGATACACACCATGGTAACTTCTAGATTGGACCTCCTGCAATATGTTCTCCATGGGGCTGTCTCGGAAGAGGGTTTGGAAACTGGAACTGGTCCATAACATGGCAGCTGGGCTGTGAACTGGAGCCGACTCTGGAGAACACATATAAGGTCCTTATACAAACCAATGGTGTGACCACAGTGGAAACACCGTATACACTTCTGGCCGCTGCATCTCAAAGAGGGCCATCACAGAGGTGGAAAAAATTCAGAAGAAGGCAACCAACATGAACAGGGGACAGGGCCAACTCTCCTCTGAGGAAAGTCCTTTTAGGGACTTTTAGCTTTGAAAAAGATGATGAGGGACAAGGTCAAAAATTTTTAAGCTGTGTATGGTGTAGAAGACAGATATACAAGATGCAGCCCCTATGCAGACCCTAGTATTTTAGTATTAAAATTTAGTATTTTTACTAGGGTTGCTTGTTTAATAGTTATGTAATTATTTGGTTCTTAGATTTTAAACTGTAGTTTGTTTTCATCTGTATTGTAAGATGCCTTGTGTGTCATGCTGGGAGAAAGGTGGGATATAAATTAAATAAACAATACATACATACAGCAAACACATAAATACATAAACAAGCAAAGTAACTATAGGAAAAGAAAGTTCTTTTTAAAATGTGCCATCCAAATGCAATGGATCTGTTGAAATTTATTTGACACAGATTTTAATCTGTTTGTAAAATGCTTTAAGAAACTCTGAGGCTATAAGATACAGGAGTACTTTTATAATAAAGTTTTCAGGCTCAGAAAGTAGTAGAGATGGCAACAAGGAGAAGCATGCCAGTCCCAGGCCCACAAAAACAGGGACTCAAAGAAAAGAGGAGCATCCTGAAAAAGTTAAGAACGCCATACCTCACAAGAGGTTTGGGATTAACCGTCAGATACCTTAATTTCTGGAACAGTGATCCTGGATTCAGGACTTTTGTCCAGCATCTTTGTTATCAGATCCTTCAGTTCATCAGAAATGTCTGGCCTGCAGTGGTTTTTTAAAAAGGGGGGAAATCAAGAGGAGTCAAAACAAATGAACTTGGCAGAGCTGTGCCACATAAGCTATAGCATGAGAATAACAGCTCTCGTTTCTTTTCTTTTTAACAGCAATTTTCTAGTCCTTAAGGTTACAAAGCTAGGTTTCAAAATATCCTTGAGCACAGAAAGGAACGGGCAGAGGAATGTAACAGAAGCTAAATGCACTCGGTTAGTTTTCAAACATTTGAGTGGGTCTGTGGCCCCACACTTAAAATATTCATAAACGCTTATATGGGGTATACTCACTGGTCTGGAAATTCCAGCATCTGGCTCTTGATTTTGCTGTGTAAACTTAGAATTCGCTCATCCATAAAAGGACACTAAGAAGAAGAAGAAGAGAACCCAACAAAGCATTACAAAGCAACATGTGGTTTAGGGCTAACTTGAACCCTGGTCTCCAAAATCACACTCATTCAGTGGGCATCATTTACTCATATATAAGTGAGTTCTGTAATTCACTTGTCCTTACTAATGTACAGAGCTTAATGCTGGCCAGAGCTTGGAAAAGTTACTTTTTTGGACTCTGACTCACAGAATGGTATGCTGGCTGGGGGATGCTGCGAGCTGCAGTCTCAAAAAAGTAACTTTCCCAATCTCCAGTCCTAGCTAGCTTTATGCCTTGGCTCCACATGTAAAGAATGTGTGGAACCTGCAATAGCTTTGGCCTGGCTTCTGACATAGGAAAAACTACATTCATTTACATTTATGTCATCTTAGGGGGAATTTTTCAGTCACTTAGTACTTCAACCAACATACAGCTAAGAACAAGAATACATTTTTTTAAATGGTACATTTTAAGTTTTAGATCATTTTTACACCACAATTTTTGGGTGGTGTTACAGGACCTCTTAACCTTGCCATAGTTTACGATCGCAGCTAGTCTTCATCTGCTTGTGCATCCACCAGCCTCAGTAATTTAGGAAGATGGGGAGGCTTTAGTTACCTGTCCAAAGACGAAACAGTAGAGCGTGATCCCCATTGCCCAAACATCTAGAGCCTTAGAAAAAAGATGGAAGAGCGGGGAAGAAAGAAATTAAACATCATCGACCTTTTCCCAACTTCTTCCACACATAAACACCATCTGTTTGACCCTCAGAACCAATCTTCTCAACTGGGGAAGACTATGAATCCAGGCTTTCCTAGTTTTAGCATGTGGTGTGTTTTGGCCTTTGAACCAATTCCAACAGTCTAGTTTCAGATGATTAACATTACATAGATCAAGAGTGGGGCATACAGCTGCCCAAGACCATTTTGTAGTTTTGTACTAAAATGTCCTCCAAGTCCCCAAAAGGGCAATTTTTGTACCCCCTTCAAGGAACTGTTTCAAGCTCAAGAGAGGCTTATTTTTAAACAAAACGTAAAGCAGAAGTTTACCTCCAGTTTACTTAGTGCTTGAAAAAGCAGCCCAAGGAGGTCTAAAATATATGGGGATAATTTTAATGAATTTTTTAAAATTAAAAATTAGGTCGCATGGCAGGAGGAGAGTACCCTCACAAGCCTTGATATTTGCCCACCCTGTATGAAATGGTAGAGCATCAGAATTGTTTGAACAGTCTCTCTGCCTTGCCCTGTCCATACCTTTCCAGAAAATATTTTTCTGGTTTCCGAGAGGGTTTCTGGAGCCATGAACGCTGGCGTGCCCACTGTGTTGGTCAACAGAGCATCTGTCCCTTTAAACTCATTGCTCACACCAAAATCAGCTATTTTGATGTGCCCGTCTTCTCCGACTAAGAGGTTGGAAGGCTTAATATCCCGGTGGATTATCTTCTGATAGTGCACTGTGAAGACAGGATAAGACAGAAACCTGACATGGCATGAAAGCTTGACATGGCTTGAAGGCACTCCATCCTTTTTTTATGTGCATGTGTGTATATACCTTCAAATCACCTGGTGACTTAGGATGATCCCATGAATTTCATAAGCAAGGAATACTCAAGAGGTGATTTGTCATGGCCTTCCTCTGAAATATAACCTATAGATCCTGGTATTCCTTGGTTATCCCCCCATCCGAGTACTAACCGGCCCTGAACCTGCTTAACTTCTGAGATCAAACAGGACCTGGTGCTTCCAGGATATTTAAGCCACATACATCTTTGGGTTCATTTTCCAAATCAGAAGGGTGTTGGAGCCTTCACTGCTATATCCCTATGCTGAGAAAGAGAAAGCTACTGTGGCAAAGTGTTCAAGGCTGCAATGGTTATGTGATAGTGAAGAGGTGTCACGCTGCACTCGCTCAGAGTCATGTCCTCTTCTAGTTGTTCCTCCTACTGCAGAACCAAGTCATGGGACTACAGAGAAATACAAAAGCTTTAACTCCAGTGATAACCGTATGACTTTCTGCACTTCCCACTCCCTTGTCATTATTTTTCTAAACACCGCCAAGAAAACTCACAATATTCAATGCCTTTGATCAGGTCTTGGAAGTAGAACCGAGCCTGGTCTTCAGTAAGAGGTTTAAGGTTTGGGACTTCCATCACAGGCCTGCAAAGACAAGATTCAGGTTGGCCTAAAAACAAGGCCTTTGTCAAGTCTGTGGCGACAAGTAAGTCAAAACCAGGCAGTTGTAAAGTGAGAGGCAGTAAACTTTCATTCAAGAAAGCAGCACAACCTTTATCCATGCAAAAAGCAGCTCCAAGTAAGGAAAGCATGGCTGAGTCAAAAGCTTTATAGTACCAGATGGATCCTCAGTGGTCCGCAGTGTCGCCTGACACCTGCTGAGATGGCAGCTGCAATACTATTTTCTGGATAGAGCTGGCACTGAAGAACAACAGAGAGCAAGCTACCAGTTCTCTCTGCTCCAGCAAGCCACCATAATGGTGCAGATCGCTATCCCATTTCCAGACCCTCCGCCATTTCCAGCAGTGGAGGCTGGTGGCTCCAATGTCAGAGGGAACAGGGTCCTAGATAAAATTCCTTTAAAGATCAGGTTTGAAAGATCAAATTTGAAACTGGAGTGGATTCACTGCTCCAATGACATTGCCACCACCAGCCTCCACCGTTTTCAAGGGCCTTAGGACTTCCAATATGTAGAATCTGCAATGACAGGTTTGAGAACATGAGACCAAGACCTGAAGCAGTCTCAGAAGCTGAAGGTTCAGCTCTGAGTCTGCTTTAGATCAACCTTTCCTAATATAGTGCCCTCAAGTCACTGTGGTCTAACTACTTAGATGGTGGCCACTATGATTCGATTGGCTGGGGATGATGGGAGTTGCAGTCCAAACACACCTGAACAACCCCCCCCCCCCCCCCAATAGGTTGATCAAGACTCTACTACCCTTGGGGCAAGTGACTGTCTTTTTATTTGCCTGTTTTGTGATATGTGCATTAACAGCTTTGTATAAATTAATATTAAGAACAACAAGCTTACCCTTTTTTCACAAGTTCAAACACTGAAACACAAAAGAAAGAGGTGACTGTAAGGAGAAAAACTAGAACATGAAAAATCTGTCCTCTGTTTAAACAATGAACCTACTAGATAGGCTTCGTGCAACAGAAATGAGTTCCACACATGCATGTTGCTTATCTCCTTTCATGTACTTTGCCTAACTAGTTACTTTCTGGTTTGTGGTAAATTACATCTGTGGTACCTTGAAAACCAACCAAGGTTTGCGCCTGTCCTACAAATCGAAGTGTCAGCCTGGTTCACAAGGCAAATGCTGCCTAGTTTTTCACTGTGAATATAATGGCGTATTACTTTGGCTGACTGGAAACCAGAGAGTAGCTAACTACACAATATATATACGGAAAGCAGAGAGCAGTCTAAATCTTGACTGCATGATGCCCAACACAGGGCCTTTTAATATCTCAGGTAGAACAGCAGATGGCACCTGTGCCCTGTCTAGGTCAAGGTATATAGCAGAAGCGTCCAACAGCAAAGAGGCCAGAGGCCAATTTCTTCTCCAAGCCCACTCCTGCAGTCTGCACTCCTACACACAGCAAGCCTGAATAGCTCTGTTCTCCTCTGTAGTCCCTTTCAAATGCCATTACTTCCGGTCACCATTTTGAGAAAGACAGCAGAAGCAAACAGAGATATTTGGGATCAGAACTGAGGTTCTGGGGTGCTTGTGTAGATGAGGATATATTTGTATGTCTTCACACATTTGTGGAATCTCCTGCATGGTTTTGGAGCAAAAGTGGCCCAAAATCTTGCCCTTTTAAAAAAATTGGGGGATTGTTGGGGGGCTTCGAGGGCCAAAAAAGCAGGGCTAGGGGATCCATACGTGGCCCACAGCCTACATTTTGCCCACCTTTGGTATCTAAAGCCAGTCAAGCTACTTTAGTGCATAACACAAAAAACAGAGCTTGGGAAACATTGCCTTTTTTTTTAAGTACAGCTCTCAGAATCCCCAGCTAGCCTGTGTGGGTTGAAGGATTCTGGGAGATGTAGTCCAAAAGCATCACTACTTCCAAGCTCTTACCTGTACATTCTTACCTTGTACATACCTTACCTTGCTATGGCAGCAAGGAAATAACAGTGGGACCGGAGATCAAGTCACTTTGCAAGGACCTGCCAGCAAGTAAGTGGCAGAATGAAGTTGGGGGAAAGCTAAACACTGACAGCTGATAGTCCACCTCCTCTTGAATAACAGTTGGCTAAGAATGTGGCAGCAGGGACTGAATCCAGAAGGACAGTCACACAACTGTATTAAGCTTTTTAAAAATTATATAGGGCTTGGACTGGGAGGAAAACAACTTGGAAACAAACACCAGATGGTGCACTGAGGGAGAAAACATGGAAGCACCATCCATGATCTATTTTTGTCTCTCTCCCATCTGGAACTGGTCACTTGTGCAGCCTGGATGCCTCAAAGCTTGGACCACAGGCATGCACCAGCAATTCCTAAATTAAACTCTATGCAAGGCTTCCAGAAGAAAGCAAGATAGGGAACTTGCAGTGAGAAACAAATGTGCCTTTTACAGCCTAAAATCATCAGAATGACCATGGGTATGTCTGCATTAGGCTATTATATCCCTTTAGCCGCCATAGTTTAACAGTGTGGAACCCTAGGATTTGTGGCTTCAAGAAATACTGAGAATTATCTACAGAGAACTAGAGTGCTGTAGTTCTGCAGAGTATGCTAAAGGATTCCAAGCAGCTCATGAAACTACAAATCCCAGGATCCTGTTGGAAAGAACCATGGCAACTAAATTGGTATCAAACTACTAAATTTTTTCCACACAGAGACACTCCATGTCTTGAAAATCTTCCCCCTAACACATTTTGTAAACTTTGCACACCAGTGCAACACATATCTTGATATACATCTATTCACTGCCTATCATCACCTTTCTGGATGTGAACCAACTGAACAAACTTTGGAGTTAGCTAGTCATTTCAGATAACTGTTTTACGGCTTCAGAGCCCTCGAGGCTACTGGCACTGCCCAGCACAGACCAGAAGGGACACAACAACAGATTCTGGACAGTAAAAAGGAAGGAAATGGTCTTCATACAGTCTATTCGCTAAACTGTGATTTTCACTGCCACAGGAATTAGCCACAGCTGCCCATTTGTATGGCTTTAAAAGGAGGTCTCACCTCAAGTTTCATGAGATAGCCTCTCGCAAAATTATCAAACTTCCCCAAGATTTCACATCTTATGGGAACCTCGAAACTCAGGAAAATCTTAAAATAGCAGGTCAGAAGTCATCAAGAGATTAGGAATTTGCTGCCATGAGAAGAAGAGAGAGCACTCACAAACCCATGAGATGGTACATAAGGTGCAGCATTTTTGCTACATACCAAGTGCTCAAGGGTCTATCTGTTTGAAGCATGGCTGGTGTCTTCTCTTCACATTCACACTGATCAGAATACAGGATTTGGGAGGTCCCAAACTGCACCAATATGGGAAAGGATTTTCAGACCCTAAATAAGGGGAAACCTATATACCTGGGAAGCCTACTAGTTGGCCACAGTGGGAACAGGATGCCGGATTAGACAGGGCTCTGGTCGCCAGCATGACTTCTCTTTTATTCTTAGCATGGCAAAATGGATGAGAAGAGGGGTTGCTTACCCATGTACAGATGGTCTTCGCTGGGATCATCTAGCACCTGTCAATGCAGTAGGATGGGGGGCAGGAAAAGAAAGCACAGATGATTCGATAGACCACATTCACCTAGATTCAACACCTGGATGGACAGTGATGGGAACTATAGTTCCAAAATAACCCAAGGGTCATAGAGTCCCAGCCCTGCTCTGAAAAGGATTCACTGTATTTCAAAAGAACAGAAGCCCCACTACAGGTATAGATGCAATGGCAGTAGCTACAGTGGGCCCTTGGTATCTGCTGTGGTTTGGTTCCAGGACCTTGTGTGAATACTAAAATCCATGGGTGCTCAAATCCCATTGTATACAATGGCATAGTAAAATGGTGCCCCTTATTTAAAAAAAATGGTAAAGTCAACATTTGCTTTTTGGAATTTTTAAAAAAATATTTTCAAGCCATAGATGGTGAAATCTATGGGTGCAGAATCTATCGATATGGAGGGCCGACCGTATATCCATTGTGCTCTAAGACAAAATTTGCTTCAATATCAGGGGACAAGACAGTGTTAACAGAGGCATCAGCCATATCAACAGCACCCAGTTGAGGGTGCTCTAGGGCCTTGCCCAACAGCCTCATCACTTTTAAGTAGCATGAAAGGATTAAGCAAATGTTGTAAATGAGATCAAACATTTCATATCAAAATAAAATTAAAACGAGGTTACTTTTCACTTCCCATTGAGATTATCTACATGAACGCCATAAGCTTCCCATACCCATATTTTTCCCGTGATCCGCTTAAGTCTTCCACGGGTTTGAAACCCAGTGTTTAAGAAAAACAATTCTGGAAGCCCCCCCCCCAAAAAAAAATTGTAATATTTTAAAGCCACAGATGGTTGAATCCATGAATGCAGAATTCATAGATATGGAGGGCCGGCTGTATATTCAAGACATCAAAAACTGGCCTCACCTCCACCAGCTTCACGACATTTGGGTGATCGAGTTTCTTCAAGATGGCAATCTCTTGGTAGACCTGTTCAATGGGTCCTTTGGGTTGGCAGAAGCCTTCTAAGGGGGGCTTGGCACCACGAGGGGGTGGACGGCCTGTTTAAGATAACACAGGTTGGCGGGAGGGGGTTGTGTGTTGAGTATGTGTGGTTGCAAAGTTGCTTGAAACTCCCTTCTAGCAGGGTTAGACTGGTCCCCTCTTTGCTATCTTTCCTGTAGGCAGGTGAAGCCTTTTGTGTCTCAAAAGAACTTTCAGGACTGGTGGTGCATGGAGAAAGGGCCCTTAAAGTATATTGTCTCTCTATATATATATATATTTTCATTTTTCTTTTTTGATGGGATTGCTTCTAATTTGTCATCAATTTAAATACATTTTAAACTTTTGCATAAGGCTTTTTTTTTTTTTTTGGCTATGTTTGTTTTAACCTTTATAAGCACAGAATCCAACGGCTGGGGGAAATGTGGAATTTAATAAATAAAATTAATAGTAATGGTATCAATTCAGACCCCCCCACACACACACACACACACTTCTCACTTACGTGGGAACCCTGCTTGTCTCATCAGTTTCTTTTTGGAAAGTACCTTCATTGCCTGCAAGACAAATTGGCACAAAAGTAACTATACATGCTCAGGAAACAGTCAGAGAAATCTCAAACCTAAGCCAGGCGAGCACCCCACTTGCTGAAGGTGTCCCCTCTTGCTGAGCTCTATGTGTGGCCTTTTCCGTTCCTGTCAGCACAACCTGCTCCCCCATACGTTGGCTCACGGACTATTACTCACATAGTAGGTGTTATCGTTTTCGTTGTATGCCAGCTTCACAACTCCATAGGAGCCCTACAGAAACGGTAGACAGGAAAAAAGCCACTAAATGTTGTAAGGTAAGGGAGAATCACCCAGAGCATCACTAATGGCAGCAGTAGCAACTTTTTTAAAAAGAAGGAGCATAACTTTGATCAGAAGCAAAAGGGACAAAGCTAAGGCGCCACAGGAACAAAGAGTTCAGGTCTGGAAGACTGGCTTTCCCAGTCTTCGGAGCACCCTGTAGAGGGGACTAGCAGAAAAGATAGGGGAGATATGCATGGTAAGTAAAAAAAATGTTTTTAAAATCACTCCTGGATTCTTTTAGTTCTCTCTCAGATCCACACCAGGTTTTACCCTGTCATTCTGGGATCATGGGAGGGTGCAAGATGTCAGTTTACTAGGAATGCTTTTGGGATTGCCCCACAAAGGTCCAGAAAAGCACTGTGCCTCAAGGGATTCTCCAGGTGGCCTTATAGTATGAGTGAGGAAAATGTGGTCCATAGGTGACCCCTCAGAACTATTTTAAGCCTCCTATGGGATTAGGGGAGCAATTTTGCCACCCCAAGAAATTCTTAGCCCAGAAGAAGATTTTTTTTTTACTTGAAACAAGAAATTACTATTTTTCAAAACAAGAAGTCAATCATTTTCAAAATGGAAAGTCAGTCTTTTTTGAAACTAGCCTCTAGCTGACTGGGACTCCCAAAAACATGGAGATTATGCTGGGGCAGACCTTCAATGTCCAATGGAGGGACAAGTGCAGTTCTGCAACCCTTGCCAGTTGTCCACCCCACTTTATTCCTATCCCTGGGTGTCACAACGGGGCACACACATCAGTCTTCCTAATGTCACAACTTGGGGATCCCCGACCAAGTGAAGTCATTTCCAGATGTAGTGTAGGCAACCCAAACCAGAACAAACAAGCTTCATTTATATACCGCTTCATACCGCCCAAGTAGTGTCTAAGAGGTTTACAACTGTAAGCTAATTTGCCCCCAACAATCTGGGTACAGTGGTACCCCGGGTTACGAATGTAATCCGTTCCGCGGCGCCATTCGTAACCCGAAATCTTTCGCTAGCCGAAAAAGCCATAGGTGCTAGCACTAAAAGCCGCGATTTCGTGTGAAAAAGCGCCGAAAAGCACCAAAAAATTTTTCGTAAGCCGAAAAAAAAAACGTAACCCGAAAGTTTTTTCCTATGGGATTTTTTCGTATCCCGGAAATTTCGTAACGCGGTGATTTCGTATCCCGGGGTACCACTGTACTCATTTTAGCGACCTCCTTGGAAGGATGCAAGAGTCGAGCTTGAGCCCTTTTGCTGGTCTTGAACTCGCAACCTTATTTATGGTTTTGAGTGAGTGGCTGCAGTACAGGCATTTAACCACTGTGCCACCAGGGCTGGACCTGCATTGCTAGTTGCTCCTCTTTCAACACCCTTCCCCCAAGGCATGCATTTATAAATCCAATTTCCAGTCCAAATACTTATGCACCAAGTTCACAATGCCTTTTAAAAAAAACCATGAATCACCTTTCCAATTTCATCTTTTAACGTGTATTGATTGAGCTGCACGCAGTCCTAGAAGAGAGGACAAAGCCAGAAACAAAAGGATTCATTAGGAGACGCTGGAAGCATAATGGATGCCATTAATTTAGACAGCATTTAGAAAAGTTCCTATTTTGGAGTACAACGCCCATAATCCCCTCCCCCTCCCACAGCCAGCATGGTCATGGTCCATATTGGCTGGGGGGTTCTGAGAATTCGTGTTCCCCCCAAAGTAACCTCCCCCCATCTCTGTTTGGGGGTATAGTTCACACCCTCTCCTTCCAGTTAAAATAAGACAAGTATTCCTCTTTAAAAGCATGTTGGCTGGGAATGATAGAAGGTGCAATCCAATATATCTGGAGGACTTGTGGTGAGGAAGGCTGGCCTAAATCATATTGTTACTCGTTCTGAATCCTACAGACAAGGAGAGGGATATGTACAAACAAGGTATAAAAGTATTTAATGTTGAATTATTACAATATTTTAAGACACCCTTCCCCTGGGATTCACTAGGAAACTGCTGCAGAGGAAGAAAATATTGATTAAGTTCTTATGTGATTGATTGCTTATTAATCAGCTTGATTACCCCCATCAGCCAGTAGGTTCAAGCATGCCCAAGAGAGATGGCAACCCATTCCCAGCTTGCCTACTGCACAACGCAAAACTATCATCCACTGAACTGCAATATGGCATTAGAGGTACTGTACACTTTAGAGACACAACGTAACGTAGAGGTGGTCAAGTGCATGGGAGCCAGGGCCCAAATTCCCACCCCAGGTCCCTCTCACAGGCCGCACCTCACACTGCAACCTCCCAGATACCTCTGTTTTCTTCTGCAGTCCCTCTCAAAAAGGCAGAAGGAAGTGACACGTCATACCCCGTTGCCATTTTGAGAAGGATGGCAGAGGAAAACAAGTATTTGGAGGGAAAGGATTCTCAGTTGGAGGTGGTATATTTTTGCATATTTTCACATGTTTCAGGGTGTTCATTGTGTTGTTTTGGGGTAAAATTTGCCCTCAAATCACTCGTTTTTTAAAATGTTCTCGGATGTTTAAAAATGTTTTTTAAAAATGCTCCTAGATTTTGAAACTCCCTCCTTAAAGAAAATAAGATGGCTCTGTCTTTTTTGCCTTTTTGGCACTAAATGATGACTTTTCTATGCCAGTGAGGCTTTAACATTTGATTGTTGACAAGTGATGGGCTTTTTATAGTGCTGCACACCTTAGGGTCCCCGTAAGTCGGAAATGCTTTGAAGGCACACAAAAACAGTGACAAACCGTTTTTAATCTTTGTTTTAAAGTAATATTTTAAATGCTTTTATTTCTGCAGTTACTTGAATGCTGGTTTAACCTCACCTTTTTTATGTTTTAACTCTGTTTTTATTGTACATTTTTTGTCTTGTGTATGCTACCTTGTCTGGGAAAACAGCGGATATAAATGAAGTGATGGACAGACACATTTCAGACTGTCAAATTCACATGCCAATGTCTTCTCCAGATTTTACATATTCCCAGTCATAGATTTTATTACAGACACCATTTGCCAACAATCTGGCACACTATATTCCAAAACACAGGATGAGCATCTGCAGTTACAAACAGAGTGAAATTTTAATAGGGGGAGGCAGTGGTGACAGGGAATAGAGATAATCCCAGAATATGGCGCCAAATGCACCCTTTTGCTGCCTTGAATCTCTTCTCTGCGAGAACTAAAGTTTTGGAAATGGGGACAAAATTCTGACAGGATGGTGGCGTCATGTCGGCTAAAGCTGGTCAGGTAATACCTCTTGACTCGCTACAATGCTGTGGGTAACTGTGCAAGGCTAGTGGGCCACATAAAAAAAACATGGGTACCTTGGAGTGCCACACCACTGGGCCTTCTTCCCCTTGCAAAAATAAAATCTAAAAAAATTGCACGTATTTTGTCCACAAACACCCTTGGAGGACTATGATTTGGCTATTTTACTATGATTTGGCTATTTTAGGCCCAGGAGAGGCCTTTTCTAAAAAGAGGTGTGCAGAAGTCACTTCCTATTTCAAAAATGCCTCTCCTGGGCCTCAATTGGCCCCCAGAAGATATTTTGGGCTAAAAGACTGACCCAAGGGGCCTCCAAACATGATGGAAATGCCCTCTACCCCCTCCCCCTGAGGGCATTTGATGGGCATTCTGGAGCAAATAATAATGACTATAGAGCTAGAAAAACAGCCCTGGGGACGATATGCAGCCCATGGGCCAAGCTTTGCCCACCCTTGCCCTACAAGGACTGCCCTTGCCTCTCTTTATTTGCGTCTACTCCCACCCTAAACCTAACTAAAAATGGGTCCGATTGAGAGTGAAGGAGTACTTGAAAAGAACTTTACCCTATCTGGCCCCACAGTAATAACTGGGTAGCTGAATGCTCTCTTGCCACCTTCCCAACCTCAATGTTTTCCTTGCCTCCTCACTCAACTTTCCCATCTACTGAGTAAAATATGTAGAGAGTTGATGCCAGCAGCCAAGCTGCATTAGCATAAGTGCATCTTGCCTTCTAATGCATAATTGAGAAAGAGCGGTGCTGAATGCCTCTGTGCCACCCACCTCTCTGGTTTTAATCAGCTGCAGTTGTCATAGATCCCGAGATGCCATATATGGTTCTCTAAAGAATGTCTCCTTTTCTTCACTGGTCTTATTCTCCTTCCCACGGCTCCCCAAATCCCCTACTAACCCAGCATATATCCCTTTCCCGACAGCAGCAACAAAGCAAGGGGTTACACAAACAGTGGTTCAAATTGGCAAAAGTGAATGCAGGGGTTTGGAATGGGCAGAAACCTTCAAAATGCCAGCAGCCCCTCTAAGAGGGCCACCTAAAACTGGGGAAAGCCACCAAACAATCAAAGGAGTCCCAGGGTTGTTTTTCTAAGCACACGTGCTTTTCCTTTAGATTTTGTTACATAACTAGAGAATGTCTCAAGGTACTACGCCATGTAGGATAGAAATTTTAACACACCTCTCAACTGTCCTTGTGACTTTCTTCAAAACACACTGGAGTTAATTGGTTGCCTCTAAAGTGCCCTGCAATATATGACAGTACTGTTCCCTCAACTGTCAGCAGGGGATGCCATTAACATGTGCTATAAAGCAGTGCTTCTCAAGCTTTTTGATGTGACAGCCCAGTAATTTCCCCCCACAACGTGCCAAGGAGTGGTACCATCTTGTGTGTATCTATGTGTTTCCAAGTTGTCTGCCTACTTTTGGCAGCCCCATGAATTTCATACAGTTTTCTCAGGCAAGGAAGGTGGTTTTGCCCACTCTTTCCTCTGAAATATTGCCTACAGCACCTGGTATTTGTTGATGGTCTCCTATTCAAGTACTTAGCAGGGCTGACCCTGCTTAGCTTCCAAGTTCAGAAAGGATCTGCAACCTTTAGGCCATGTAATAAAATGTGATACCCTATGTATATGTTGTGTCCATGTACCTTCAAGTCACCAGTTGACTTATGGCAACCCCACAAATTTCATAGGGGGTTTTAGGCAAGGAATACCTTGTGCCCTTCAATTATCATATTAGCCTATCTTCCTAGTAACTTGCTGTAGACTGGCAGCCAATGGCTCCTGGACTGCCACCAGTCCATAGACCACCACTGCTACAAGGAACAGAAGTACCCAGAGGCCTGCAAAAGGCCAGGGCAAGAGGCAACAGCCACAGGATATTTTGGACAACTCATAGCCCTCCAGATAATGGAATCCGACTCCTATCCTAGTCAATACGGCTAAGGATGAGGAAATGTGCCATATGCAGTCCATCGTCTATCTGAAAAGCCACAAATCACCCATCCTTGCCTAGAATAATTGGGCAATATTTCCAAATGAGCGTAACCATTGTCAGACCCACATACACATGCATCCGTTGTTTCTCTTACCTGCAAACCTGTAATGGAAACTCTGTGAGATTCTATGGTTGGCCTCCGGGGCAAGCGCGGTGATGAATGGGGAGATGTAACAGGAGAGTATGGGAGAGAAGGATAGATGTAACGTCCATTGACACCCGCATTACTCCCAGGTGACTGGACTGACTGGGACCTTTCCTGGAGAGAGAGTTTGCGACTAGAGAGGTTAAGTTTGACACGGGGTTCCCTCGCATCTTTTGAAGGAGTCCCCAAAGGGTCTCCAAGAAAACTCTTTTCTTCCAGTTCTCTGGAATCCAGGGCCATTGGCTGTCTCTCACATGGCTCCATGGGTTCCTCATCCTCCAGCTCACCCTGCTGAGGACTACAAGCCGGATTGTATTCTGTGACCACCACAAAGGAATCCATCTCCTCAGAGCGATGAATGGTCAGCAGTGAAAGGCCAAGCAGGACGTTGGGAAGCTCCTGACTCTTGCAGAATGGTACATCGCGGAAAACAAGTGTCTCGGTGGCAGAGCTGTCAAAGACGCATGTTGTCATGATGTGCTTGCCAGCTTTGTTCCAGTGGTGCGGCAATCAATTCCAGCAGATGCTTAAGCAGAAAAACAGATGTAAAACCGTCAATGGGATAGCAAGTTTTGAGTCTCTCCTGTACCAGTGTTTCTTGAGCCCTTGGTCTTCCAGGGGTTTTGGACTTCAGCTCCCAGAAATCCCAGCCAGCATGGGACAGCCATTCTGGAAGTTAAAGTCCCGAACAGCTGGAAGCCAAAACTTCAGGATCAGTGCTCTACATGACACGCTTTTCCATAATGTCCAAAATTCAGTCTAATATGCACAATATACTCAAGCTAGAAATGTTACTCTGGTCGACTACAGCTATTAGGAATTTGAGGGGATGAAATCCCAAAAATCAGGAGAACCAAATTTGAGAACCCTTGTCCTATATGACAAGCTTTTCCCATTGTCCAGAATTCTGACTAATCCACGCAATTAAACGGAGCTGGAAAAGTTACTTTGCAGACTACAAACTCCAGAATCCCCAACCAGAACAGACAGTGGCCCTGTGAGCTAGGGGATTGTGGGAGTTGTAATCCTTCAAAGCCACCTTTTCTAAGGCCTGCAATTAATTCAGGCTCAAGGGGCTCAAATTCTTTTGCAACCCCAGAGATAACACCTCCCAACAGCACCCCAGTATCTGTTATTCCAAGGTAGACTGTCTCTGAGCATGGAAGCTCAAATTCTATGGTTAATAGCTTTTGCACAGCCACCATGCATTTGATGACTCTTTGCCCGCCTTCCTTTATATTTTTAAAATATTTCCACACTGAACTCACCAATTAATCAATCATTTGCTAGAATGAAAGATCATATCTGATTTGTAGATAGATCTGTAAAAACACAACAAAATAAATAACTAACCATTTTCTGCCCTTTCATGGCATCCCAGACCTGCTCCCTGAAGCAGCTGCTTTGATCTGCCTAAAAGTAGGGCCAGCCTGAAAATAAAAACACACACAAAAAAAATCCAGCATAAATAGGAAAGACAATCACATGCTATTATTATCTTTTCCTTTCCATTCCGGGTTATTTTCTTAACACTTTGGAAGAGGAATCATCCAAATTCAGTAGACTCGTCTAAAATTAAAAATTGTGTTAAAGTTATGCCTCTAGCCTAGCAACTATGAATCAGTATAACAGAAGCTACACACCACATATATTTTTTAAAGCATTAAAAATGGAATGAGTGGGTGGATGGTGGCAAATACCTTTGCCTTACAATTATATCGTTGCTTTTTCAGACACCAAATGACACATATAAAATACATCTCCAGCCAGGGTCCCGTTTGGTTTCCTGCACATGTGTTCAGTTCCCTACAAAAGTAGTGGAACATTTCTTAGCCAGTGAAGAACTGAAGATACGACAGCTATCCCTCACCTCATAAAAAAAGTTACACTGCCG
>NC_056531.1:12534277-12558500 GCF_019175285.1 Sceloporus undulatus
ATATATATATATATATATATATATATATATATATATATATATATATATATCAGAAACAGCTCTCTTTATGTATGTGTCCTTAAGGAAGGTGTCTTCTTTCCAGGGAAGTCTTTCTTTGTTAAATATAAGGGAAATGCATGCTATCCTCTTCACATTCCTACACATATGCCAATAAAATAATTTCCACGTAAAACGTAAATGGGTTTGAATATAGTTTTTTGTGGGTTTTATGTGGGAATATAGTTTTATGTGGCCACGTTCTAGAAGAGTTTATTCCTGATGTTTCACCAGCATCTGTGGCTGGCATCTTCAGTTTGAGTCTAACTTTAAATGTTTGAATATAACTTTAAACCAAACGTGTCAAATCAGGGAATATTATTTAGACAGTTTTCCAGTTCTACTTTTTCCAGAAAACCCACATCATTGACTGTACCCTCCAAGGTCTGGGTGGCAGGCATAACTGGCTATATTTTGGGTTGTGCAAACTGGCCAAAGCTTGGGGAGCACTGGTGGACACGAATGGAGAAACAAACCTGTAGGGGTTTGCCGGTGACAGATGTGTCCCAGCCAAGTTCACCCTTCTAAAGGAGAAGGCTGAGTAGCCAAACACAGTGGGCTTCATCCTTGGCGATCCCATCATTCAGCATGTCAGGGCCAGCGGGCATCCACCACTGCTCAAGATAAGATCATAGTCGTATCCTGTGCCCCGCAGTTAAAACTTCTCTAGTCATCTAAGATCACATATACCACATTTCAGAACTTGGACGTTTTCCTCCTTTGAGCTAAAATAGACCAAATACCCCAGCAGCCATGTTGGCCTGAAAATTTTGGAAGCTGAATCCCCCAATCCAAAACCAACTAACCTATCTAAGGTCTGTCAAATTCTAAATTTCTGAGGTGTCAATTTCACTGCACCCATTTTGAGGAGGACTGCATAAAGATGTTCTGTTTTCTGACAACAATAGCAACTTGGAGTGCCTTCGGTTCTGGAGAAAGGATCCATTTCAATTTTGTGGATGATGTAGCAATAGCTGCACCGTTTTGAGTACCTTGTATTGCCATACCAAGATCCCAGGATTGTTTATCATCAAGGAGAAAATGTTGGCCCAGACACATATCAAAATATAGATATTACACCATGTGAAACTGCACTAACAATTTTGACAACCCCATGAGTGAGTCAATGTCAGCAAGGTCCAAGTATTTTTAAAGAATATCATTTTTTTTGCTCCTTCCCTAGACAGAGTCTCTACATTATTCTTTGTAGGTCAAGAAAGTGAAACATGCAATTTATTACGCACCTTAAATTACTATCCTTTGCCTGGCTTTATTCAGAAATGTCGGCTACAAAAAACTCCAGCACAGCGCGGTTGAACTTGTAGCAAATCTTCCATCAATTTAGCTAATGCATTTAGACCCCCTGCTTTTTTATTCAGCGGCTCGGCCTGCACTTAAAGCCAAAGTGAACCTGTTACATTAAGCAGATGCCTTGAGAGCTCAGGAAAAAGACATTTTGTTGCTAAAGGTTGTTGGGATTGCAGGTAAGAATGAAATTAAATCGAGACAATGAACAGGGCCAAGCAAGCACTCCAAAGAGAAAACAACAAGGCTCAAGATTTAAAGGAAACGCATCAGGACTTCCAGTTATGTCGATTTAACAGGGAGAGGATTGATTTAAAAATTGATATCCTACTAAAATGGCTTGGGATTTGAGGCCAGAGCCTCAGGTGCAAGAGCTCCCTTCATGGAAGCTCCACACTTTTGTGGATTTTGGATTTTGTTTTATTTTGCTATATGGCCAAGCATGGCAACCTCTGAATATGTTTCACAGTCCTACATTGATTTCAGTGCAACAGTGTTGCACCTGACTAAGTCAGAGTTCACACCAAGGGCCACAAAGCTGGCTTGTCTACACAAACCTGAGCGAAGGCCAACCACTGTTTAGCGCTTGGACCGAATGCTAAACTGTGATTAATCTATGCAGAAGTTTACAATCCCACTGAAGAAATGGCCTAATGTGAAGTTTTTACTCCGTAACACATCAAATGTGAAGACTTACTGCGATTGTCAAGAGTGAGGGCTTTCCCTGATCCGCACCTCTGCCACTAGTTTAAGGACTTACTCCTGTTCCCCTTGTGTGACACCATCTAAATGCCCTATGAGGATGTATACAACTTTCACCCCCAATGGACACCACACCTCTTTATGCAATGCTGTCACCGCAGACATCTTCTCTGACTCCAAGATGTCAGCATTCCTGAAGGCCAAAGGTGTACAAAACCAAAAACAGTTATTTACAGAACGCTAAACATAAAAAGGCAGAATATTTATGGCATGTAAAATATCACACACTCCTCTCTAGCTAACATAAACCCCTACAAAACACTCATTTATTCCAAAACCTGATTGACTCTTAATCATAAATCTTCCATACCTTCTCACACAGACCATCCAAAGGCTTCATTAATCCTAACATTTCATTCTCTTCCCCTTCCAACAGCTCCTTACCTGGCCACTGGCCGGTGGATTCTGGGTGTTGTTCATTTTTCCAAGCTCCGATCAGGCTGAGAGAGAATGGCTAGCCCAAAGGGCACCCAGAAAGCTTTCCGGGACCAGCTCTATACCACCCAATCTTTGTCGATAACAAACATTCTCTGTCACTTGTAAGCCAATGTGTGTATGCCGTGTTATCAGCTGCGAACAAGATAGCCATCACTCACAGCGCTTTCTGTTTTAGATAGCTCTCAAACCTCATCATCTAAGCTCCCAACTACTGTACTGTATATGCATTATATTTGCATCTGAAGTTCTGGATTACATGCTGTGCAGGTGATGAAGTGGGCTGAACTCCAAAGAAATGTGTCCTCTAATAAACTAGCTAGTATTTAAGGTGCCACAGGACTCTTTGTTGCAACATGCTCAGTGTGGTCACTCCTCGGACATCACTGCACCACACTGGTTCTCTCAAAAAGACCTGCCTTCAGCCACATAAAACAGATGTGTGAATCAACAGGCCCTCCAGATGTTGCCAGACTGCACCTTCCATCATCTTTAGCTAACATAGTCCATGGTGAAGAATGCTGGGAGTTGCAGTCCAGAAATATCAGGTGGGCCACATGACTCCCTCCCCTAATGTACAACGGTCAGACAAATACATGTCAGAGTGATCTGTCAATGGCTGTTTCATCACAAGAATGACACAGACCCTCTTCACTCAGAGGCAGTGTATCTCCAAGTCACAGGTGCCAGAGACAAAGGGATGCGGAAGGCTTATCAGGCCCAGGCAGTCCAAGTGAGCATGCCACCAGAAAACCTGGTTGGCAGCTGTCAGCGGCAGATAGCTAGGCTCAACAGACCTTTGCACTCATGCAGCAAGGTGTGGTTCTCATTCTGAGAGACACTGGCCACCCTCCAAGTACATGACTGAGGTGAGATGTGAACGGATGGCTTTGGCGGCTCACAGTCTGCACTCCTCTGTCCTGAGACCACACACCAGCAGACATTGACCTGTGCAACTAACTTTAGCCATTAGAACCAAACCATTGTGTAGATAAGGCACCCACAAGCTGGAGGCCTTACAGATACACCAACCTACAACTCCCATCACTTGGTTAGGTGGGCCAGGGATGATGGGAACAGTAGTCCAAGACATCAGAAGGGTGCCAGGCTGCATCACTTAAGGATGAGGAGGAACTCGGGTCTGCTACCTCTGCACCAGACTATCCATTTTTAGCTTGACCCATTCGTTCCTATTGTTCCTTCTTCTGAAATACCACCTACAGCACCTGGAATTCGTTGGAAGTCTCCCATCCAAGTACTAACCAGGGCTGACCTTGCTTAGCTTCCAAGATCAGACAGGATCAGATGCCTTTAGGGTATTTAGGCCCTTCCCCTTACACAAGGGGGCATGATATAGCACTTTGAGAAAAAATACTGCCAATTTAGGGCAGCTTTTTAAAAAATCAATTGTTTAAAAATTATACTAGAAGTACTATTGTGAAATATTTGGAAATGGTTTCCCTGAACATAGGCGAAAGAAATATGTCAGTGCAAATGAGAACACTTTTCTTTAAAGGTGAGGGGAAAACCCTAGACTCTGTAATGCAGGGTTGCTTTAATTTAAAGCACAATTTAAGTTGCTTTTGTGAAGGATTTTAATAGTTGAAATCCCCAGCGAGGAAGCCTCTATTTTAACCATCTTTTCTTGTAGAAGTACATGACTGTTTAATATACTCCTAACACATATTCAAAGATGTAGGTTTCATTACAAAGCAAGGTGTTTACTGACAATTACTTTCAAGCGTTGCCAGATTAATTTCCAGTTCATTAAAAATGGGACCCCTTGCCTCGATAGCTAGACTACTACTCCTCATTAAGATTTCGGGCCCGAACAGACAGGCCAAAATAAAGCTGCTTCGGGTTACTTTGGAGGTATACTGCTTAAATAACACATGCATCTTAAGAAGCCAGAAGTTGCGCCAAAGCTGTGCTCCAGTCCTTAGGACTGGAGTGTGGCTTTAGCACAGCTTCTGGCCTCTTAGGACTCATACATCATTTAAACAGCATACCTCCAAAGTGACCCGAAGCAGTTTTATTTTGGCCTGTCTATTTGGGCCTTTAGTTCTTCTCCCCAAATTCTCTATTCGTTGAACTTCTTCTATGTTTTCACAGAGGGAGAGAGAGAGAGAGTAAAAAGCAGAGAAAAGGAAAGATAGATAATGATAGTAGGTACTTTATGTACACCACCGGCAGAACAGGATTCATCAGGCTATTCTCCATCTCCATAAACCAATGTTAACCTGGTCATAGAACATAATTAGAAGTTACATAATTATCAGTCACAATGATATTGTTGACTCGGATTCTTCTTTTACGACTTCCAGAAAAATGTCAAAATCTGGACTTAATTTTTTCCCTCTCGATAGCCGACTTAAAGTTTCAAACTGATTTAGACCACAAATATCTGGTTGCACGTTTTTAAACTGATTTTTACCAACTGTGTTGTAAGGCAGACTCACCCTGTAAAAAAAAAAAGTGAGTAAACAGTATGGCAAAACCCAAGTGAGCACCTATGACAGAAAGCTACCCCAGCGCTTGCAGACTAATCCGCGCACCAGGCCGAGCGAATCAATGCCACAGGCTTTGCTCCTGGCACGCTGCTAGTGCTGGCGCTGCTTTCAAAGTGGACAAAAGCTTTTTCTGCAAAGCCTTCGTAACTGTACTTGAAAGCCGAAGCCCACAAATGCATTTAAGGGCAACACACAGAATAGCAGGAGCAGATGGCCCTGAAGGCTGGTTTTCCATTTACTTTCGGATCTGTGTTTTAGGAGCTCTGCCAAATGGTGCATATAAATAGCTATCCCATTAACTGGGAGTGGTGCCCATAGGGTTGCACCCTCGGCCATGACCATGACCCCACTACCCTCCATGGGGCCCATCTCAGAAACCACACGCACCCCCCAAAGGAAGCAGATTGGCAGGAGGTCGCGTCCACAAGGGAAGTGGGAAGAGTCAGAAAGGAAGTGGTCAGAAGGAAAGGCGGCCAGCCCTGAGAACAGATGGACACAGACATCTCTTTGAAGTTTGTTATTTTTTAATTTTTAATGAATTCTTGGCATTTACATAGTAGGGACTTAGAGCAGCAACGAAATGATTCCCAACAGCTTGAACACTAAGCTTGGTAAAGTCCTCTAGACAGTCCTAGAGGAAACCCTTCTCTAGTCATTTGTTGGTCCTCTGGCATGACCCTATGGTCAAATTCTGGTAGATGTTGACCACAGAGTTGCCCTGGAGGACCTGGAGATTACTAGAGAGGTGTTCTCTTCAGTAAAAAGGATAGTGGTTTCTTATTTGCAGTTTTTCCGCATTCACAGGGGTCCTTCGCCCCTAACCCCAGAGAATGTGGAGGGACCACTGTACTTGGTTCACTCCATACTGGTTCACAGTATGGTTTTATATACTATCCTGAAGTGCTTTTTTCACACCTGATTTTCTACCTATTCTATAATATCAGTCCAATTGCTGTTGTCAAGTATTCTTGAGGCTTATTCTGGGGTTCCAGAGCTTCCTACTTGCAGGAAAGCTTTGCCCATTTTATGGTGGCTTCCAGTTGAGCAAAGCTGGGGGGAGTCATTGATGAATATTCTTTACTGACCCATGGTCAGTTTCTATTCCCAGAAGTGGAGAAGGGGCATTTATTACTTATATATTAGCTTTAAAACATTTTTAAAAGGACAGCAGTAATTAACACCTTTCTCTCTTCCTCTGAGAGCTGAAATCGACAATAAAGCAATCAAAAGAAGCTCTCTGAAGGGAGACTAATCCCACTAATCCTTATAGATCACTAATCCCACAGCCACATTGAACAGCCACAAGAAAATGGCCAGGGCTTGCAACAGGATATTTTTTAAAATATATATATATAAAGATATATTAATTTTTAACAGTGAGTCAGGGATACTTGTGTACTATGTATATCCTGTCTTTGAGGATGCATCTCTCACCATTTAGATGCAACACTGAATGCAACACAACATACAAGCAGCACATTAAATGACTAAAAAGCAAGAAGCAAGCAAAACACGACCCCTGCAGAAAGCTATCCGTAAAAAGCTAAACAGGACCAATGTTTTTCAAATCCTCTTTCAAACATCAGGTCATGCTGTGCAATAGTGCCTAGCCCCAGGTCACCCAGCGAGTTTCCTAAGGACTTGAAGCTGGACTTCCCATGGTCTTCTCAAGCATCCTAACCACTCCACTGGCTCTTACAGCAGTTGCCTGAAGTGGCCGCCTCACTTTACATAATGGTACAACCAGTCCTAGCTCCAGAATATTGTGAGAAATTAATATGGAGGACAACCCCATCTTGATGTGTGTGCTTGCAACTGTGCTCTTGACCAGCTTGAAGGTTAGGTCCTTAGCCTCTTGGCCTCAGGTGACAAAAAATATGCCTTGAGGCCTAATATTTGCAGGTGGAAACTGGCCTGTGACAAGTTCCTAAACAGCAACGTTACTTCACAACCACAGCTCCGCAGCCTCCGAACCTTTCTGGTTCTGTACTGTGGCCTATTTCCGGATCTTCACTTGACCTCTATAAAGTCCCAGGAAACCAACACTTTCCCCATAACGCTCACCTGGCACCCTGGAACTACCTGAGCCACCAACATTTATCTGTTTTTAATGAGGTTAATGCAACAGCTATTATAACTCTTCCCATTAGAGTCCTCAGCCTCTCCTTTTACAGCAGATCCTGACAGCTGCTCAACCAGTGCTGATATCAAGATCCAGCGACAAAAGCACTGTTAAGAAAAACAGTAGCCCCATTAGACACAAGGATTTAAACCTGTCTGGGTTACAAGAAATAAATAAACTGACACATGTGCCAATTCATGTGTGGTTTCAGGACCTACAGGGAGTGAGGCAGAATGTGATAACAGCTCTGAACCTAGACAGTTTCATCAAGAAACCTGCCATTAAAGGTACACCGAAGACCGCATGACATGGCTCTGGCGCTACTCTTTAAACCACTACCTTGGTATTATTGTTAGTACATACAGATGTCCATAAGTCCATTTGTGTTGTTATTACACCCACACATTCATTAAAACAAGACAAGAGAGCCAAACCCAAACGCGTTGCTGCCTGAGGCCAAGAACAAGATGGCACTCCCTCCCATTATTCTTCATCCCAAAGCCAACTGGAATGGCCCATGAAGCTTTCTTCGTCACTGTGAAAGAACAGCATCTGCTTGCTGCTTCACCCACAGCTCCCTCATTTTACCAGATTAAGTAAATGCTTCACTCCCTCGAATGTAGTGATTCCCACACTCTGATCCTCCAGGGGTTTTAGACTTCAGCTCCCAGAAGCCTCAGCCATCTTGGCTAATGGTTTGGGATTCTGTGAGCCAAAGTCCCAAACACTTGGAAGGGCCAAGTTTGGGAATCACTGCCCTTAGTGGTACAGCCAGCTCCAGCTCACACCAAAAGCACATCAGGTCTCTGTTCCAGCTTGTTTGGTATCATCTACCATGCTGGGAGCTCTAGTTCAATACATCTGAAGCGTGTCACAATGATCTACCTGCAGATCAACAGTAACTGCTTAGGCTCATCAGACAAAAAGTCTTCCACATCACCTACTGCTCAGTGCTTTGAGCTGGTGAGGTCCATGATTGAACCTGGGACTTTGGGCATGCAAAGCATGTGCTCTGCACTGAGATACACTCCTCTTTAAGGTAGGTAGAATTCTTCTAACCCAGCAGACTAGTTTCTGTGGGCACCAAGGAGATCTGGGCTCCTGAACCTTCAGCTGTCATGCTCCACCTGCAGAAATTCCCTCTTCCGTGGAATCCCTGTGGGGTCCCACAGGGCTCTGTCCTGGACCCAGTGCTATTCAACATCTTTATCAATGACCTGGATGACAGAATTGGGAGCATACTTATAAAATTTGCAGATGACACCAAATTAGGAGAAATAGCTAATACCCCAGAGGACAAGATCAAGATCCAAAATGACCTGAATAGACTAGATAACTGGACCAAAGCTAACAAAATGAAATTCAACACGGAGAAATGTAAGGTATTGCACTTAGGGCGGAAAAATAAAATGCACAGATATAGGATGGGTGACACTTGGCTGAATGAAACTACATGAGAAAGGGATCTAGGAGTCCAAGTAGACCACAAGTTGAACATGAGTCAACAGTGTGATGCGGCAGCTAAAAAGGCCAATGCAATTTTAGGCTGCCTCAATAAAAGTATAGCATCTAGATCAAGAGAAGTAATAGTGCCACTGTATTCTGCTTTGGTCAGGCCCCACCTAGAATACTGTGTCCAGTTCTGGGCGCCACAATTCAGAAAGGACATTGGGAAACTGGAGCGTGTCCAAAGGAGGGCGACAAAAATGGTGAAGAGTCTGGAAACCATGCCCTATGAGGAACGACTTAGGGAGCTGGGGATGTTTAGCCTGGAGAAAAGAAGGTTAAGAGGTGATATGATAGCCCTGTTTAAATATTTGAAGGGATGTCATATTGAGGAGGGAACAAGCTTGTTTTCTTCTGCTCCAGAGAACAGGACCCGGAACAATGGATGCAAGCTACAGGAAAAGAGATTCCACCTGAACATTAGGAGGAACTTCCTGACAGTAAGGGCTGTTCGACAGTGGAATGCACTCCCTCGGAGGGTGATAGAGTCTCCTTCCTTGGAGGTCTTTAAACAGAGGCTGGATGGCCATCTGTCAGGGATGCTTTGATTTGGATTTCCTGCATGGCAGGGGGTTGGACTGGATGGCCCTTGAGGTCTCTTCCAACTCTACGATTCTATGATTCTATGATTCTAACTGTTAAAGGTACAGGGGCCCCATCCTCTTTTGCACCTGGCCACCCCACAGTGTCAGATTCCCACTGAGGCTGAGGGATATTTTGTACCTCTTCGAGTGCTGGAGGCTAGGTGAGCAGCACCCCATCTGCTCAAACAGTTAAACCGCCTATTTCCACAGGGAGCCTTGCAATGCACAATGACCATCCAAAGACACCTTGAATTTGAAAGGGGGCATTTAGCCCTTTGGATTGACTGACTGTGTAAAGAGGCCTTTTAGAACTCCCTGTGCTCAGTGAAAGGGCAATCTTGCAACCATTAAGTCAAAGGATGAGAGTGAAGGAAAGGAAGAAAAAAAAAAAGAAGCAAGAAATAGCAGCAACCCACATGCCAACAACACAGCTTGACAATATCGCACAAGCCACGTGGATTCTAGCAACGGTTAAAACTACAGTCAGCCCATGGGAATGCTGAGAATCTGCAGAGATAGCGCTGAACAGCTTGGGAAGAAGAGGGGGGGGGGGGAGGAAAGAAAGAGATAAAACAGAAGAGAACAAGGACAAAAAAGGGAGAGAATCAACCAGGAAGAGAAAGCACAAGAAGTTCCATTGAAGGCATTTCTTTTGCACATAGGGACAACTAGATTCTTTGTTTCCTCTTCAGTTTATCTGCCACAGTCCCCATGCTCTGTGCATGCAATGTCATTTTACCCATCAGACTTCAACCTTATTCTGGAGGATTCAAAAACCAGCCATTTTGTTCAAGGCACATACACAACACGCCCACACACAGACCAAGCAGCAAAATCCTTGAAAAGATAGATAATAGGGTCTATCGAAACATAACTGCACTGAAACGCATATTTTACCTGTCCCACTGGTATGCAAACAGAGCATGCATTTCTGCAGGAAGGGTATGGAAAGGGAACCTAAAAAGTAATGAAAAACCCACAGGGAGGCATGGAAATTGATTGTGGAAGGGCATATGAGATTTCTTAGGTCATAAGCCATGGAAAGATAAGATATTTTATCTCCCTTCCGGTACATTTACCATGTACAGATATACTATGAGGCAACACATCAAGTGGATTAAGAGCGGGTAGAGTACTGTCCAAAAGGTGAACCGTTCCACCCACAATTCATAACTAGCCTCCAGAACTCTTTGCCCCCAAATGTAGAGATGGTCTAAGCACCCAGCAGACCGAACACAAAACACCCACAAGCACTTTAATGAAGACAAAGCAGCCCACGTTCCAGGATTTTCATTAAACAGTTAGCAGCATTAACCCATGAGCATCCTAACAATACTAACTCCGGGTCTTCCAGTACCATTACCATTCTGTATGACATGGCCTGTGATGAACCATGTCTTCAAGGAGACATTCGGAGGGCACCAAGCTTTTCTCAGAATGCCACCTCTCATGTGGATTTAGCAAAACGCAACCCATCACAAATGTCACATTTCTAGCTCTCAAGACTTCTCAGTGCACATCAGCTCTCATGGTACAGTCCTCTCATGTAACAGCACTCCCTCACACCTTGTTCGAAGGCAACCGTGCATCCAAATCTCCCTGCAAAGGGAAAACCAGCATGTCAGGGAGAATGCTAATCCAGCAGAGGCTGATGGGTGTGATGCATTAGCGGCTTCTACTGCATGCCTGCCTGAACCATTTAAGCCAGTGCAAGTAAGGCAACAAGTGCATTTTGGTTTCCTTGACCTCAACGGTCCTCTGTGATTCTCCACCACACAAGGAAGAGTTATATAGGAAAAGTTAGAACTGGAATGGAGGAAGGGGAATTGGCTTTTTCTTTTGAAAGTTTGTTTTGCATGCCAGGCTAAAGCAGTGGCTTCTCTGCGGAGAGGCTACCGAGACTAGATGGATATTCTCAATGGTCCAAAACACACTGCAGAAATCATCCAGTTTGAGACTGCTTGAATTGCCCGGGCTCGATGCTAGGGAATTTGGAGAAGTGTAGTTTTGGGAGACATTTAGCCATGTCTCTGTCAGAGACTACAATTCCCAGGATTCCTCAGCACTGAGCCAAGGCAGTTCAAGTGGTCTCAAACTGGATGATTTCCGCAGGGTGTTTTGGACCAACACTTTCAGAAGTGATACTGAAACGGCTGCCTACGTTTGCCCTGTTGTCAAAAAGGATCGCTTTACATTCCATACCATACAGCCCCACAAGAAAAAAATCAGCGCAAGAGCATTTCAAACACGACCACACGCTCCACGTTCCCTCCATTGCAGAATGTCCCAGAGTTGCCAACTAACCACAGGGGAGTGTGAAGATGTGTATTCTATGCACCCAATGTGCAAAACTCAGCCGGGGAAGCTATTCCCAGCATGGCAAGACACCTTCTCTGCAGCAAACACCTCTGTCTTAGGCGGAGGTTAACAGGTGCAGCGATCCTGACTGCTTGAGAAGTTGGCAACCCAAAAGCACCACGGATTTTGCCCTTTCTCCTCTAGCAAAGGCTAAAACCAACCCGTTGTTTCCCTCCTTGGACCCTCCGCAAGACACAACATGGCCGTGCCACAAATAATAAGCCTTAAAGACAGCATCATTGGTTCAGTCCCTCCCTAACAACCCTACAGAAGGCAGCATTCCCCTACAAAGAGAAAGGCTCTTGCTAGATCTTTTCTCCAGGTTTCCAACCCCTGAGCTGTTAAGGAGAAGATCTGGTAGAATGTACCATTCTGGGCTTCCTCATAAGAACCGGGCGCATGGGATAAAACTCTTCCCTTGGACTGTATCGCCATATGAGTTGACTTCTGTGCTCACCTACATGCCTCAAGACCACAGAAGAAGTGCCTCTGGATCCCTCTTCCTCGGCCAACCAAACCTTGGATCCTCCATCCTTGTCACACACAACACCTATCCAGCATTTGAGATACAGATGTGGATCTTCAATGAAACAAAAAGTTAAGACATATACAGCCCAGAGTTTCACAGAGCCACCGAAATGAAGAGAGAGAGGCGGCGACTACTGAAAAGCTTGCCTTCGAAAGGATAAAAGACACAGAGACTTGGGTGACCCGATAAAGGAGAGTGCTTTTAGGGGTTGGTTTCTTGGGGCAACTGAAACCCACTGTTTGGTGGCTTCCCATTGGGACCTGAGAGACAACCTCTTGGTGGACCTAAGCAAGGGATCCCTGTTTGGTGGGGCTTGATTGGGACTTTAGGGACAATATCTTGGTTGGCCCCAGAAAAGGAGCCCTGTTTGGTGGGGTTTGCACTGAGACAGTACTGTATCTTGAAGGAGGCTTTGTATTGGGACCTGAAAAGCAATGTATTACATGATCCAAGGAAAGGATCCCTGTTTTGGGGGTTGTTTGGATGGGGACTTTAGGGATTCGTTGCCCCAAGAAAGGGATCCCTGTTTGGAGGGTTTGCATTGGGACTTTCTTCTTCCTCCTGGTTCCATTTCGACGCTTGAGATGAAGAGGAGGAGGAGGAGGGTAAGAGTCCTGGGATGGGGGCTATTACTAAGGCTGCGTCCACATTGGAGGGATAAAGCGGTTTGAGAGCGCTTTAAGTGCCCTGGCTCGAGGCGAGCCAGGGCACTTAAAGCGCTTTCATAACGGATTATTTCCCTCGTGTGGACATTCCTTTTTAAACCGCCTCCGCCTCCCAAAGGGCTCCAAGGCGTCCCTCTATTCTCCCCCCCAAAGCCCCTCTTCCCGGCCGCTCTTACCTCAGCTCCTCCGCCTCTCCCTCCGAGGCTCCATTGCGCCAAAAAGCCGCCCTTCGCCTGGCGGCCCAGCTGCTGCCAGCGGCGCCCTGATTGGCTGAGCCGCCCAGCCTTTCCTGGGCCCCGAAAAAAAAAACACGGCGAAGCTGATTGGCTGCGCCGCGCCGGCGAGGGGGGCTGTGACTGGTCCAGATGTGGAGGCGGCGGCGGCTGTAGTCAAGCGACCGCTGGGCGCTCCCGCCCCGCCCCCTTGAAGAATAACAGCAGAAGGCGGGAAAAGGAAGGCTGTCAATCAAGGCCGCCTAGAGGCGATGGCTTGGCTGGAACCTGGCATCTGGCAAGGCTGCGCTGCCTTCAAGGTTGAAGAGCCAGGCGGGAGAGGAGGAGAGAGACGTTGGCTTCTGCGCTCCCAGAAAAGCTGGGCCTGCCTTAGAAGCAGAGGAGCCTAGAATGGGAAGGGACCCCTAAGGGCTGTATAGTTTGACCCTATTCTTCCATGCAGGAATACATAGGATCCTAGTTGAAAGGGACTATTAAGGATCCTATAGTCTGATCCACCTTCTGCCAACTAGAGAATTCTAGTTGGAAGGGGCTACTAAGGGTCATATAGTCCAACCCTCTTCTGCCATGCAGGAATACATAGGATCCTAGTTGGAAGGGACTACCTAGGGTCCTAGAGTCCAACCTCATTCTGCCATGCAGGAATACATAGAATAATAAAGATGGAAGGGACTACTAAGGGCCATATATTCCAACCCTCCTTCTGCCATGCAGGAATACATAGGATTCTAGAGTAGGAAGGGATTACTAAGGGCCATAGAGTCCAACCCTCCTTCTGCCATGCAGGAATACATAGGATCCTAGAGTCAGAAGGGACTACTAAGGGCCATAGAGTCCAACCCTCCTTCTGCCATGCAGGAATACATAGACTCCTAGAGCTGGAAGAGCCTACTAAGGGCCATATAGCCCAACCCATCTTCTGTCATGCAGAAATATATAGGATCCTAGAGTGGGAAGGGACCCCTAAGGGCCATATAGTTTGACCCGCTTCCGCCATGCAGGAATACATAGGATCCTAGTTGGAAGGGACTACTAAAATAGCTCTTTGTGGATTTTTCGGACTCTGTGGCCTTGTTCTGGAAGAGTTTCTTCCTGACGTTTCGCCAGCATCTATGGCTGGCCTCCTCAGAAAAGAGGATAGTAGTTGAGAAGCGCAGCAATTGAAATAGTACAAGGCAGGGCTGACTATCCTTCTGAAAACCCCTGGAAGTATTCTCTCACTTCATCATGTATAAGAAAAGATTGGGAAACCTGATTCCAGAACAGCCGCAACGTTCTTGTGAAGGACGCCATTAACTGGTCAGAGTGCTTAATTCTCCTCGCCCATATTTACACACCTGTGTTACAGTTACAAGAGCAACACCACACCTACCATCAACAATAATGTGGTATTAGTGTTTGCTTTCAAACTGAAAACTGTCTTTTCAAGTCCCGACAGGGAAGCGAGAGGTGCGCCGACTCTGGTCACAAGCTGGAAAGGGGTGCAAAATGGACTTGGACAATGGTTAAGAAACAGAGATGAAAGCCTCTTTGATTCCACTCAAACTGCCATGGCTGCATGCTATGGAATCTTGGGATTTGTAGTTTTGCGAGGCCCTAGAGCTCTGACAGAGACGTCTACGTGAAACTAAAACAATACTGCAATAGATTTAATGCATGCGATGCAAGATGTGGCACAATGCGAAACCAACAGCAACAACAGTAACAACGTGAAACTATAGGTCTCAAGGTTCCACACAATGAAGTCATGGCATAGAGTGCCTCGGAGTTTATCACACTGGGGCTAATTTCGGCATGAAAGAGAGATTCAAGTGCATTGAAAGCATCCCGCAAATAAAGCGGCAATGGCAAGTAATTGTGTGAATGATTCTCACACGCAATTGCGCAAATAAAGGGATATCGGCAATGCATTGTCGCTGAAATCCCAAAAGTAAAAGATGCGTATTAATGCTACTTTGTGACTACTTTAATAGCGAGTTTTGCGCAACGTCATGTGAAATCATTTCGCGTAATTATGTGCTTTTTCCAGGATATTCACTGGCTAAACTCCGTGAGATAAACTCCTATGACTATGAGGTATTAAAGATAATAGGTATTAAACCCCTCATTTTCTTGTTCTTCTCCAACCCTTTCGCCAAATGGCAGCACCCAGGAAAGGGCTTTGGAAGGTAACTTGGTAGCTACCTTGGGTCCCACTTTAGGAGAAAGGCAGGATAAAAATAAAATTAATAATAATAATAATAATAATAATAATTCATTTCCAATAGTGAGACAGATTGCCTGTTCCTAAGTAATCCTACAAATGCCTGCTGAGAAGAAAATACTGTTGACATCAGTGAGAGTTGCCTTCTCATACCTACATTTAGAAGGCCAGCCTAACACTAGTTTGGAAAAGGTCGTACTGTACTGTAAAACATCATCATCATTATTATTATTATTATTATTATTATTATTATTGGTTCTACAGCTAAACCAACATTTTCAGGTTCCTCTGCCTAGACGCATCAACTCACTGGAGGAAGAGGCAGGCAGCCTACTCCAAACCAATCCTCCTGAGTTACATTTCAGCAAACAAATTGAATCAGGATGGATGTATGTACATTACTTTGGCATGTGCTAAAAGCTGGTCCGAGGTTAGTCCTCCCGCTGTTCCCCAATGGCATGAGAATGGCTTTCCCATCAGTAAGTTTTCAGTAATGCAAGAACGAAAAACATAGTAATCGGGATTGCTTTATAAGTGGCCATGGAGCGGCAGGGAGAACCATCCAATTTGGAAACCGGTTCATCTCGAATGGACTTTGGAATGCAGGCGTGCCGTTTGGCTCGAAAGCGTGGCATTACAATGTCAACAAGAAAGGAACTAGGCATACAGACACATTGGCAGAGAGGTACATGCTGAAAACTATCCCGCTGTCCCCCCGAAAGAAGTCAAGGGATTAACGCTGGCAGGACTTATATGGCGGATTGAGTGGATTCGATGGGCCAGTTAAGTTGATAAGGCAGAGATACATGAAATAAATATAAGCTACCTTTTGTGACCCAGAAGCCATACCCCTAACTGTAGAGGACTGTGGTGACTTAGTGCGTTCCTTCCCAACCAGCTGTAAGACTAGAAGAGTCCTGGTCCGGGTGAGATATTCAGACTTCATAAATCCCAAGTGATCAGGCCAGTCTCAAAGAAAGAGTCCTGTGACAATGTATGGACCCTACTTATTGCTGATCTGAGGGTGTCAATTCAAATTACAAATCCTTTGCGTCTGGAAATGAAGTTGCAGGGCCAGTTTTAAGGATGGTGCTTAGTGCACAAAGACATAGGAAACTGGCCTTTGTGCATGGAAATGAACTGGTAGATAGCCTGTGGTGAGGGGACATACAGTACCAATCCTCACATACCAATGGCATATATATGTCTATACCTGGCTTCCACCAAATGCATCTGAGGAAGTAGCATGAAGTCTACGAAAGCTCATCCTGCCAATTTCTTTCTTTCAGTGAGTCTCAAAGGTGCTACAAGATCTTGCTACGTACTGATTCTACAGACTAACATGGCTATAGCTTTGAATCCCAGTGTCCTGATCAACTCAGTTCCCAGCCCAACTAAGGCCCAAGGGTCTGTCAAAACAGAGTCAAAAGTGGAACACAAAAAATGATGGTTACATGAAGATGTTGAGAGGGATGTGGGAATAAAACCAAAGGCAAAGTTAACTCACGTCCCTTCAGCTGATCGAAGCGGTCCTTCCTCACAGCTGCCATTCACCAGCCTCTGTGCAATGAACAAGACAGCACTCCGACAGAGTTCCTGGACTGGACTATGGTCCAGCGCACCAACTCAGGACCAGACTGTCAGCCTGATGTTCCCCGATCTTTAAATATTCTCCCTTGTTCTAAAAAATGCTGACACTTTCACAGATAGAGGGGGGGAAGATCACCGCATCCGAACAAAGGAACAGTTTCCCAGGCATTCTAGGACAGAAACATTCTTATCATGATCAGTTGACCTTGCACAGCCTGCTGGACAAACTGAATTGTTATTATTTGCTAGAAGCCTGCTTGATTCATTTGCAAATGCCCAGTTACTATGCTAGGCACTTCTTAAGCATATACAACACATGTATAGGGTTAGTGTGAAAGCTAATGCATTACTCCTTGCCAAATTTTTCCAGAAATTCTAGACCCCCTATAGTTAAAATGTCACATTTTGACAACCCTCATCTCACAACGGAGTGCCATTACTCCTGTGGGAGGTAAGGTGCAGCAAACTGTCCCAGGTCCTTTGTTGAGGATTTGAAACCAAACCTGCTAGGATGAAACACAGCACTATCTATTGGGCAACACTTTGTCTCCCAGTTGTAAAGGATGCAGTCATGCCCTGAATTCACTATATTCAGGTCTTCAATTTGTATCACAACTTTCCCCCAAAGGAGTTTACGACACCGGTTAAACCAAAATGCAGCTAAAACCCAAACATAATCGTAAGAAGTTTAATAACTTTTAAACCATTGGTCCTCCAGATGTTTTGGACTCCAACTCCCAGCAACCAGTATGTTGCAACCAGTATGACCAATGCTCAGTAATTCTGGGAGCTCACGTCTCAAACATCTGGAGGACAAAAGCCCAAGAACCACTGCTTCGAACTATCCTATTTAAACAGCACAAACTTAAATGCATTTCATATCTAACGCAGCCTAAAAATACAGAACCACTCCCCGTATATAAAGCCCTTCCACAGCAACCATTTAATAGTCATAGGATGGTCTAAATAAAAAAGGTCTTTGCCTGTCGGCAACATTACAAGAGAAAGGGCCAACCTAGCATCCTGTGAGCAGGAGTTCCACAGACTAGTAGTAACCTCTCACACATTCTCATCCAATGTTCCTGTGACAGTGGTTGGACTGAGAGAAAGCCCACCCCAAGGATCTCAAAAGTCAGGCAGACTCATCTAGGGAGATGATACGTTTCAGATTATGTACATGTATACACTTCTCCATTATTGCCAGTCCCACATCTGTACCTGCAACAAAACATTGCAGCAAGTGTTACTTTTTTGGGTTACAGGCAGCCATTGACGTTACTCCATTGTATGCCATTCCCCACTCCCCCCGATTTAATCTCTTTCCTATTTCTACATTACTTGATTTCCCCCCAAAGTAGGCATTCCTCCTGTTTGTACGAATGATCCCCTTTTGGCTGTGTTGGTCTCTAACTTGCATAAAGAGTTCACTATGAATATATAGGACATAGAACATATTCTTTATTGTGGTGAAGCTGGGGTCCACTTCTTTTGCTTTCAGATTTCTTAAGGCATCCATGACAGGTTCATAGTTCTACGATTCTATAGTTCTGAGCCATCTGCCTCTTTTGCATCTCAAGAGCAATGGCTTAGAACTGAAAACAGATGGGGAAGTGTTAAAGACCCAAATCCCTTATTTGCAAAGATGTTACTCATTACGCTGGACACACAATGAACATTTTGTGCTCTCTTCTGTTATAAAGAGTCCACCTGTAAAACTAACTAACCACTCATGAGGAAGGAGGAAAAAATAGACAACCAAGCTCAACATTACAGCCTAAGAATGAAACAGGCCAGAGCATCTGGGTTTGGAAACATTAATTTGGACTACAACTCCCAGAATCCCCTAGCCAGTTCAAAAACAAAAATAACTCGCCCAAGCTCTGAGAAGACAGCTATCTTTCCTCCTGTGTGTGAAACACATTTTCCCCACTTAAGAAGAAAAACACGCTTTATTGTATTCCCCCAAAATTGATGTTTTACAGAATAAAAGATATGTCACTGTAATGGAAAGTCATTGGAGGTTGTGCAGGAGAAGCACTCAATAGCTCAGAGTTTTTGCTTAAAGGTCCTCATTTAAACCCACTGATCAAGGGGACGCCACAAGCAGGGAGCTCCTGGTCCAGCTGCCGAAAGAGCATGGCACAATAATTTCTCTCTTGGGTCTTGCCCAGGCTGTGGTAGAGTCTGGCCTGGTAGTAGTAGACGTCGCGAAGCTGGTCCTTACAGTCCACCTTTGCAAAGTAGGTTCTGGCTTCGTTCAGGTTCAGGATAGCTGACTCCAGAGCTGCAGAGGAAAAAGAACATCCAAAGTTAGAAAAAGAGAGTCTCTCTTCTGTTTTCCAAATATATATAGGGATTGCCAAGCTTTCAAAAGGCAACATGTCTACAATTCCCAGCATTCTGGGAATTGTGGTCCAAACAAGAAAATTTGAGACATCCTGCAAAAAAGAGTAGATTTTTGAGGCCTAGGTGACATGTACAATAAAAAGGCATGGGGTTCACAGCATCTCAGAACTTGGTCAGGCACTCTGCTAAAAAAAAAAAAATCCAATTCTGCACAAGGGAAAACAAAAACTACATTGGGCCAGCTAGATATATGTGAAATTAGTGTTTTTGCTAGTTGGGGGTCGGGAGGCACTGAAACACTCTTTGCCTCTGCCACAGGAATCTTCATAAAGCCACACTGGTTTGAAAAAATTATTTACAACATTTGTAAATTTGTAAAGCAGAATAAGATATTTAACATCAAGAAAGAATGTACTCAACCTGATATCTATGGGACATTGGAAGAAAGTGTTAAGGGCACGATTCTTACCTTCTGCCTTCTTCCGAGGAGGACATTCAGCTGCCGAGGCAACCTGGCACTTGGCCACCAAGAACATGGCAGCTCCTTTGTCCAGCACTGATCCGTGAGCCAGGATGGGTTCTATCGTTGTGTTCAGCATGCTCAGTGCTTGCTCAGGCATCCCAAGCATTAGCTAGAAGGAAGGAGAGGAAAGGAACCCAAAGTCAAACATTACTGTCTCAGTAACGGTCTCAGAGTAAACAGTTTGGGACCAGGATATCCAAAAGACCCCCTTCTCCCATATGATCCTGTCCACAGTTGGAGAGCCTCAGTGGAGCCCTGTGGCATGTCCTCCAATTCCACCCCACAAGGCTAGTCTGGTGGGTACAAGTGGCAGAGATTGGTCAGTAGCAGCCCTTCAATTGTTTAACTCTCTTCCATGAAAGTCTGTCCCTATTAAGTTTCTGGAGGACAGCTAAGAGGCTTTCATGGCCGGCATCCATAGTTTTTTGTGGGTTTTTCGGGCTATGTTGCCATGTTCTAGAAGATGCCAGCCACAGATGCTGGCAAAACGTCAGGAATAAACTCTTCTTTTTTTCATAATCTTTATTAAGTGTTATGAGATTTATACAGAAAACAAAATGAAAAGCATTCATTCACATCGTTGAACTCAATAAAACTTTTTAAACATCCATGTATATCTATCTTCTTCAACAGTCTTCAGATCAAATGTCTATTAATCTAAACCCTTCCTTCCCAGCACTCTAGATACATCTTTTTTCCAGCTTTTTTAAACTTAGTTTATCTTAGATGTACCTATTCTTGGTATTGAACCTTACATTTCTTTTATTTCTTACGCAAATACCCCCTTTAACTACCGTTATTGTCATTATACTGCTTCCTCACAGTTCCACCTCCCATTTTGCTTCTATATGCTTCCTAATAGGGTCCCATTCCTTTTCTTTTTCAGTTCTCCCCATAGTATTATCATTAACCGATGACGTTGTACAATCCATATCTTTGACTTCTATAATCTTAAAAAGCCATTCGTCAATAGTGGGCATAGAAGATAATTTCCAATTTTTTTGCCAGAAGAATTCTGGCACATGTAACTAAGTTCAATATTATCCTCCAGTAACGTTTCTCATGCATAGTATCAATAAACCAAGTCATATTTAATAGGTACAATTCTAGTATAAAAGGGTAATCAAATTTCAAAATTTGTTTGATGTTTTTATGTATTTTTAACCAATAATTTTTAATTACAGGACAAGCCCACCACATATGGAAATAAGATCCTTTTTCTTGTTGACACTTCCAGCAGTTACTATTTCCCAATCCATGTATTTTTGCAATTCTTGCTGGTGTGTAATACCACCTATTTGTAACCTTTATGCAATTTTCCTTTAACTCCTGTGAGACTGTGAATTTGTTTGTAATAAACTCTTCTAGAACATGGCCACATAGCCCAAAAAACCCACAAAAACTATTTTAAGGAGTTGCTTTAGACTGTTGTAAAACATTTTTTTTATTTCTGTATTTAGTGTTTTACATGTTTTAATCCACTGTACATTGCCCCAGGGGCCCTGGAGAACTGAGAGGCAGAAGAGAAATGCCTTCAATAAATAACAGTTCAGGAGTGTAGCCCCTCTGATTCGAGGTCTTGAGCCAGCCTCCCTAGGGCCCCAATTTTGGGCCTCAGACTTCTCCCAGATGGTCCCAGCTGCTCTCCTGTGATAACAACCAGAAACAAACCATATGTTGGTTTTATCAGTTTGAAGCAGGCAGCCAAGTGAGCAAACCTTCGCCCCAAAATACCTGGGAGAAAGCCAAGCAGAGGATAGTTTCTGAGGCCAAATACTGGAGGCGGTATTCTCGAGCCAGCGCAAGTGCCTGGAGCAGGACTGGCAGAGCTGTGGTATGGCGCATGGACCTCCAATAGAGCTTGGCAATGGACAGGAGCACACTAATTGCAAAAGAAGAGGAGGCAAAACTTAAGCCAAGGAGAGAAAACAAGGCAACGCAAAGGACTCTTAAGTGACTATTAGCTTTGTGGCAACAAATCCTTTTAGGCAAGACTCATTTAGCATAAAGGACCTTCCATTTTCTGACCACATCCTTTTCCTTCAGGAAAGCAAAAGAAAGGAACTTAAGTTTAGAAATGAAGTACAGCTGGCCTTCCATATCCATGGATTCTTCATCCATGTATTCAAACATCCACAGCTTGAAACTATTCCCCTCTCTCAATCTCTCTCTCTCTCTCTCTCTCTCTCTCTCTATATATATATATATATATATTACACACACACACACGCACACACACATATATATATATATATATATATATATATATATATATATATATATATAGATGGGCTTCCTTCCCTCAAACTGGCACGTCTTGGATCGCAAAGGCCCATCATCCCCTCGCTTGGCTTGCGCTCCAAATGGGTGTTCTGGCCAGCTGGGTTGCTTAGCCTGGTTTGGAAAAGAGGTTCCTCCCAAGCATCCCCCTGAAGGAAGAAGGGAGGAGGGGTTTACTATGGCTGCATCCACATTGGAGAAGTAATCCCCTTTCAATGCGCTTTAACTGCCCCGGCTCTGTGCTATGGGATCCTGGGAGTTGTGTTCTTGCAGGCCCTGAGGAGGGTTCCTCATCAACATATGCACAAGTGGAAGGAAACAACCAGGTAGCCTTGCCTCGGCCTTCCAGAGCCCCTTGACAGCTTCCGCACCCAGAGATGGTTTTGGTGTTCTTGTCAGCTTTCACTTCTCTTAGGATTTCCATTTCGGGGCCCAGACTTGAGCAGGTCTGTGCTGCTTCATCCACGGATAGCTCCTAGGAAACCACATCTTGGCTAGGATTACGCCATTCTCGGGTGCCTTCACGTCATTCTGACTCATGGCGACGCTACAGCGGCTGTCAGGGTTTTTTTGGCAAGATTTGTTCAGAGGGGGTTTGCCTTGCCTCCCCTGAGGCTGAGAGAGTGCGACGTGGCCAAGGTCACCCAGTGGTTTCCAGGCGGGAGCCAGGACTCGAACCCGGCTCTCCCAGAGTCCTAGTCCAACATGAAACCCGCTACACCTAAACCCTAATATACTACTGCTCAAAAGTGCTGATAAATACACTCTCCCACTGCAGCGGTCGAGCTGTGATGTAACTCACTGCATCTTAGAGAGGCACGAATTGAAATCAATTCAGTCCGAAGGGTTCATGGCCCCATCATAGTTTTTTTGTGAGTTTTTTGGGCTCTGTGACCATGTTCTAGAAGAGTTCTCCTGACGTTTCACCAGCATCTCAGGCTGGCATCTTCAGAGAATGCTGGCATGGAGAGAGTGGGGTATATATTACTTTTCCATGCCAGCAATCTCTGAGATGCCGCCAGAGTGCTGGTGAAACGTCAGGAGAAACTCTTCTAATATGTCCACATAGTCCAAAACCCCACAAAACAATGATGAAACCAATTCAGTTTAAATCAGATAGCCCTGTGCGAACAGCATAGGAACTGGATTCAGAGAAAGTATTGGCAAGACCAGTGCCTCCTTGCTTCCTAGCTTTGAAGACAAGGACGCTCCCCTTTTTCATGGCCATGCTTGCTTCTCTCAACTTTCTCCCTTCGGAACACACCTTGGCTTTTCAGCAACCCTGTGGAACGAAGCCACAGAAAAGCAGTGCCACTGGCGATGCTGCCACTTCTAAGGGCACCTTGTTGTGCAACCGAATGGATCATATGGACCGGCTGAGATGGAAAGCTCTTCCACTTCAGGTGTCTTCCTTCTTGCTCCTCTCCTGCCTTTGCAACGGCTACAAGATTACTTGGTCACGGCTGCCGGGGATGGGGAGGTAACCCTCTTGTGTGGCTATATTTATGCCGCCCAATCCTCTTAAAATTACCCCGGGTTATTAGCAGGCTTGTTGAGTTCAGAAACGCCAAGCAAAGAAAGAGTGCATCCCGTTGAAAAAATAAACTTCCTGAAAGAACATGACGAAACCAACGTCTTTTAATATCCTTCATGTCCTCAATCTTTATAAATATTCCCCAGTAGGACAAGATGCAAAGGAAGGCACTCAAAGAATAAAAGTGGATCGAGAAAACCAGGTCTTTTCAGTGGTCCACAGTGAAACAGTATGCATTACCTGTGCCTGGTTGCATCTTTTATATTTAGCACCTAAGTCTGTGGCCCTGTTGTCTCTAACAGTTTGGGGACCGGGATCCAAAGAAGAACCTAACGCCAAGCCCTAGTTAGCTGAGCCTCATGTTCCCATAGCATTGTTGTTGTGTGTTAATTTATATCCCACCATCTTCCAAACGTGGGACCCTAAGCAGCTTACTTACAACACATTGGCCCCATACAGACAGGCCAAAATAAAGCTGCTTCGGGTCACTTTGGAGGTACGCCTTTCAATGATGCATGCCTCCTGAGAGTCCGGAAGCTGCGCCAAAGCCACGATCCAGTCCTAGGACTGGAGCGCCTGCTTTGGCGCAGCTTCCAACTCTCAGGACGCATGCATATTGAAACCGCATACCTCCAAAGTGACCCAAGCAGCTTTATTTTGGCTTGCTGTATGGGGCCATTG
>NC_056531.1:12558525-12577948 GCF_019175285.1 Sceloporus undulatus
TCTCTCATATATATATATATCTCCAACACAATAAGAATACAAATATCGGTCGCTCCACTTGTAGATGATGATGATGATGATGATTGTGGTCTCTTCCAACTCTATGATTCTATGATGATGATGACGACAATATTTATTTATTTATATCCCGCAGTTTACAACGTTAAAAAAGAATGCCATTCCAAACATACAAAACATATTACCTGAACAGGAAGGTTGGTTGTGATTTGCCTTTGATGGTATGTTTAATGTATGTTTTTAGATTGTTATGTTATGTCTTTGGGTGGTAAGAGTGTGTAGTATACTTGCATACTGTTTAAATGATGCGTGCATCCTAAGAGGCCAGAAGCTGCACCAAAGCTCTTAAGATGCATGTGCATTTAAACAATGTACCTCCAAAGTGACCAAAGAGGAAGGTTTTGCTTAGGCCATCAAGGAAGGGGCCAATCTGGCCTCCCTGGGCAGGGAGTTTATATATGTTTAACATTCACAACTTGCAAAAGCCTAACACCATTAAACCATCATAACATTTCAATCAGTTCAAAACATAAACCAGGAAAACAAAACAAAACAAGCTCTTAACATCCAGCACATTATACAAGGACTGTCTCCCCTTAAAAAACAAACAAAAACCAATCATATTTCAAAGGCTTGCCAGAAGAAACATGGTTTTTAATCTGCTGGGCCCAAAGCAAAGCAAATGCGCCATTGCATGTTGCAAGCTTTCAAAGTCACACTGGCTTCTTCACCAGGCAAACAAGAGCGAGAAATGGAAGATGTTAGTCCTAGGCCTGCCTTTTCTGTTTCTGCTCTTAGTTCAGACGGCAGGGAGGGCTGACGCAAAACAACAAAGACTTCTTGAAAAATTCAGTGTCATATTGTAGAATCATAGAGTCGGAAGAGACCGCAAGGGCCATCCAGTCCAATTCCATTCTGCCATGCAGGAACTCAAAATCAAAGCATCCCTGACAGATGGCCATCCAGCCTCTGCTTAAGGACCTCTAAGGAAGGAGACTCCACTACACTCCGAGGAAGGAGTGTGTTCCACGGTTGACCAGCCCTTTCTGTCAGGAAGGGCCTCCTAATGTTGAGGTGGAATCTCTTTTCCTGGAGCTTGCATCCATTGCTCCGCATTCTAGTCTCTGGAGCAGCAGAAAACAAGCTTGCTCCCTCCTCAGAATGACATCCCTTCAAGTATTTAAACAGGGCTATCCTCATATCACCTCTTAACCTTCTCCAGGCTAAACTTCCCCAGCTCCCTAAGTCTTTCTTCATAGGACATGGTTTCCAGACCCTTCACCATTTTAGTCGCCCTCCTTTGGACACATGGCTCCAGTTTCTCCACATCCTTTTTGAATTGTGGTGCCCAGAACTGGACACAGTATTCCAGGTGGGGCCTGACCAGAGCTTCACAAAGGAAGGAGGCATGCTGGACTCCAAGGAAACATCTTCCTTGATTTGCAAATGGACATTAAGCTCCAAAACTCCCTGCAGAAATAACCCAGTGTGAGACTGCCTTAACTGCCCAGGCTCAGTGTTAGGGAAATCCTGTGAATTGTTTATCTGTTTATTTTAATGTATTCTTTTTAATGCCTAATGGGTTTAATTGATGTTTTAGGGAGGGAATAATTGGGATATGTGTTTTCTTTTTCATTGTAAGCTGCCTTGGTTGTCTCTCTGACAGAAAGGCCAGGCAAAAAATAAAGCTATTATTACTACTATTATTAGTTTTTTGTGGCTCCAGAGCTCTCTGACAGAGAAAGCCAAATGTGTCTCACGAAACCACAGTTCCCAGTATTCCCTAGCATTGAGTCAAGGCAGTTAAAGCGGTCTCAAACTGGATTATTTTTGCAGTGTGTTTTGGACCTAAATATCCTTGGCTTTGAAAATCTCCCAGTGACCTGTTGGCCAAAGGGGAGAGCCCTGCCTGCCGTCTGAACTAAGGCCAGAAACAGAAAAGAAAAGCACTAAGGCCTAGGACGAACATCTTCCATTTCTTGCTCCTGTTTGCCTGGTGAAGAAGAAGCCAGGGTGACTTCGAAAGCTTGCAACAGGAATATTGTGGGTTTTGCTTGGCCCCATAAAGGTATCGTGGTTTGGCTGGGATTGGACTCTTCCATTGTCCTCTCAGGGGAACCTTTGAGGCCGCGCCCACCGTTTCTGCACGAGCCGAATAGCGCGCCGGACTCTGGCCGCGCTCTGATTGGCTGGGCGTGGCCTCGCGAGAGCGCCGGCGCGTTTCTGATTGGCCGGCTCCAGTTTTAGTAATGGCTGCGGCCGCTTAGGCAGGGTGCGAGGCCCTTAGCGGTCCCCCCTTGAGAAGGCGCGCCTTTTTTCCTCCGGCCCTCGCCATGGCCAGCGTCCACGAGAGCCTCTACTTCAACCCCATGATGACCAACGGCGTGGTCCACGCCAACGTCTTCGGCATCAAGGACTGGGTCACCCCCTACAAGATGGCGCTGATGGTCCTCATCGAGGAGCTCAGCCAAGGCGGGGCTGAGCTCAGCCTCCTCGAGCGCCGCCGCCTCAACCGCCGCCTCCTCCCTTTGCTCCAGGTCCAGCCGGGAACCGGGCCCGGGGCGGCCGGGCTAAGGGACTCCCCCCCTCGGACTGCCAGGGCTTCCTTCTGGGGCATGCTGGGATTTGTAGTTTGGTGGGAGATGCTTGGGCGAGCCAGCGGGGCCTTGTCGGGGGAGGGTTGGACCGCGGAGGTGGCTCCTTCCAGGCCTGCGCTTCCCCTTTAACTGCTCCTGTGGAATGCTGGGGTTTAGAGTCCTAGAGTTGGAAGGGACCCCAAGAAGGGCCACCCAGCCCAAGCCCCTTTTGCCATGCAGGAACTCCCCATCAAAGCACCCCCGTTGACAGGTGGCCCTCAACCTCTGTTTAAGGGACTCCAAAGACTGAGACTCGAATCCTAGAGTTGGAAGGGATAAGGGCCATATAGTCCAAGCCGCTTCTGCCATGCAGGAATACAGAGAACGCTGGAGTTGGAAGGCATCCCCAAGAAGGGCCACCCAGTTCAAGCCCCTTCTGCCATGCAGGAACTCCCCATCAAAGCCCTCCCTGGGAGAGATGGCCTTCCAGTCTCTGTATAAAGGCCTCCAAAGAAAGAGACTAGAATCTTAGAGCTGGAAGAGACCACAAGAGCCATCCAGTCCAACCCCATTCTGCCATGCAGGAACTCACCATCAAAGCACCTCTAAAGGTCCAAACCAGCCCCTTTAATTAGGGAAGAAAACAGATAGGGAACCGTCTAACTAAAAAGATTGCATGTACAGCGCTGTGTAAATTTACAGCGCTTCATAAATAAAGGTTAATAATAATAATAATAAAAGATAGGCTGATAAATGACAAGGATAATACAGTCTGAGTATCTAGCTCTTCCGAACGTTACAGCTGATGCCTCCTCTACCAGTTGCGGTTTCCACACCTCCAAGAGTAGCCCCATGGGAAACATGCTACTATAATAATGCAGTAATAATTGCCTGTTGGTGTGGCGGGTGCAGTTCTTATGGCCTCCTCTGTTTCTGCTGGTGCTTTATTTAGGGGCCCGATATGATGCTCTCTCGTCTGATTAAAGCGGTTGAAGAATGTTGCCCTCAGGTAGCGAGTTCTGTTCAAATAAGGTAAGTTCATCTGTTCTCTTTGCGTCAGTGTAATGAGAGCGCACCATGCCATCACACCTGTGGGCGTTATGTGGCCCTCCAAATGTTGCTTATCTGCAAGTCTCAGTAGCTAGCCAACATAGCCATGGGTGATGAAAATTTGGAGTGGCAACATCTGGAGAAGTACATGATTCTTCTGCATTCGACAGATACAATGGGCCCTCCATATTTGCTGGGGTGCATGTTTCCTGTAAAAGTGGAAAAACGCACATAAAAAAACCTTGAATCTCTTAAGTCCTCTAGCAGGACTCTGTGGTCAACATGAGCCAGAGGTTGACCATAGAATCACACAGATACCTAGAGAGATGTTTCCTCTAGGAATCTCTAGATCGTCCACTGTGACTCTGCTCAGCATCTAGCAGAGTCACGCTGAAGGACCTAGCGATTCCTGGAGAGAACATATCACTGAAATCCACAAATGAAATCCAAAGGTCAAAGCCGCACATGTGGAGGGTTAACTATTTCAACCTGGAAGAACACATTTTTCTGGCTTGCTTCATTTGCAGGATCAAGCTGATGGCAGGAGGGGAACTGAAAGATATGGAGGAATTCTTTGATGATCTTTCAGAGGCATTCAGTGGAACGGAACCGGAAGTTCACAAAACAAGTGTTGTTGGTATGGTGTCATTTCTGATATATATAAAAAGCTTCCAGTATAGTTACATAGATCCAGGTTACTAAGTTATATCTGAATGACTGTTGGGCAGGAATAAACTTTTTCCTGCACTGTTTTATTCCACTTAGTCCAAGCAGTAGAGGACAAATAAGATTCGGGATGCTTTGTGCATTGCAAAGAATGTCGAACGTAGTTTATTACAGTATCTCGGTGATCACTTTTCAAATTTACAAATGGTTGCAATTTTCTAGCAAGGTTTCTTGTGGCTGGAAGTGGGACTTCAGTGGCCAAAGAGCTCTTTTGTTGCTGCTGCTGCTGCTGTTGTGTGCCTTCAAGTAGTTTCCGACTTATGGCAACCCTATGACTTATGGCTACCTTAAGGTGACCCTATTTTGGGGTTTTCTTGACAGGTTTCTTCAGAGAGAGTTTGCCATTGCCTTCCTGTGAGACTAAGAGTGTGACTTGCCCAAGATCAACCAGTGGGTTTCCATGGATGAGCTGGGATTCGAACCCTAGTCTCCAGACTTATAGTCCAACACTCAAGCCACTGCACCACACTGGCTCTCTGCTTTGTTGTTGCTATGTTTCTTCAAGCTGACTCAGACTTATGGTGACCCTATTCCAGGGTTTTCCTGTTAGGATTTCTTCAGAGGTTTGCAACTATTGCTTTCCTTTGAGGCTGAGAGATAGCATGCCTTGCCTGAGGTCACCTGTCGGGTTTCCAGGGCTAAATGAGGGTTCGAACCCTTGTCTCCTGGAGTCCTAATCCTGCAGTCCAACCATTGCACTGTGCTTTCTCAAAGAGCTCCTCATCTGTAGCTGTTACTTTCACAGGTTGTTCAGGTTATGCTGGACACAATAGATTTTGCCAAACTTGCATCATTTAGGCAGATAGTAAAATTCTCCCTTTCTTGCTGCAAAATCCAGATAATTTGACAGATGATTATATATATATATATATATATATATATATATACATTGAATGTACTCACCATACTTTGCAAAATGGCTCCCCATAGTGGTGCAAGGGGGAATCGCAAAACATGAGAGAAAGAAGGACAATTTGATGCACTCGAAACTCTTCTAGGTTCATTTCTATGCATGTTCTAGGATTCTGCAGAACAGGGTTCAAATCCTCACTCAGCCATGGAAACCCTCTTGGGCAAGTCAAGCTGTCTCAGCCTCAAAGGAAGGCAAAGGCAAAACCCCTCTGAACAAATCATGCCAAGAAAACTTAGCGACAGGTTTGCCTTAGGGTCGCCATAAGTCGGACATGACTTGAAGACACACAACAACAAACATTAATAATAATAATAATAATAATAATATTTATATACTGCTATTCCAAAACTGATCACAGCGGTTTCCAACAAAGAGCATTTACGAAAACAGAATACAAAAACACCCAACATAGTGCAGAACCCACCTCCCATAAAACCAGAGCAAAAATTAAACAAGCTAAAAGAGACTAAAAACCATTTGAAAACAATACAATAGCTGAGAGTGATGGTCTGGATGGACTCCTGGACTCTAAGCTGACTGAACAGGTAATATATTGGAATAAATGACCTCCTTCCCCACAGGCCTGTTTCTGCGCCACATGATCCTGGCCTACAACAAGCTCTCCTTCAGCCAAGTGTACAAACTTTACACAGCTCTCCAGCAGTACTTCCAAAATGACGAGAAGAAAAGTGGAAGAGATGAGACCGAGATGGAGCTGACCCACTGTGAGGAACTGGATGGGAAGATGGAGAAAGAAGAATTTGATGGGCCCCTCAGGTACTCTTAGTTTCTTTGCAAAACTCCTCACTCTTATTTGGTGACACAAGTCTTACAGCTTGATCCAGAAACTGGTTCACTTAAAGTCTTTGATCTAATTGTCACTGCAGAAATAATATAGTTTGATGCCGCTTTAACTGCCATAGCTCAGTGCTGTGCAATTCTGGGATTTGAAGTTTTGTGAAATGTTTAGCATTCTCTGTCAGAGAGCTTAAGTGCCATAACAAACTACAGCTCCCGGAATTCCATAGTATTGAGCCATGGCAGTTAAAGTGGTGTCAAAACTGCATTATTTCTGTAGTGTAGATTAGTCCTTTGTAAGTCTCTTCTTTCCAGTTTTCGATATAAAATCAAGGCAGGAATCTTGTTGGTGTCTCATGCAGGCATAAGTTCTCTTACAGATGGAGTTGAACATTTTTCTCTGGTGTGGAATAGGTGTATTCAGTTCAAGGGCACAAATGTGGATTTGCACATGCATTGCTATTATGCATGGGTGCATGTGGCATGTGTAGATGCGCTGGCACATTTGGTGGTGCCTTCAGTTATGTGGCATTGCACTTCAGGAATGAGAAAGCATTGTGTAACTACTGCATGAGTGTCAAATTGTGTCCCATCTCCTCAGTGGCAGATATCAGCCCATATATTCAGTATTATAAAATCAGAGTGCTCACGTGGCTGAACAAATAATGAAATCTGGTGTAATTACCAAAAAAAGGATTTAAGGTTTATGTATGTACGTTATTTTTATCCTCCTCTTCCTTCCTTCAAAGAGCCCAAATAATGTGTCTCCCGCTCCCTGTTCTGTCCTCACAACAACCCTGTTTGACCCAGATAACTTGAAGGCCTAGTAGCAACTTGAGCCTGGAATTGCCAGCAAAACAAAAATCAGAATGCCTTGATGGAAATTACAAAGTGTATCAGGTCCGGCAGGAAGAACATGCAACCTGTCTATCAGCAAAATTCTTTAAAACGATCATATTTGAGAAAGTAAAAAACAAAGCAGCCCCCTCCCCAACACTCCCACGCCCAGGATTTGCTGAAGATTTATTTCCCAGCAAAGAATGTGTGGGGGTATCAAAGCATCTCGACCTCACAAAGCATGCTGTTACTTTCCTGTTCAGTGACTAGCCCAGTTTTGGTTGGAGACGCTATGGAACAAGTGGTTTGCTAGGCAATTATGTTACAATTGCCAGCTCTCCCTTTCCATGGAGCTTGAAGCAAAGCAGGGAAGGAATCTGAGTTGTTTGTACACAAGGTGTGGAGAGAAAGGATTACCTTCTGTTTGTATGTCCCTGCTGCTCTTTCTAGTTAACCCCCAAACAGTGATTCCCTTAACAGAGTCCTCACTGAAAGAACAGGGACCCAAATTTACTACGTAGATTTCACCGCTGAACAGAAGGTCAGGTGGTTGGTCCATTTACCTTGGCATTTTGTAATTCAATAGATTCCTAACCTTGGATCCCCAGAAGTTGGTTGACTGGAACTCCCAGATGTCCCAGCCAGCATGTCTGAGATGAGGGTTTCTGAGAGTTGTAGTCCAACAACGTGTGAGAACTGTTTGCCATTCGCCAGGATTTCAGACAGAAAAAGGTCATTTCTGTCACGTTCCAACTGGGAACAGAACTGGGGATATTTGCAGTGCAGTGTCACAGATCTCCCCTTTGTGCACATTGTTTCAATCCACTTTCTAACCTTTGGTTATAGATGTTACGTTCTATTGTATACAAGACTAAAGGCAAGAAAGTGGCTTGCTTAAGACCACGAAGTTTGCTCAGGCCAGACGCGATGTTTGACCCTGGTTGTTGTGAGTACCTAAGGGTTTTTTCCCCCTTAGTGGGTCAGCATGGCAACCTCTTCTGGCTTTTTACGTGCCTTAGTTGAAATCTGAAGAAATGTCATGTCAGGCCTTATGTTTTGTTTCAAGGGAAGAAGAAATCTCTTGCAATGGGCCACTCTCACAGAAGCAAGCGGAATACTTCCTATCCCAGCAGGTATGTTAGTTGTTAATATTAAGCACATCCATCAAAGGAGATTATCTGGGGGGCTCCTCTTGTTCTCCGAGGGGTGGTGCATAGGAAAAAAGAGTTAATAGAAGGATCAGGAGAAGTGCCTAGTTTTTAATCTTTCTCCTGAGAGAACCCTTAAGCACTGCCTCCTGGGGATACTAGGAAGAGGAGTAAATCTGAATATCTTTGCTTACCCTCCTTTTGTCCCTTCATTGGTGAGCAGGCTTCCCATTGCTGAGTTGAGTTGTCCTTTCATATGAGTCTTCAAGGGCAGGGATTTTTCTCCTTTCCGCCAACCTCCGAGGCTCGCCTGGTGAGGACATAGTAGAGAGCCTTCTTGGCAGCTCCTATGCTTTGGAACTCCTTCCCAAGGGAGGCTTGGTCTGCACTATCTCTTCTATCTTTTCGCCAGCAGGCAAAGACCTTTTTGTTTAAACAGGCCTTCAGCCTTGGCTGACCAGAGTGATGTTCAGTTGAGTGTGCGGTTTTTCATATCCAATGTGCATTTTAAGTGTTTTGAATTTTTTAATGTTTTAAAAGTATTGTTTTGACTGAAGGGTATGCTTTAATGTTTTTAAATGTGCCCCACGTGGTTTTAGACGTTCTGTTTTAATTCATATTGTATGAATTAAAATATCGATTTGAATCCCGTTCAGCAGGATATAAGTCATATTGGTGGCTGGGTCCTGTGTTAGTGATTTGAACAGTAATGGCGGTAGGGCCCTCCAGGGATCAAAATTTTGGCAAAGAAATGTGTGTGTGCTCCAGAATGCAGAGAGTGCGCAGGACATTTCCACCACCTTTTCCCTCCCCCCCCCTTCCTGGGTCCACAGGGGTAAAGAACAATTTTTGCAACATTAAAAAAATATAACCCCCCTCCAAAATGTTCACAGAGGCTGTGGACTGCATTGCCAAAACCTGGTGGGAACATGAGAGAGGGCCTTCTTGGTAGCTCTTCCCAGGCTCTGGAAGTCCCTTTCTAGAGCGCTTAGGCAGGCACCCTGCATGTTGTCTTTCTACACCTGAGTGAGGAGCGTTTTATTCCAGCCATAAGACTTTCAATCCCAGCCTTTGGGTTTAGTTGCGTTGACTTCATATTGCTCACCAGAAAGCTGTATTTGAGAAGCATTCTTCTTGAAATCCCTTAAGCCATCTTTTCATTGCTCATAATCAAATTAGCAGTCGCCTCTCTCTTTTGAGCACAGCATTACAAAGCTTTGACTAAATCTCTCCATGGTAATTTGTACACATGCTGTCGGTTGCCTTTCTACCAACGCAGAAGGCTTCCGTTGCTGTGGTGATAATAAAATTAAGTCATTAAAAAAAACATTGCAAATTCACACTTCTTTTTTCCCCTGCTTGCTCAAGTGACGGTTGTGTGTGTTTTATTTTAATTTGATTCCAGGCGTATTTATTGAAAAATGACGAGACAAAGGCTCTCTCTCCAGCATCTTTACAAAAGGAGCTGAACAATTTGTTAAAATTTAACCCAGATTTTGCTGAAGCGGTAGGTTTGGTTTGACATCCCCACATACCCCCTGCACCTCCGCCTTCTGTCTGGTATGTTCCATTTTGCAAAACAAAGTTGTGGTGGAGTGCTAGGCGAAGCTTCTGCCATTCATTGTCCAAGCTGCCCTGAGGTCACAGAAAGGAAGGGCAGGCAGAAGGGCCCTAACCCTAAAGAGAGGCAGGGTGGCCAGCTTCATTCAGGCAAAGACTTGTAGAAGTTTGGACCAAGGAGAGAGGAAGTAGAGAGTCTGGGGCTGCTTCCGCACTGCAGAAATAACCCAGTCTGACACCAATTTAACATCCATGGCTCAATGTTATGGAATTCTAGGAACTGTACTTTGTTGTGGCACCAGACCTCTCTGATAAAGAAGGCAAAATGTCTCACAAAATTGCAGTTTTGAAAATTCCATAGCATTGATCCATGGTAGTTTAAGTGGTGTCAAACTGGATTGTTTCTGCAGCGTGGATGCAGCCTGGGAGAGAAAAAATGGGGATTAAGAATTGGTGGAGGATGCTAGGAAGGGCTGTTAATAAAAGCAGTAGTCCAGATGAATGCGGGGAAGAAAGGAAGAGGCCAGAGGGAGCAAGCCATATTGGGAAGGAGAACCGAGAGGGAGAAAGGGCTGGGCTGTATAGAGTTGGGAACTGGAGAGGTGAGGAACATTCAGAAGATATCAGTTGGAAATCACCCACCTGAGCTTTTAAACTATTGGCCTAGAGGATAGGGTGGGAACCTCACCATTTTGAGAGGGACCTGGAGAGGAGAAATGTTTGGGGTTAGTATGGGGTTTGCGGGTAGGGTGAGAGTATTTTTGTGTGTTCTCAGATGTTAAGGGGCTTGTGCATTGTTTGGGGGCAAACTTTGCTCAAACCTCCAAAAAGATTTTGGAGGGTTGGGGGCTTTGAGGAACCGGTAGACATCTTCAGGGGCTGTAATGCAACCCTTCGTCTCTTTTCCTAGAGCTTTCTTTAATACTTCACCAAAAGATTGCACATGAAATCAAGGTGTTCAGTGTTGCCATTGGTATTGCACCTATTTCCACCTAGTTTTGTCCTCGTTTCCATTCCAGCATTATTTAAGCTACTTGAATAGCCTCCGCGTCAAGGATGTCTTCAGTTCAACACACAGCCTCCTTCACTACTTTGACCGTTTGATTCTTACCGGGGCAGAAAGCAAAAGCAACGGCGATGAAGGTTACGGACGGAGCCTGCGATACGCAGCACTGAACCTGGCTGCTTTGCACTGTCGCTTTGGACACTAGTGAGTCTCTTTGGTGACAGGGTTATGATTTGAGGTGTTTATTAGTCTTGCTAAAAAAGAGAAACTATCAAGTGATGGCTTCTGTTCTGGGAAGAGAATATGCTCAGTAGAAAAGAGAAAGGTTCAGTGCACTAGCTTCCATAGCAAAGGGCTGGATATAGTAAGGTGGAAGATCATTGGAAATAGGGTTTGGAAGAGAGGTAAAGGAGAAGTAGGAGAAAAAGAGCAGAGGAAGATGGGTAAATGACACACACAATTCCTGTTCAGAAAGGAAGAAGAATCTTGCCATTTCCAGTGACCTTACAGAGCTCGAGAGAGTTTATTAAATATATTCATGTTTCATTACAATACTTATATCCATGCCTATATACAGAGATCCTCAGGGTGGCGTACCAAAAAAGCAGTTTTAAACATGGAAAAATATTAGAACAGTAGAATATAATTTTACAGTCTAAAAGCATAGCATGACCCGAATATGTTAGAACATTTGAAACCATACAGAACTTAGAGAAAGTAATGAGGCCCCAAATGTATTAATAAAAAGCCACAGCAGAACTTGTCAGTGAAACAAACTGGTTGGTGTGGGATTCTGGGAAATGCAGTTCAAAAAAGGGACTGTTCCAAGGCCTGGCCTTGCTAGTTATGGGTGAGGCTTTGAACACTGTGGTTTGCCTCCTTTGGTCTCCAAAGCATCTGCTGGTGCAGGGCCCAAGGCTCCCCAAGTGCATGGGTTTTCCCCAAGAGATAACATCTTGGCATTGGTGGGTTCCATTTTAGGAGAACCTTGATTCTCACTCCTTTTCCTTTTCTTGTAGCCAGCAGGCTGAGCTTGCCCTGCAGGAGGCCATCCGGATTGCCCAGGAGTCAAATGACCATATCTGCTTGCAGCACTGCTTGGTAAGCTGAGAGAGGCATCCCAGCCTCTCCATTGTTGGGGATGAGACAGCAGCAATGCTCAAGGAGGTTGCACTTGTCACTTGCCTTGTTAAATCCTAGCAGGTTTTGCTAAAGGAATTGTGAACTATAGCCTGCATCCCACTGTTTGATCCTAGACTTTTTTTCCTAGATTAGCTCTTTAGCTTTTCAAATTGATCCATCCCTTCCGGCTGGAACAGGTATGCCAATAGAAGGGCTACTTTCTCCCTCCACCCCCAATATTTATTTATTAACACACATTATTGACACAGCTAACTTAATTACAACATAATTCTAACAAACATACATTACAATTATCTTACATTCACTATAACAATCTTAAGTAAAGTCAAAAACAGACATACAAACGTACCAACATAAAACATTCATTCTTAACTTCCTCCCCTCTCTGTTAGTTCTTATTTCTGAGAATATTTTGCTTTTAATTTCCTTATCAAAACCTAATAATAATAACTTTTATTTATATCCCGCCTCTCCCTGCGGATCGAGACGGGGGACAGAAAACAAAAAGTACATTATACATTTAAAATTGATTATGCATATATAACCAGTTCACTTTTTATTTGACATTTTAAACATAATATTGATAGACCTATCATTTAAAAGAAGGGATACTTTCTCTTAACCTGTATTCCTTAACTACTAGGCAGGCCTATGCAATCTGCTCAGAAGGAAGCTCCATTGAGTTCAGGGATATTTAATCCCATGTAAGTGCATATACCACCCTTCTCCAGCCAAATGTGTTGGACCACAACTTCCATTGCCCTTAGCTAGTACACCAGTGAATGTGGCTGTGGATGATGAGACCTTGAAGCTAACATAGCTGGAAAAGGCTGGTGCGTATAGGATTGCAGCTTGATCATCTTTCCAACTGAAGTCTCTTTCTTCTTTGTCTGGTGAATGCATTGGCTTTTATAGCTTTATAACCCTTATACGTTCTTTCAACGTGGGACTGAGCGAGGGCAAAGGAAGCACTGGGAAAGTCTGATTTTGTGGCATAATAAAAGTTTTGTTTTAACAATATGGCCAGTGCAAGCTGCTGTTGAATTCTGTCACTGCTCACTGTGGGTGGCATGAGGATCCCCATGGTTGTTTCTTAAGTCCCCAAGGACCTCCTTGCCCCACTGACTTTATGATTTTTTAAAAATATTGCTCCTCAAAATGCCCCTGAAGAGGCATGGCATTTTTGTGCAAAAAAAGAAAAAAGGTTTTGTAATTTTTTTCTGAGGTTGGAGGGGATCTAGTGGAGGAGAGATGTGGTTCTCCAAGGTCCCTGGGGGAAGGGGGCATAGTGATTCCTGCCCGCCCCTGCCATAAGCCTTCTAGTTTCACTCATTTGCAGTCTTTTTGCATCAATTCTTAATATGAGGTCACTTGCGCTTTGGGCCATTCCTGAAAACCAATTTGTCAGACTCAGTGAAAAAGGATATTTTATTGATTTATTTGTGTAGTTATAGAAAGATGTCAGCAATTAATACCTTTCTGTAATGTAGATGCCACCGTGTTTGTTTCTCCCCCTCCTTTAAGTCTTCTCTCTAATTTTTCTCTTGCCAGAGCTGGCTGTACATCTTGGAACAGAAAAAAACGGACAGCTGTGTTCTTTTGGAACATTCTGTGAAGAAATCTGTATATTTCGGACTACCAGTACGTCTTTTGCGCCCTTATTTATCTCTGTTGTATTTATTTAAAACATATTTTGTACTTTCCTTCCGTTAAATGTTTCCAGTGCTGTTTACGATAGGTGATAAATGCAAAGAGAAACACTTTTTAAAAACAGCAGGGACTGCTGGAAACCAGTGCAGCAGAATTAAAAACAATACATCCAAGGCTAAAAGCTTGAGAGAATAAAAAGTTCTGTCCAGGACAGCCCAAAGATGTTTGAGTATGTGCCAGGCAAGCCTCCTAGAATAGAGCTTGGACAAGTTCTTTTTTTTATGGCTTTCAACTCTCAGTATCCCCCAGCCAGCATAGCCTCTGGAATTATGGAAACTGTAGTCCAAATAAGTCACTTTTCTAGGGTTTGTGCCAGAGTTCAATATGCCATTGATGGAATCATGGGGGAAAGCTTCCTCATGGACCATACCATTGCAGTGTGAGTATGGTTGCCTGTTTAAACCAGTCATCCTGCATTTACAAAAGCATATCAACTGTGGTTTTAAGCTGACCTGTCCCTGTCTTATGTCCTGATTTCTTATGTGTGGGAAGACTGTCCTACTTTTCTTTTACCTCTTGCATATCCCATCTTTCTGCTCATGTACCCCACATAGTACACATGGCACATGACGTACTGGATGCAGTGCACAAGAGAGAGTCTGGGGCTCAATGGTGGAGCATGTGCTGTACACACAGAAAGTCTCTAGTTCAAGTCTGATTCATAAAATTGATGAGGAACAAAGAGGCAGGTCCTGAAATGTGCCATTGTCTTCTTTCAAGAATCTGGGTCTGAAGAGAAAAACAACAGCACTGAGGCTGTGCAACCCTACAGGCTTGGCTCTGATATCTTGTACTTGGATTTCCTTTTGACTAATTCATTCTTGTTTTATTTTTTAAAAAACCAATCTTTGCTCTCTTTGTTTCTTTTTTCGTTCCTTCCTCCCTTTTAGTATTTAGCTTCCCTGGGGATCCAATCCATGGTTCAGCAAAGAGCTTTAGCTGGGAAGACGGCCAACAAGCTAATGGATGCCTTGAAGGACTCAGATCTCTTGCACTGGAAACATAGCTTGTCTGAACTCATCGATATCAGCATTGCCCAAAAGACAGCTATCTGGAGACTGTATGGTCGCAGGTACATCCATCCTTTATAAACCAGTTCAGGGAATTGTGCATATGGCCACACTTCAGGAATACAGCATTAGGTCCTCAGAACCAGGCATTGTGATCCTTGTTTGCTTTGTTCACAGCTTGGGAAGATTCTTTCTTGGGGGGCTACAATTCCCTCTTCATCTTGGAGAGAGGTGACTAAGGGAACTGTCTTGGGCCCTAGTATTGTTCAACATTTTTATAAATGACTGGAATGATGGAATAGAGGGCATGCTTGTCAGATTTGCAGATGACACCAAATTAGGAGGAAGCAATGCCCCAGAGGACAGGGCCAGGATTCAAAATGACCTTAACAGATTGGGGGACAGGGCCAAAGTTAGGACAATGAACTTTATTAGGTATAAAGGTACAACATTTAGGCAGGGGAAAAAAATGAAGTGCACACATATAGGATGTGTGGCACCTGTCTTGAAAGCAGCACATGTGAAAAAGATCTAGGGGTCTTGGTAGACTACAGGCTAAACATGAGTCGGCACTGTGATGTGACACCCAAAAAGCTAGTGCAGTTCTGGGCTGCATCAGCAGGAGTGTGGGGTCCAGATCAAAGGAGGTAGTCGTGCCACTCTGTTCTGCTATGATCAGACCTTGAATATTGTGTCCAGTTCCTGACAAGCTAGAACATGTCAGGAGGAGGCCAAACAAGATGGTCAAAGGTCTGGAAACTACGTCTTATGAGAAATGACTTATACCATATAGAGGATGGACAGGTTTGTGTTCTGATGCTCCAGAAATAAAATATGAAGTGATGGACTCAAATCAGAAGAAGAGAGATTCCACGTAAACATTGGGAAGAACCTCTTGACTCTGAGAGTGGAATATGGATTGTCCTAGAGGCTGCTGGACTCTCCTTTGGAGGTCTTTAAACAGAGGTGGGAATGGCCATCTTTCAGGATTCTTTTAGTTATGCTTTCCTGTATGCGGGGGCTGAACTAGTTGGTCCTCAGGGTACTTTCCAACTCTGATCCTAAGTGGTAGAATTCAAAGACATAGCCATGTTAGTCTGAATCAGTATGCAAAGGGATCTCACAGCACCTTGGAGACTGAGAGAAAAAAGTTGGTAGCATAATTTTTTGTAGACTGAGTCTGCTTCATCAAATGATGGAGATGATGGTTCTAAGTGTCTGTGCTGCAGGTGGGACTTTGCTTCTCCACCTAATGGTAAGCTCACCCTTGCCAAAGCAAAGGATGCAATGAATGAGAAATGCAGGGCAACCTATGCCAGTCTGTGCACCACATTTTGCTTGTAGGAGTCAATAGTTGCTAGCCCTAATTTTTATAAAGTATTACGGCGGAGTATCTATACAGTTCTGAATCTAGTCGGTATTCGTCAGGAGTCTCTTGAATGGTATTGAGCTGGTCTTGCTCTTGTTTTAGCACCATGGTGCTCCAGCAGGCCCAAATGCTCCTTAGCATGAACTCCTTGGAGGCTGTGAATGTGGGTGTGCAGCAGAACAACACGGAATCCTTCGCTGTGGTCCTGTGTCACTTGGCCGAACTGCATGCAGAACAGGTGGGTGGCATGGCTGTGTGTACCCATCCTGCCCTTTGCCCAGCTTGGGACTCAAAGTGACTTACAACAGATTCAACATAATAATTTAAAATTCACATCGCAAAAGGTTAAGCAATTAAACTATCAAAAAATAAAATAAAAATCAGTTAGAAACAAATCGCAAAAGAACACAACAGCACAACAAAAGTAAGATTTAAAAACCCAGCACTTTGTACAAGGCCCATTCCACCTTAAATGGTCAAAGGCCTGTTGAAACCAAAAGGTGTTCACCTGTTTGTAGAAATAGAGCAGGGAGGGTTGCCATCTAACCTGTCATTGTGAATGCCATTCTCTCTCGCTTTTATTTCAGGGTTATTTTGCGGCTGCCTCTGACATCCTGAGGCACCTCAAAGAGAGGTTTCCTCCCAATAGTCAGCATGCACAGGTGAATTCTGCTTTTGTTTTTGCTTTTTTCAAATATCATCTCCTTCTGGGCAAGAACATGTCTTATTTGAATTCCTTTTGTTTATGAGATCTTAGAAATCAGAAATAAAAATGTGGCTATATGTGTGATGCAAACATCACACATAACAATCTTGCCTAGGTACTTCTGAACCTACTCCTGAAGTTCTGTTTTCCAGCTGTGGATGCTCTTTGATCAGAAAATCCAGTTCGACAGAGCCATGAATGATGGCAAATACCATGTTGCTGACTCACTGGTCGCTGGAATTACAGCCCTGAACAGTATTGAAGGGGTTTACAGGTAAGAGATCCCCAGCCTGTGAGGTTTCAATTGATGTCCTGTGCAAACAGAGTATTAACATGGGATTTGCTTGAATGAATATTTCCTGAGTCTTGCTTAGCTTACACCCTGTCAAATAAAATCAAAATATGAAGCATGCAGATTTACATCTGTTCTGCATAGTTCAACTAAATGCTCCCTCTTGAGTTGTAGCAAAACTCACTGTCTTGCTTTTGGGGACCATGAATGTTCCACCTGAGTTAGGAAAAATTACTTCTTTGGACTACAGCTCCCAGAATCCCCTGCTAGCATGGCCAGTTGGTGCTGGCTGGGGGATTCTGAGGGTTGTAGTACTAACAACTAATTATTACAAGCTCTGTTACCAGACACTTGCCCATCCACTTGACAAGTAGAGAAACCTTTAAGAAGTCTCCAAATCCTGCTGCCTAGTACCATTTACTCCGGCTAGCAGTGGCTCTCCTGAAAGAAGATAAGAAATTAAAAGAATTTGCTTCCAAAGGGTCTATTAAGTAGTCATAGCAAGGACTTTCTGGGCATGCAGATCATGCCCAGATCTGGGCACCTCTACCAAACTGTTGCCTTCAGTGTCCATCGCTGCTGTTGAATAGTTGAGGAACTCATGAGCTAGAAAAGTAGGATGCTGAAGTCACAAATAGATGAAAGTAATACCTGGGTCAGAATTAGACCAGAACTGACTTCAAGAGAGAAGACTTGACCCACAGTTGATTTCTGTATCGCTTTTTAAGTCACCTGTCGACTTATGGCAACCTCAATTTCAGAGGGTTTTCTTAGGCAAGGAATACTCAGAGCTGGTTTTGCCAACTCCTTCCTCTAAAATATAGCTTACAACACCTAGTACTCATTGGTGGTCTCCCATTCAAGTACTAATCTCGCATCCAGTAATTTCAAAAGCAAAGCACTTGGTTCAAACTGGATTGTTGTACCCACGGATGCCATTTGCCTTCCAGAAAAGCAGTAGTACTTAGAGAGCAGAATCAGATGTCTGAGGCGCACAAACTTCTGCAGAAACTTTTGATCCACTGCCAGAAAACGAAAAACACAGAGATGGTGATCCGGTAAGAACTAAGCTATGCAATGGTGCCCAAGATGTTGCTCCTTGAGGAGCACTGGAACATGTTCAGATAAACCTTTGGAGAATTATCATCAAATATGCCCAAGAATATTTCCAACCTGGGAATTTTCTCTTTAATGCTTCATTGAATTGTATAGAATATTTATTACTGTGTTTCTTCTTAGAAGTCCCCAAAGTTTCCAGTTGTTAAAATGGCAACTGTGGTGGTGCAGTGGATGGGTGACAAGTCAACAGAGAGAGAGAATGCGTTTTAGGATAGTGACAAAAGTACCATTATATTCTAAGTGTTCCATACACTACAAGTGCCATCATCCTTAGTGCTTAGTGGCTGGGGATGGCGAGGGTTGTAGGCCAGCATACTTGAAAGATGCCAGGTTATGGAAGGATTCATACTTTGGTATCCACTGGGCTTTGGTTCCAGGATCCCCCGTGGAGACCAAAATCCATGGATGCTCAAGTTCCGTTAAATACAGTGGCATAATAAAATGGTGTCCCTTATATTAAATGTCAAAATCAAGGTTTGCTATGTGTAATATATATATATATATATATATATATATATATATATATATATATATAGAGGAGGATGATCTAGTCGGGCCCTTTAAAGCCCCTTCCTTTTGGCCATAGAGGCCTGGCAGCGAAGCGAGGGGCCAAGGAGAGGCTTCGCCGCTGCAAAGCGATGACGTCACGCCCCGGCCTCGGTGGTAAGGGAGCCATGAGAGGCGGCCTCGAATTGGTCGAGGGAAGCTTGGCCGCTCTGATTGGGCGCGGCGGGGAGCCAATGGGGAGCGGGGTGGGCGCTGGTTGGGGAGGCAGCGCGGCTTGTTTGGTTGTCTTCTTTCTTCCTCCTCCTCCTCGCGCAGAAAGGGCGGGGCCGGGCGCGCCTGCGCAGTGGAGGACAACAAGGCGGCGGCGAGGTGGAGAAGGCAAAAGGAAGGCGGGGGCCGGTTCGGGAGCGGCCATGAAGGTGAGGCCGAAAAGCTGGAGGAGGAGAGCGCGAAAGGGGGTGAGGGACGAGGTAGCTGTGGCTGCGTCCACACTGGAGAAAAACCCGCTGGGTGCTGGTTTCCGGCTGCAGGCGATGGAATTCTGGAGTTGGAGTGTTGTGGGCCCCGACGGAGCGCTCCGCTCGGGGCCCACAACAAACTCAACTCCCAGAATTCCATCGCCTGCAGCCGGAAAAGAACCCAAGAGGGACCAAAGCGGGTTATTTCTCCAGTGTGGACGCAGCCTATGTTTCCCAAGACCCAAAGCCAAGACCAAGCCTTTCTCAAAGGAGAAAGAAGCCCAGGGCTAGGTTTGGGCGTCTCTGGCAAAGGGCCGCCTCGCCAGTGGTCTCGAAGCCCCGTTGAAGTGACCTTGGCCCGCCCTCCTCGCTTTTCCCTCCCCTCGGCCTGCCTACCCTGCAGGAGGTTGTGAAGAGGGAGAAGAGCCGCCCAGGGAGGAGGCCAGGAAGGCAACCCAAGCCCCAACCCCCGACCTT
>NC_056531.1:12587035-12603241 GCF_019175285.1 Sceloporus undulatus
CCCCTTGCAGACATCGCCCAGTTTGAGACTGCTAGGCTCAGGGCTAGGGGATCCTGGGAGTTGTAGTTTAGTGGGGTCCCAGAGAAGGCTCAATGTCCCACAGAGCTATAGTCCCTGATTGGACCAAGGCAGTCTCAAAGGGGATGCATTCTGCAGTCTCTCCAGACCAAACCCATAGCCAAGTCGAAAGCTTTCACGGCCAGCATCCATAGTCCTTTGTGGGGTTTGGGGGGCTCTGTGGCCATGTTCTAGAAGAGGTTCTTCCTGACATGTTACCCGCCTCTGTGGCTGGCATCTTCAAATGCGCAGCTTTGCAGCCAGCCGAAGCCAGACGCTGTTTTTGGAGATGCCTTTTTTCTTCTCGTTTCGTTCTCTCCTTTTCTGTCCTGCCTTTTCCCAGAAAGAGCGCAAGGTGACAACGGAGAGCCCTCCGGTTCCAAAGGATAGCGGTCTGGCCTCTTTGTGGATCAGTAAGAGGCTTGAGCCAGGGAGGGAGCCAAGTCCGGCTTGAAAGAGCCCAGCTGCTTTCTATAAACCAGGTTCTTCCAAAGGGCTGCTCCGGCCAATGCAGACGGTCGCCTTCTTTGGCTGGGAGGCTGTGTGCAAACAGTGCGCAGGCAAGAACCGTGGATAAAGCTTAGAGGCCACAATCCTGTGTTGCGCTTAAAGCAGTGCACCTCGCCTCTGGAGCAATGGGATTTCTGAGGCAACCTGCCTGGGCTTGAGTTGTTTGCCGTCGCTGAGCGTTGGACCCGGACTCTGGAGACCAGAGTTCGAGTCCCCACTCGGCCATGGAAAACCCACTGGGTGACCTTGGGCGGGTCACACCCTCTCGGCCTCCTCAGAGGATGATGGCAAAGGCAAACCTCCTCTGAACTACTCTTGCAAATCAAAGCCCAGGGTAGGCTTGAAAGCACACAACAGCAACATAGAGTCTGGATTGGTTGGTTAAATGCAGCTACAGATAAAATGCGGGAATGGGAAGAGCTTCGTTTTTAGATGAGTGCCCCCTTCATTTATTTCTTTGTTTTGATTTTTCCGTTCTATCGTTCGAGGCATTTCCTCCGAAGGGAAGATGGTGCTTGCTCGTCGCAGGGCTTGAAATCTGTTACTGCTGAGGAATATGGCCTTCTGGGAATCCTCCCTTTTCATTCCTGGTCTTCCTCTTAGTCGACAGACACAGATGTATGCTGCCTTTGGTCTGTTGCTGTCACGTTAACGTAGTTGCACAGTTCCTTGTGTAATGTTTTAACTGGAGTGTAGCTTAGCTGTCTGTGCTTAGTTTTGTTTTTTGGAAACAGGTTTGTGGATCCTTTTTGCTCTGGTACTAAGTATTGGGCCCCTACAGACAGGCCAAAATAAAGCTGCTTTAGGTCACTTTGGAGGTACGCTGTTTAAACACGCATACATCTTAAGAGGCCGGAGCTACACTCCAGTCCTTAGGACTGGAGCATGGCTTTGGTGCGGCTTCTGGCCTCTTAGGACACATGCGTCATTTAAACAGCATACCTCCAAAGTGACAGCTTTATTTTGGCCCATCTGTAAGGGCTCTGTTATCAGTTTTAAAAAGTCCACTTGTAGGAAGAGGGGATACTTCAAGGGGAAGGGTTAGAGAAAAGAATACAAGCTCTGGGGCTGGAGCCAATCCAGAGGAGCTTTTTGAGGAGATTGGTGAGGTGCAGGACATCCTTCCTTAAGGGAAGTGAGATTGGTTAGGAGGAGAAAGAAGTGCAGAGTCAATTAAAGGGTGTGGGAGGGTGGGCAGGAGTTTTGGGGATTAGATTGTAGGAGCAGAGATCCCCAGTGATATTAATAACATTACTAATGCTTAGTTTCATCAAATGCTTTCATTTTCAAAGGGCCTCATGAACGAGATGTCATCCTGCCCCAAACGGACTGGAAACGAACTCCTCTGGGTTCACAGGTGACCCTTTGGGTCAGTGTGCTACACCAGTACTTCAGACAAAGTCAGCACCCACCCATTACGGTATCGCAAAAGCCAGAGCCCCGTACATTCCGTCCCGCACCCTCAGAACATCTGGGCAGCAACTCCTTAGGGTGCCAGGGGCTAGGTTGTCCTCCACTACGAGAAGGACATTTTCCATCGCCGCCCCGGCCCTTTGGAACACGCTGCCCACAGAGCTCCGCTCGACCACCTCCCTGGCCCAATTCAGAAAGGATCTGAAAACCTTTCTATTCCATCTTGCATTCCCCGACTAAAGTCCAGTGGGCCTCCCTTCCTCTTCTGTGGCAAAGAGGATTGGCTAACGGGGGTTTTATTCTGTTGTTGTTTTAAAATTGTATTGTATTGTATTTTTATTATGTTGTTAACCGCCCTGATCTGTGGAAGGGCGGTATAAAAATAAAATTTTTATTATTATTATTATTATTATTTTATTATTACTTAATACCAGCCCAACTCTTAGTAGATTAACAGAACAGCTTGCAAACTGAAATGTACATTTCAAAAACCAGTTTTGTGTGTACCACCACTCACTCTTATGCTTTCTTGAAAAGAGTTGGGTTGGCATGAATTGGGGCTCTCTTTTGGTGCTACTACACCAACCAGTGCTTGGCCAGGATTGGGGCTTGGGAAGGGATTAAACCATGGTCAGGGTTCCCAAATGTAGCAGGAAATGTGAGGCAGAAGGCTTGGGAAGGATCTAGATCTGAGGGAGAACTACTTTTCCTAAGAGAGGTAGTGTTGGAGATCCACGGGTGCGGGAGGTAAGAATTGATGGTCTGTATATTGCTCTCCTTGCAGGTAACACTGTGGGCTGTTAAACATGTCACCTGTTAAACCATCTTTGTTCCCACCTAGAGATCCCTCTCCACACACACTGGACTGCAACTAGAGCTTGAAGGTTTACTTGAATCCTTCATTTCCTATGGACTTAGGCATGGTGGGTGTTACAGTCTGGTACACAAATATTTGTTCACCATTGCTCATGTTATCGTGTAGAGCCATGCACTTTGAGCGTTGATTTTAGAAGCTCCAAGTGGTATAGGATATCTTTGAGAGGAAAGAACTGGTATATCCACCTCTGAAGATTCCTTGCCTAAGAAAACCCTATGAAATTCATGGGGTTGCCATAAGTCAGCATGCAACCTGAAGGCACATATATGTGCAAATCTTTCCAAGAGGTGGTGATAGACAACTCAGATGAGGTTCTTATGACTGTAATATGTCAAATGCATTTTTTATGCCAAGCTAATTTATTCATACTGCCGTCTACATTCCTAAAGTAACAACCTACTTCTCAGTCTGTGAAGGGTAAAGCAGTGCCAAGCTGGATTAGTTCTGCAGTGTGGATGCAGCCTGAGTGAAGGGTTGCTATCTTAGTTGTCGCAAAGGCTTGCTTGCTTAGCATGCCGCCCGCATCCTTTTAATTTTACCCACGGTGAGAGAAATTTCCCAAACATTGCCAAATAATAAGAGAATAGGGAGTCCTTTGATTAACTTGGGGACAGGACTGAGTCATCGAAGCCCCGTCTTGGGGATTTCACCTCCTCACCCCCACATCCAGTGCCTCCTCTTTCTGATTTTGCTGTACCTTGTGAAGTGTTGCAATCCCCTTGCTTTATTTTTAAGGAGCCTGGCAAGGCCAGTTTTTGCTTTTTACTTTTAAAGCAGTATGCGAGGTTGCCTTCCAGCAGAGACTTAGGTGGGATCCAGTCAAAGATCAGAGGCCAAGGTTTACTATGAGATTCAAGGAAAGTTAGAATTGTCTGTTGTAATTTTGCCACTAGGATAAAGCATATTTCCTCAAAGTATTGTCTGATAGGTTTCCTACAAACATGCCTTAAAGTGCGAGGGATTTCATAGCAGCATTCCATAAAATAGAAGGGTTTGGGATGTTTGGTTTGTGGTCTCCGCAAACTGCTTATTGATGGCCTAAAAAAACCCACATTTTGTGTACCATTGGTGAGAAGGCCGTGATTCTGCCCTCAAGGCTGCAGTATGGTTGGTTGATGGATGCTTAAGCTGTTGTCGCAACAGTTGTAGAAACTCCTCGCACCCCAGTGTTGTGAGAGTGTTGCAGAGGAACTGGAGGGATAAGGGAAGGGTGAATGAAGAAGGATATATGGAACAAAGGTGGTGATGCTGTGGCTTGTGGACTCTTGTCCAACTTGCCTTTCTCTGGGCTCCCCTGGGGCACTATCTCTCTTCTCCCGTGTCCCCAGATTGCAACTGGTAAAAGGGCAAAGAGAGATGGGTGGCCAACTGTTCTTCTGAGAAGCCCAACGGATCCTTGTGTTCCTGGCTTCCTCTGGGGAACAAGGAGCTTTGCTTGCGCTACCCAGGGTGCCATCTCCTTTCCTTTTCACAACTGGCAGAAGGAGCATGGCATCATGCTGAGAGACTCCCTGGGTCAGCTTGAAATCTGGGCACAAGTGTGGTTTTTTAAAAAGCTGGAATTCTTCGTTGTCACCCATGATGCATTTCAGCTTTCCCTAGATTTTAGAATGCTTTTGTTCTGATATTCAGTGTTTGTCACTGTGCATAGATTGCTTATGAGGCTGGAGGACCAATTCTGCCAACTTGGGAAGTCCAGGATTCCAAGGCATTTATATGAAATTTCTACATAAATTGGGTGCTTTGTTTAAAAAAAATGAATACAGTGACAGGTCTAATATGAAATTGAAAGTGTCCAGTTTAAATCTGTAATGCATTCTGGCATGACGGTCAGGCCAGAGATTGCACTTGAGTTCAGTCTCCTAGCAGATGTATTTAATTTCTTCTTCTTGGCTGTAAGTCATATTCTGCAGGAACATGTACTCTCCTGCTTTGGCTCAGAAACAAAGAACCAGCCTTAAATGTGATCCATTTAAATCTCCCCCACTCCCAAGACAGAAAGCTTCTGGATTCCTGGGGCATGGCTGGAAAAACATAGCAAATGTTTCTATCTCTGCAACCTTTCCCGTTCTGGTAATTCACACAGCTTGAGCTAGCTGCAGTCATTTTTCTCTTCCTACCCGTCCAGAATCCCTACACAAACATGCCTTTGCTTTTACTTGGTCTATCTACTGTTGGGTTGAGCCTCCTTTTTATGCATTTTAAAGAGTTTCTTTACCTGTATGCATTAGCTTTTAATACACGCAGTGATGATCCATGGACCATTCTACAGATAGGAACATAGCCTTAGGCCAAGTCAGACTGCTGACCTGTCTAGCCCAGTATTGTCAGAACTGGCTCTCCAGGACTTCTGGCAGGATTCTTTCCATAGCCTGCCTGGAGATGCCCTAGCAGAGTTCCATTCAAGTGCTCACCAGGCCCAACCCCACTTAGCTTCCAAAATCAGAAGAGATTGGGCGCATTCAGGTTTGCAGCTCACATTTTCTTGTGAAATCTGTTCAACAGGTGGGTTCTCTCCATAATACGTTTATGTATAACTACATCCCTTCATTTCTTTGTTGTGCTTATAAGACGTTTCCAGCAGAGTCTGCCCTCAAGTGTTGCTTTTGACAAGGCAAGTCTGTTTTGCACCACAACCAGACGATAAATTTAACATGTCCTTAGGGAGCGTTTTCCTTTTAATCTGTTGAAGAAGTGGACTGTTTTGTTTGCTGGGTTTGTTTTGTACCTGTTGTGCTCTTGTGGTTGTTTCAGTGTTTCCTTGGTTAAAACATTTCCTATATTAACCATAAAAAAAATAGGGGCGGACCTTTAAAAACCTGCTTATGTAAGTATTGCTGAGGAGAATACTATACTTCACAACAGAATGGCAGGTGCCACTCGAGACAGGTTTCTAGACATTTCAGCTTTAAAGATGATTGAAATGTGGCTTGAATATCAAGCAGGGCTGCCCTCCAGAGCTGTTATAAGTGTGTATGTGTGAAAGTTTACTCACACATCAGCTATCTTGTTCCTTTCAAAGTTGCAATTGCATGCATATATGGTTTTATTTTAGCCTGTCCCCCAAATCAACAGAACATAGATGTACTCTTAGACACACTTCCTAGGGATATAATTCCAGGGTAGCCATGTTGGCAACAGTGTTTTGTCAATGGCCAAGGAAGAATGGCCTCTGCATGCATTGAGAGCCAACTACAACAGAAATGACACCTGATACAAAATGTAGGCCTGTGACTCCCACACCATCACTTTTCTTCTGCTGTATGAATTTTTAACATCCTCTGCCTGATGAAGAAGCCAGTGCAGCTTTGGAAACTTGTATGATGTGTTTTGTGCATTTTGGATGGCCAGTAAACATACCATGCTTCTGTGGATTTTGGATTATTTCACTATGGCCATCACAAATTATATTCCTTGGGCATGTGTCTAAGAGTACATCTATGCTCTGTTGATTTGGGGGGCAGGCTCAAATAAAACCCAAAATATGTAATAATCCAGTACCAAGACATTCTTTTAGCAAGAGCCAGCAGTTCAAATCATTTGGAATCAGATTTGTCTCCAGGTTTCTGTGTTTTATTTCCCCCCCCCCCCCAAATCCAAGTATTTCACTTCCAGTATTTGGAGGCTCTTGGAACATTTAACAAGTTTTGTTTGGTGAACATAATTCAAATAAACATCCTGCAGTGTGTGCTCTGCTCAATGTACACTAGAAAATTTCCAGAACCCTCACTTCACTGTGCCAAACACTTCTATGCCACAGTGCCTGTCTAGAATGCTGAAAGTTTGCATTACCTGAACAAGGCAGAGCTGATGGTATGTGCCTTGCTCTGCAGCCTTGTGGAAGAACAGGAGAACCAAGGCATTGCACAAGAAAAGGACAATACAGTTTTATCGTTCGGCTGTCTCAGTGTTGCCCTGTTAGTCTTGTGCACTATCAATGAAACCCTGACCTAGACCCATTATGGCAATTGTTAACCCATATTCTGGAAACTTACTGTGCACAGTGCTCCCAGAATGATTGGTCCTGTAGTAGAACAAAGCACTTATTCCAGAATTCTATCTTCCAAAATGAATTTTCCCCAGGCCATTGATATGCAGCTGTAGCTGCTTTCTCTGTGTTACGATTCAGGTGCCTTTCAGCAGAGCAGCATTTATATTGCAGAGAGAGAGAGAGAGTTTTCCCTTTAGTCTGTGGCTGGCTCTGGTGCTGTTGATGCTCCCACAAATGCAGCTCTGGTGGTGTTCCTTATGCTCCGGAGAGGCTCCTGAACTTTGGAGAGAACAAATGAACCAACCACATTGGCTTCTGTCCATTTCTTTTAGGCGGGAGCAACATCCATGTGGGCTTCCTGTTGTGGGTTGCTGAATGAAGTCATGGGGACGGGAGCTGTTCGTGGCCAGCAGCCGGGGTTTGGAAGTGGGGCAAACCCATTTCGATTTGCACCAAATACAGACTTCACTGTGTATACCTCTTCAGCAGCAGGAGGGAATCTTGTCTGCCGATCTTGTGGCCTCACATTTTCAGTGTTCAGGAAAAGGGTGAGTATAGGGGACCCGATAGACAAAATATTAAAAAAAGTTTTCTCCATACGTCCATAATATTTCTCACATATAATGCACCCAATTTTTTCTTAATCTCTGTACAGAGATGAGGAGAGAGTTTCTTCCTATAGGCCCTTGCTTTTGCAGATTTGATAGAAAAGGAATGTGGGTGGAGGAATATTGTTGCGGTGAGCCTCTGCCTTTTTAATGTCAGTGTTGAGGATTGAGCATCTTGTCCCTTTACCACTGGATGTTTAATTGCATGCATGCAAAGGATGCCTCTCAGTGGCTGTCACGACCCAAGAGGGGGAAAAGACTGTTAAGCCCAGGAGCTATGAGCATTGTACAGTTCAGGGCTGTTCCATTTCGAACGTCCATCCCCCCTCTCCAGTATCAAAAGGCCTGAAGCTGGGCAGGGATCAGAAAACAGGCCAGGTTATACTGCAATTTGAAATCTGAACCCATACCTTCCCTGTGTGTTGAGAACATTGTCAGATGTTATTTCTTAGTTCCTGAAGAGCAAGGGAAGAGGCTGCTAGTTCTGGCAATGCTTGTTCCAATTATGGGATGTTCTTTTTTGTGCCTTTTTAGCATGTGTGTTGCGAATGCAAGAAGGATTTTTGCTCCCTGTGCTCCATCTTGCAAGAGAATCTCCGAAGGTGCTCCACCTGCCAGTTGTTGCAGGAGACAGCGTTCCAGCGGCCACAGATGATGCGTCTGAAAGTAAAAGATTTGCGCCAGTATCTGGTTCTTAGGAACATCCCGACAGATACTTGTCGAGAAAAGGAAGACTTAGTGGACCTTATCCTGCGCCATCATGGATTGGCAGCTGAGCACGATACAGATACTAGCAGTTTGTACTCTATGCGGTCCCAGGCTTCTAGTTTTTCTACACATCCTACTTCTCTGTCAGGATCTGTAGCATCCTCTCAGGGAGAACTTGCAAATAGACATGAGAGCACAGGAAATGAAGTGCAACTACAGGTATGTGAACTCTTCTTGTCCTTCTCTACCTGGGGACAGGTGGGTTGGGGTCTTGTAGCTCTGCCTTTCTTGCAGCACAAACGACTAAAGGCATCACATCCAAAGGCTTTTCCTCTTTGGCTGGCAGAGGGGGAGATAGTGGGGCACAAGGGAGTAACGCTGGTACTCTTGTGCATGCAGGGGCAAAGTGAGAGGCTCTTGGCAGACCTTGGTGAAGAGGAAGAAAATGCAGAAGAGCAGGTAGGTAGTGAGTCACTTATTGAAAGGGAGGCCCAACTTGCATGCTCTCAAAACAGTAATCCTATTTTGAAGTTGTCTTATCTGCCTTTCTGCCAACAACAAAAATGACATTTAAAAACAAAACCATCTTGCTGTAGTGTTGAGGCATCAGTCTTGGGTATCAAAATCACCAAGTGCAGAACTGTCACTTTTACCAGCTTTAGAAGAGTTCAAACTGATATCAGGGGGCTTTTTTTCTTTTTTAGAGAAAGGTGTTCTATGCAGCTAGAATCTTAGTTGGAAGAGACCCCATGTGGCCATGCAGGAACACACCATTCAAGCTCTTCCTATGAGAGATGGCCATCCAGCCTCTGTTTAATAACCTCCAAAGAAAGATACTCCACCACGCTCTCTGGGAGCATGTTCTTCTGTCAAACTGCTGCTAATGTCAGGAAGTTCTTCGTAATGTAGAGCTGTAACAGATGCACGCTTTAATTGACTTCTGTTGCCCTGTGCAGCTGAAAGCTGGAGCAGGGTTTACTTTGGATACCATCATAAGCAGAGAGAGGGTCAGCCTTTGCTTGCCTTCCCAGTCACTTGCCAAAGGAACATGAGCCCTACCATAAACCCTGGGCACAAAACATCTGCAGCCTCCTTGTGAGGGGGCCTCTGGGGTGTTAATACTGTAAATCAGCTGCTGCTTCTTTGCCAGTAGCTAATGTGTGTGTGTCTGAATTTCAGACCCCAGGGCAGTCTAGGAAGCGCACAAGGGCCTCGCTCTCTGATATTTCAAGCCTGGAGGACATTGAAAGGCTGAGCGTTCGCCAGCTGAAGGAAATACTCGCCCGCAACTTTGTCAATTACTCAGGATGCTGTGAAAAATGGGAGCTGGTAGAAAAAGTGAGCAGGCTGTACAGGGAGCATGAAGCAAACCACAGGACACGTAAGTGCACTTGTCTTCTCCTGGCCAGTGGAAAACCCAAGCTTGTTGGGGGTAGAGTGAGACTGTTTAGCTCTGGTGCCCCAACAAACTACCATTCCCAGATTTCCATAGCATTGAGCCATGGCAATTAAAGAGGTATCAAACCGGATTATTTCTCCAGTGTGGATGCAGCCATTGATGCCTTTAAAGGCTGCTTCAAAGTGACAAATATAATGCTGTATTTCAGGCATGAAAAAGCCTTTGTGTATTGCTTTATGGGTTGGGTTATGAACGGAACAGACTTCTGTTTTGGCAAAGGTTTCCTCTAACTGTGGTTCTGTTGCTCCTTGGCAGAAGGGGAGAGCCCCCCGCTGCACGATGAGGACGACAATCTCTGTAGGATCTGCATGGACGCAGTGATCGATTGCGTGCTCTTGGAGTGCGGCCACATGGTCACCTGCACCAAGTGCGGCAAGCGCATGAGCGAATGTCCCATCTGCCGCCAGTATGTCGTAAGGGCCGTGCATGTCTTCAAGTCATGAGTGGCAGAGGCCAGAGCTGGAGGCTTTCCCCTGGCATGGGGCACCGCAGTCCTGCCCAGAGGCTCCATGGTAGTCCTCAGTTCCAGTAACTCATAGCATCCCGAACAGAAGCATAGGAGCTTGACAGGTGTAAGTCTGCTTTGGCAGCCTGTTGCCATCCAGCACAAGAGTTGGACAAAGTGGGCGACAACCAGAAACTGGGGAAGTCAAACTTCGAGCAGCAACTCTGTAGCGCTACTGATTGCTCTCTTCTGAAGAATAGCATACGGATCAAGAAATAGAGCATTGCCTTTGCAAAAACGGAGGAGCAGATTCTGTTTAAAACCAGTGCCCTGCCCAGTGGAATAGTTAACTGCAATCTGGTGGCCTCTTTACTACTCAGCCATGCTCCCCTCATAGATGGGTCAGGGAAAGGGGGGTGGGTTGTGCCAATTGCCCAGAACGTCATTCCATGTATCTCCAGCAAAGGTTAGTAGCCTTAATTGCACTATTTCAAAACTACCCATTTTTAAAGGGGGAGGGGGAATTGTGTGATGTCTTGGTTAGGTTTTGTTCTAAGATCAAGGACTTTCTTCACACTGAATGTGGGCAAATGAGATGTAGCTATGCTTTCTTTAAAAAAAACCTTCAAAACAAAATGCATACTTCATGGCAATTAAGGCTTCTGTGTTTCAAATGTGTTCTGGTCCTTTTTGGCAATACTCCCTCAGTTCCCATCATATCTAAAACAGTGGCTGAAGGGAATAATTGACGGTGGAGCAGGTCCAAAGTCTGGTTGGGAGAGGCATCTTAGGTGTGTTCTCCTAGCTGGTTTTGCTGTACAAAAATGGCCGAGGGAAAGGGCAAGGAAATAGATACAAACTGCACAGCTCTACTCTTTACACTCAGAAGTAAGTGGCGCTGTTAGGAAGGAACCATCTTAACATGGAATACAACCCCAGAAAAGGGCCGCTGCTATGCTGGAAACAGAAGTTTTGATAGAGGTCCAGCAGCATCTTTCTTTTATGTAAAGAACAGTCCTCTTCTCAGTCTGAGGTTCAGCATAGCCTTGCAAAGAGCTCTTCAGTTGCACAAAACCCAGCCATTGCTGCTTTGTGTGAAAAGCAGCGCTGTTCAATGCTTAAGGAACTAAATACCTGGTGAGGCACTGACACTGAAGAGAAGAGAGCTCTATAGGCAAAGAGTTAACCATTTTCATATCTTAAAAAGTGAATTATTTTTCAGAAGGGAGCAAGACATTATGGCTTTATTTTTAGAATGATCTTTTTTAAGATAAGGTGCAGAAAATCCAATGATGAAGTCCTTGTTCAGGGGATATAAGCATAAAGTGAATGTAGCCTATCCATAATGTTCTGAACAATGGCTGTGGAGTAAATAAACGTTTTAACTGGCTCTGTCTATTGTGTGCGTCTCTTGCTAAAAAAATCCAAGAAACTGAGGGAGGAGTCAGGGGCTGTAACTGTGTATGTCTGTAGAAGGTTCACATTGCCAAATAGTTTGTACTTGTGTGCTCTTCAAGAAACATTTATGCAGCCAACACTACAATAGAATACAACTGGTCTCACTGTTGTGAAACGTATAATAGGAGTCTGCAAGAAGGTACTCAACCAGTCAGAACTCCTCTTTGTACCAGGCACTTTCCTATCTTAGAGGTTTAATATACTGTATATACTAAGGATGGAACGCTCTGGGCCAAATGTGCTTTGTCATTTAACACATGGCTCCCCATTTGCCAGTCAGAAGCAGGAACAATATGGCACCCAGCATCCAAACTTGTACCTAGAGCACCTTAAGAACGAGTTTTTTCCCAGGGGGTTGTGTGCCCATCTGAGTTCAGTGGCTGTGTTTAACATACAGTCTTAGGAACCACTTTCTACAAACTGTAGCGCAGGAAGTATTTTGATCATAATATAACATTGGACTACAGTTCCCAAAGAGGGGCACCTTTAGATACCTACCCAGATTTCAGTAGTATCCTAGAACTGGAGTAAAGCTCACCCTGGGCCCTCCTTTAGATAAATGCTTATCTAAAGCATTGGTCTCCATTCAGTCTGGGAAAGACTAAAGGACTGATTTTTGCTTCCTTGGTCCAACAAGCTGGCTGTAAAACATTATCCTTGGGAGACTGCAAAAGAACAGCCAGCTTATTAGCTAGACCAAATATGTAGCAAGTTCAAAATCAATCAATATAGGGTTTGGGGGTTTTTTAAAAATTATTTCTGAGCAACAACAGGGATAAAATGAGTTAGGCAGACTTACATGACACGAGGGGATTCTAGAGTACAGTAGGCACCACAAAAACTCATTTGGGGAAAGACTGCCCCAAACAGTCATTTTCTATAGACGTTACTACAGGGAAGGTACTGGAATGGTGCAAGCCCTGGAGAATCAGCCCCAGGCCTCTGTTGGGATTCAGGGAGAAACACAGCCTGATCCCTGTTCTCCCAGTCAGCCCTGCTTGAGAAGGATGCGGGTTCCTTGCTCCACAGCTCTAAGACCAACTTGAACAGAATGCACAGAGAGTATTTTTTTTAAACAATCATTTATACAAATTCAACAGAGGTAAAACTGCATGAGGAAAGAAGGTCTATGGGAAGAGAAACACCACTTTACAACAATGGCAGTATATATATATATACTGAACTGTGTGTTTTCCCCTCCCTTTCTCTTTACAATCGGGGAATTAACCAGGTGAAGTCTCAAAACAAGAACTTACTCAAAACCCAAACTGCCCAACTAATGGATTTGTTCTGCAAGAGTTCAAATAGGTTAATGCCTTTCCCTGTTCACAGGTGCAACTGGAAGTTTCAAAATTAAGAAAAGGGGAGCTTTATACAGGGAAAACTTGGCAACATGTTCATTCTGAATCTGTATTTCACCTCCTTTCCACAACGTTTACAGTGTTTCCAGAGTATGAAAAGCAGTATATAAAATGCCCATTAAAACATGCTTTTTTTTTTTTTCATTTTAAGATATTAGCCTTTCCTTTCCTCCCAACTGGGATGTGTATGTCAACTTTTTTTTTTCTTTAAGGAACAAGAGGCTGAAGTTCCCCTCTATCCTAGTAACTTGGCAATTTGAAACCAAAAAACAAACATTTGCAATACACTCAGGAACTTTGCATAAATAACTTTTTAAAAACAACTTTGTACAAAAATAGTTCTACGTAATGTAGGATGTAACCAAAAAAAAAGTCCAAAAGGCAAAAATGCAAGGTATGGCCCACCTTTATGACACCAGAATTAACATTGCTTTTAGTATCACCAAAAACTCTTCAAAAATGTATACACGCCCCACTGTGATACTTTAAGTAGGGGTGCCCTAGTCTTTTAGGCCTGGACAATCCTTTGCTGCCATGAAAGAAAAGGTACATAAGAGGACCTGAGCAGAGTGCTGTGATCCCACGCAGTTTGAAAGTTTGGGAGCTGTCTGAACATCACACTCTGGTACAATCCAAACCCCTGTTGACTCTTGGCAACATCAGAGAGGGTCACATGTCTGCAGTGATCTCCTGGCATCCAGTCTTCGCCTCATGGCTATTTACACACTTAACCTCATAAACACTAACTCAGCTTTTGCAGCAGTTTCTCTTCCACTTGACTGAACTGAACACTCACGGACATCTCCGCTATGAATTGCTCACACCCCTCCTTGGTCACTTGCTTGCAATACCTCAGATCGATCCGGCAAATGCTTCCACAGCGCTTGAAGTAGGAAAGACACTGGTCGGTCACCTTATTGCAGTCTGTCAAGGAAAAGAGGAGGCGGCTCAGGACAAGCATTTCCAAATGCCCCGAAGTTCCCTTTTTAAGGCCTTTAACAGACGCTATCTGTCCTTCAGCCTCTGCTGTGCAGACACTGACCAGAGAAGATGCCACTTTCCACTATATATACAGCACTGCTCTGGACCTATTTAACATAATGCCCTACCTTTCCCCTGCAAACCAGGATTCTAGGCAGCTTATGAATTAAAAACCAAGATAGCTAAAGTTGGGATACAAATGTAACAACATCAGCACAATTGAATTCCTGTCCCTTGATCAACTGACCAGGAGCACCTCCATCTTGCGTGGATTAATCTTACATTTGCTCACCCACAAGTAATCCATTACTGATGCCAAGCATTGATTTAGAACTGAAACTGCTTTCACAGAGTTGGGGGTCATCAGCATACTGGTGGCACCAGATCCCAAACCTCTTGACAACCTCTCCCAGCAGTTTCATGCAGACGTTGAATAGCATGGGAGGCAAAACTGAGCCCTGAGAGAGTCCTGAAGGACCAATGGCCAAGGAACAATCTCCCAATGCCACTGTCTGGGTTTTCCCCTTCAGGACGGTGGCCCAGGAAGATTCCATGGAAAGCCTTTCAAAGGCCTAGTAGAACCAACAGGGACAAAGTTCCCTTGACCACCACCTCTTCAAGATAATCCACCAAGGTGACCAAAGCTCTCTCTGTCCCATAGCCAGGCCTGAAACCAAACTGATCCAATGTAGTGGGATCCAGAGAAAGTTTTTACTGTAGAGGTTTTACAACAGCCTCCTTCAGGCAAATTGGGATTCTGCCTTCTTTTACAAGGCACTGGCCACTCCCTTTCCCCACTCAACCAGCCCCTCTCTAGCCTTTCTCATGAGCCACAAGGGGCAAGGGTCTAGCCCCCACATGGTGGCTCTCACTTGCCTAAGGATTCTGACCACATCCTTGGGCTGCACAAATGGAAAAACTCAAAACATTATTATCAGATAAGTAGGGGTCAAAGTTACAAGCACTGGGACTGTATCAACTATGGTGTCCAGGTCAGAGGGGAACTGAGCAATTTTATCTGTGAATGTGATGAAAATTCTTCACAGGAAAGAACTGAGTGGCCTATGTTCTCTTCTACCTCCCAGATTAATGCAAAAGGAGTGGGGAGGAGAAAGGAAACGTAGTTATGACCCTTTTGGACCAAAAGATTTATTTTAAATCTAGAAAGACATCCAAGGAGCACAAAAACCAGAGGTGGCATTAAAGATTGCATTGACAGCCTGAACTTCAGACTCTGAAAGGGCTGCTTTTTATCTGTTCTTATCTGCCTCCTCCCTAGGTTCACTGACAGTTAACACTGATGATTCTGTTAAGTCCATCAACACCCACCCACAACCCCTTACCTTGCAAAATCACTTCCGTTAGGGAATCCCGTGTGGTGGTTCCCACAGCTGTGAGCAGGTTGATGGACTGATCCGTCATGTGGTTGCAGTAGCTAAGGTTGAGCCTGGATAGGAGAGGCATGTGACGGATAATCAAACGCAGGGACGCATCTGTGATATCCAGCCCTGACAGGCGTAATTCGGTGATATTGCGCAGTTTGCTCCGGTTGTCAATTTGACCTGTGAAACAACAATTGAGGGAAAGGCAGTTAATAATAATTGGTCTTAGCCCAATACTTCTCCATTTTTGATCCTCTAGCGGTTGTGGACTTCAGCTCCTCAGAAGTACCAGCCAGTGTGGTCGATAATCAGGAATTCTGGGAGCTGACACCTGAAACAGCTGGAGGACTGAAGTTTGAGAACCATTGGTTGTGGCCTGGACATGTCAGCCCAGGCTACTGAAAGTCTAGAAGCAGCAACAGTAATAGAATGAAAGTTGAAGACAAAACTTTTTGAACTACCAAGACTCTCAAGAACAAAGTTGCACCCAGACAACTGCCACAAATAAATTAGATTTTTATAAGAGACCACAGAATGAAATAGATTTTACAAGACATAATAAGGGAGCAATCCAGGTCACAGGATGTGTGCCTCCCATCTACCGTATATACTCATATATAAGTCGACCTCATGTATAAGTCGACCTCATGTATAAGTCGAGGGAAGGTTTCAAGGTCAAAATCCTGGATTTTGATATGACCCGTGGATAAGTCGAGGGTAAAATTTCTATAAAGAAGGATGGAAAGGGGGAAATACCACTTACGTCCCTCCTTCTCTGGACCTCTCCCAGTCAACTCTCAGGTACTGGAGGAGAGGTTTACTTATAACATTGGATTGAGAAAGGAAGCAACTGGATTTAAATGGAGAGGTTTTCCCTGAGGCCAGGTTTTGCAAAAGGGAGCAAAAAGAGAAGCAAGTGGATTTAAATGAAGAGATTTTTCTTTGGGAAGTCAGGA
>NC_056531.1:12603251-12621161 GCF_019175285.1 Sceloporus undulatus
CTTGCAAAGAGAGCAAAAGACAAGCAATTGGACTTAAATGGAGAGGTTTTTCCTTGGGAAACCAGGTCTTGCAAAGAGAGCAAAAGACAAGCAATTGGACTTAAATGGAGAGGTTTTTCCTTGGGAAACCAGGTTTTGCAAAAATAAATAGAAGCAACTGAATTTAAATGGAGAGGTTTTTCCTTGGGAAGCCAAGGCTTGCAAAGACAGCAAACGAGAAGCAATTGGGTTTAAATGGAGAGGTTTTTCTTTGGCAAGCCAAGGCTTGCAAAACGGAGAAAACTGGATTTAAATGGAGAAGTTTTTTCTTTGGAAGCCAAGGCTTGCAAAACGGAGCAAACTGGATTTAAATGGAGAAGTTTTTCCTTGGGAAGCCAAGGCTTACAAAACGGAGCAAAAGAGAAGTAAGTTTTTTTAAATGCGGAGTATTTCTGCTAGAAAGCCAAGGCTAGCAAAAGGGAGCAGAGAGAGACGCGAGTGCTTTGAAATGGGGAGTTTTTGCACTAGGAAGCCAAGGCTTGGGAAACGGACTGGAGCAGGGAAGGAATTGGTCTTCAAGGGAGATTGGGGTGGCAGGCTTGCTTGCTTGGGGACCCTTCTAAGCACTGCCGATCAGTTGACCCCTCTATAAGTCTACCCCAACATTTTAGAGGCAATTTGGGGGCATAAATTTCTCAACTTATAGTCAAGTATATACGGTATGTCCTGCTTGAAATCTTATCACTCTTTCTTATCTGGTCTTGGCTAGCCCTGTATGTTCTCTGCTCACTGTTCTAAAGGAATTTTTTATTTAAGAATCTGGATATCACTGGCAGAATCTGTATTAGCCCACCCCCACCCCCCAAAAAAGCTGAAAATCTCAAGGAGGATAAAAACTGTACACCTAACACCCATCTTCTAAACTTTTTCTACTCTTCTGGCAAGAATAAGAGCTCTGGGTACAAGGCAGACCCTAGCCCAGTGATGGTGAACCTTTTAGAGGCCGAGTGCCCAAACTGCAACCCAAACCCCACTTATTTATTGCAAAGTGCCATGTCCCTCTGGCTTTCTAGTAGCAAACTCTGTACTGGGGTGATGGCACATGTGCCCACAGAGAGGGCTCTGAGTGCCTCTGGCACGCGTGCCATAGGTTCGCCATCAATGCCCTAGCCTCTCTCCCAGAATCAGACAAGACGATATACCTGGCCTGTTGTCTGTTGGTGGCGACAAAAGGTCTCTCATTTGTGCATCTTTTAAGCCTTCCACCCACTGGGCATCCAGCGTTCGGAGGAGTGGGCAACTGGAACTGCAGAGGGCAGACACTGCTATCCATGAGCACCCTGCCAACAGCAGATCTCGGAGGCCTAGAGAGTCAAAGGAAGGAGACAGCTGAGCACAGAGTAAAGTGAACAGAGGTGAGAGGAGCTGGTTTCACAGTAACGATTGACAGAGCTACTACTGCATCTGAACACAGTGACAGCTAAGCTTTGAGACATATGCAACACAAGGCAAATTCCTAGGAGAAGAGAATGCCACTTGGGTACAAGTGACTCCCTGAGCATGCACCAGAAGCACAGGCACAAATGCAGACCTGACAAAGAAGCTTGCAAGTTTGGATCTCCTGTTCCTGGCCAGAAGAGTCACTTGTAGCACCCATGATCTAACTATGGCAGGTCTTGTAGTCAGGATCCCAAACAAAGCCAACCTCTCTCTGTTACATCAACACCAGACATTTCACTGAGAAGCCAAACTTGGAGCCCCACCCAAGGCAGAGTATAAGAAAATAATGATTGACTAGTGCCCAGATCCAGCAAAAGGCCCATGTGTCTCTGAGACATGCCTAAGCTACCTCTGCCTTATTGTTTCTTCCCTCTTGGCTGGCCACCCCAAACACAGTGCCCTGCCTTGGTGGACATACAGTACCTGGGAGCCTGTTGATGAGCCAGCTCAGTTGCTTTTTTGATATGTTTGTCCAGCTCAAATCAAGGCGGACTGGCTGCCTCCTAATAATACCACTGAGCATGAGGGGAGTGATGGATTTACAATGGTTTAGGTCTATTTTGGTCCACAGTCTTTTATCACAGCACCTGGAAAAGGCAAAAGGTTTCATAAGAAAAGCACCCTGGCACTTGGACAGAAACACAAACCTATTATACTTATTTTAAAAAAAACAAAGAATCACTTGAACCATCAAAACCAGTGGCAGGTAGACTCTCGCATTTTATGCTCAGAACAAAGTTTACCCCAAAGAGGGATGTTGCACCATCTATTTCAAATGAAGATGTGGAACAGAGTACTTGAATTGACTTTGTTTTTACCTCCTAAAGCCCTACATGTTGGAGTGGTTTGAAGGTTGGACTAGGCCTCTGGGAGAGCAGGGTTTGAATCTCCGCTCAGCCTTGGAAATGCACTGGGTGTGAATATCCCCTGAGCCTTAGAAGGCAATGGCAAATCTCACTGAAATAAATCTCACCAAGAAAGCCCTAGGAGAGGGTTGCCATAACCTGGAATCAGCTTGGAGGCAGAGAACAACAAAGCATGAACACTGTTTGTACAAGTGAACAAGATGCCTCCGGACTGAGAAACTCTGACCAGCACCTTGGATCAGGAGATATATTGCAAAGTTTTGCCCTGGCAGAACTACATCTCCCTTCCTGCTAGAATCACCTTTCTCCTGAAGGGGTCCTCTCCACAGCCATTTACTGATCAAGGGAGAGCAGGGTGTATGGGGTGGGCGGAGGGTGTTGTGTCAGAGAAGCCTCTGGCTTTGTGCCTATAACCACATGCACAAAGACAACATCATCCTCTGAGACTTTTAGAGAGCTCTGAGGAGGTCCAGGAAGATGCCTTTGAGGTTCTGTGTCTGAGACAGAGGCATAGCCAGATGCTTTTTCAATGTCCTTCAGAGGAGAAAGATTAATCCTGCAGGGAGTTTGGTCCTGGCATGAGAGAGGGAGTGAATTCCTCATTGACCAACAACCAAAATGGTTCAATGTGTCACTAATAGGATGTCACCCAGTGTCACACAGGATTGTATGAAATGAGGCAACAGACAGTTAAGAGTTCCCCAGAAAACAGAACTGGTTACCCTCCCAAATCCTTCACTCTTTATATACATGGAAGAAATATAAGCCCACCCCCCTGCATATGGTCTAGAAGCTTCTTCTTTGCTTTAAAACAAACCCATGATTTTCAGCCTCTTAAATCTTGGTTCAATGTGAATTTTTCTATATGTCGCAACCAGAGCACCCATGCCCTCAAGAGCTTTCTTCCCTTCCTTTCACCAAGGCCCCCACCTCCTGTGCTCCTTACCATCTATTCCAGGTCCTGCACACCCTCATGCAGACACACAGTTCACTGTGGCTGAGGTAGTGGAAAACAGCCATCCAGACTTCCCTCTGCATCACATGGGCTGCCCCATCATCAAGCAGGAGTGAGTCCGGAGGGGGGCTGATGGGGGGTGGCCGAATGACATGGCGCTCCATCTGCATGCACTTGGGGGGCGAGAGGGAAGGGGGAGGTCGGGTGATGGCCCTAGGTGTGCCCCCGCTGCTGCTGCGCAGGCTGGACAAGAGCTGGTGCCGGAGCTCCCTGGGAGTCCCATTCAAGCCCTTGCTGAAGCGGTGGGGCCGCTCTGGGCAGAGCATGTGCTTGGACTCCTCATTTTCGCTCTCGGGCTCTGACTTGATGGGCTGGTGGTTCTCATTGGCCAGGCTGTTCTCAGTCTTTTGGATCTCCAGGTTGAGCTCCTTGCTGAGCTCTTTGCTGAGCTCTTTGTTTGGAAGACGGGCTTTTCGACGAATCTTGAACTTCTTCTTGTCTCGTGCTTCGGCACCCTCCGAACTGGGACCAGCCATTGGAGAACTTGAGCGGGACTGATCGCTGTCCTTATTTCTTGGAGGCTCCTCGGGGAACTCATCTTCTGGCTCCTGCTTGAAACGCCGCAACGGCTTGACTATGGTGCTCCGGTCATCTGTGACCTTCCATGATCGCCTCTGGAAAGGAAAGGTCTGGTCTCAGTCCAAAAGGCAGCAAATGGAGGGGGGGATCATCCCATGGGGACACACACAGCCCGAAATTGCTTCAGAACTGATATTTTCTTTCAGTGGAGAACCCTAGTGTTGGTAATTCTAGGAGGAAAACCTTAATCTCTTTACTGGTCAAAGACCGAATAAATTTTATTACTATTACTATTACTAACCATAATCTCTTAAGAAGAGATCCTGGAGCCTGGTATTATCAACCTCTGTTATCATGGCTTCACTAAAAATGTGAGGGCTGGAAGGCAAGGGAAATCTGGGGGAAAGGCTTTTTTCTTTTCCAATCCCTGGAGTTTTCTGGAAAAAATGTACATGCTTTGTAAGCATGCTTGCTCAAAATGCCTTTGCGACCTAAACGTTTTTACACAAATCCTCACATATGCATGGTTTTAGAGTTTTGTTTTTTGTTCTTTAAGTATTTGAACTGATTTTTATCTGTCGTCTTTTAAATGGATGAATGGTTTAATATGTTACTATAGTTTTAAAATCATTTTATTGTTTAAACGGTTTAAAAACCTGTGGATTTTATTCTATGCCACCCTCAGATCTTCATGTAGAAGGCAGAAAATAAATATTTTAATAAAATAAATATGAATTTCCCACCACATTCTTTCTAAAAACTATGTTGTGGGTAGACTTTTACATACGACTAAGTAAAGAAATGCACATAACTGCAATTCCTAGTCTTGGTTTCCTTTTCTCAGTTCTTTTTATGAGAATGAATGCTTTAAGTCTGCTTGGCTCTACGGAGGCCTAGAGACGAAATAATTTCCCCTCTTTTACTAAAGTTGGTGGTTTTTCCTGGCTTTATTAGGAGGTCCTCCTCCTCATAAATTGGCTAAAATAAAATGGTCCCTTACAGTTCAGGTGTCCCTTACATTTCAAGACCTATCTGTATCTATAACCATTTTAAAGATAAATTCAGTTTGTAATTATTTTCTGAACAAACTATATTGTTAATGTATCATGATACTTTTATGCCAAGCCTAGACAGAGAGATATAGAATGCATTTTATGTTTCCAAAGGAATAAAGTGACTTTCAGTCTGTAAAAAGTAACTAATATTGCATTTTTTCTATCCCCCCCCCCAAACAAAAATGTCCCTTCCATTCCCCACCCCATGATTTCAAAATTTCAAGAATGTTACATATCTGTTATTCACCAACCTTCCTAAGCAGTGGTTCTCACAGCCAGAAAAGGGGACTTAAGTAAGAGCCGGTCAAATGGGAAACAGGACTAACACTCACAGTACCTAAGCTGCAGGCTTCTCTAAAGGTTGGTAGCATTTGGGGATGGGGGAAGAGTGGAATTTAAGCAATTTCACAACCTCTCTGTCTCCAGTACTTGGAATTCAGAGGTCTACAGGTAGAGTTTCTGGGGAGCTACCTTTTGCTATCATCAACTCACTGCTACATGAATCATACCTGAACCAGATGCCAGATTTCAGGGTGTGAGGGAGAAGTGCAGGAGGCCAACACACCGTAGTTTTCTTCACATTCAGACTCTACACTATCCAGACAGATTACAGTGGACCACCATGCAGGAAGATGGTGAGTAGGGAGAAATCAACATAAAATAATGAAGTACCTTTTTCCTGAACAGCTTCTCTTCTTTGCCCAGCTTTAGCTACGATCAGAGAGAAAGGAGAAAGGCATCATTTACTGAACGCAGAGACATACCACACCATGCTTCAGCTTTCCATGTGGACCCCTGGCACTAGACCACGGGCTTCAAGCCCCTGCACCTTTGAACTACTGAATTCCCACTGAGCCCAAGGGGATTTCCAGTGCCAAGGCAGCTGTCTACTGAGAAGTATGGCCCATGGTGTTCAATAGGGGTTCATGCTCAGGAGTTGCAATCCAGCGAGAGCTGCAGGGTCACATGTCCCCATGCTTGCTATGCAACGGAGTTTGGTTTTTTGCTTAGTCACTCCTAAAATAATGTATTTGCCAAGACGAATACCCTAGCCCTCCAGGCATACACTTTTAAAGAAGAAAGCGCTAGCAGGAAGGAAAACAAGAGAATAAGAAGCCAAGCCTGCGCCAGAAAACCCTCAAGCACCATCTAGTGGGTGAGAAAGGAAAGGAAGCTTAACTGGAAACTTAAGAATGGAGGGATGAGGAAGAAGCTGTTTTATGCTGGGTCAGATCACTGGTCCATCTATCTCAATATTATCTATTCTGACTGCCAACATCTCTCCAGACTCTCAGGTACTTTGGCTTACTAATTCAAGGTGCCCAGAGTAGGGGTATAGCTACCGGGAGTGGAGCAAAATGAAAACAGTGCTATCAAATAATTCTGCCTCCCCACCATGAAATTTTCCTGCAGCCCCCAAATTTCTAGCTTTGCAGAGAATGGGACACTGCAATTCATTCACACCTAGAACATTGTATCTGCTGCGTTTGCATTCCTTGGTCTAAATCCTAAACTGAAATCTTAAGTTACTGCAAGGCTAGAAATTTGGGGAGTGAAGAAAAATTTTGATTAGGTGGGCAGAATTCTTACACGGGAGGCAGTACTCCCATTTTGAGAGCCAGCATGACATACTGGTTTGAGCATTGGCCAACTATGGAGAGAAGGGTTCCATTCCATGCTTGGCTATGGAAACCCGCTGGGTGATGTGGGCAAGCCACACACTCTCAGCCCCAGAAAACGCTATGAGAGGGTCACCTCAGGGTAGCTATAAGCCGGAAACTTCTTGAAGGCACATGACAACAACTCTTATTTTGCCTCCTCCCAAGCTGCAGCCCTGGTACTTCCAATGTGAACGGGTAAGTGAATGTGCTCCAAGTTCTATCCTGAACTTTAAAGATGCTGAGCCCCACCCTTCAAAAAGGTCTTTTCTTAATGGCCTCAATTTATTTCTAGCAAAGGTAGATAAACAAAAAACGCCTTTAAACAACCAAGCAGATATCCCTGAGCAAAACACCACTGATAACTCGCTCCTGCTCTCTACCAGCCAGTAAACAGGTTTGGTGGGTGAGCTGCATTAGCTAAAAGGTAGGATTGGGAACGGAGGGCATGAGGGAATAGATGCGGACTAGTCTCATCCCATATTCAGCCTTGCACCCTTCCTTAAGGCCTGCTCTTCTCCATCTAAGGTCTTTCTAAAGAAGCCTCTGCCCTTTGGCACAACTGTAGGCAGGGAGACACTCCCGGACCTACCCGCTTCCTCAGGGCAGGTTCCTGGGGCTTTTCAAATTTCCGTTTCCGTCGCAGGTGAGCTTCCTCAGACTTCCTCCTCAGAAGTGGATCAAGAGGGGGTTTGGGGGGACGCTCATCCACTTTTTTCCGGGGTGGTTCCTCACACTCCACTTTCCGCTTGGTGGCATCCGGAACAACCTCCTTGTTTTCTCGATTGATCTTCTGTTCTTTGAGCAGAGATCCAGGGAGGTTGGACGCATATTTGAACCCTGGTCCGCGCTTTTGCTTGTACGCCAGAGAGACAAAGCACACAAGCAAACTTTATATCTTATGCCTTTTTACTGTGGCTTTCTAGAGATCACCAGAAATTCAACAACACGACCTCTAGCTAGATTTGATGCCTTCACCTATTATTTTAGGGGCAAAGGGGTATTTTGTTGGGTTTCTCTACAGGGCTGGGTAAGGCTGAAGAGCTAGCAAGACTGAACTGAGCCCAATGGCCTACTCCCTCACCAGGTGAGATGCAGAAAGAAACATCTTTAAAGCCCCTCCTCTCCCCATTCAAAGAACAGATGCTGTGACAGTTTTCACTTTGTGCACACCTACTGTGTTTAAAGAGAAACACCTTTTCCTATTTGAGAAGGGAAAGAGGAGGTTCAAAAGCACAACATAGCTGAAAACCCACAGCAGGCAAAGAGAGATACTCGGACATAATTTGGAAAGGGATAGAGACCCCCTCCCCACCCCTCTGCCTGGAGGCGTGTGTTTTACTATTCCAAGAAGGTGTACCTTTATGTTGAGCACATTCTGTGATGCCTTCCCAGGCCATGAAAAGCCCAGCAGCTCTGGCTGGGGCTTCACCTAAACTGAGCATACACTTAGAGCTGCCAAGATGGCCACCCTTCCCTTTTTTATGACACCACTGTCAGGCACTTTTCTAATTTCCCCCCATCATTCTGAAAGCTTGCAATGCCTCTCCTAAGGCTTAGTTACTGGCGGTAAGAACTCTGAATTAAAATATGCTGGTAGTTCGTGTCCTACCCTTCTGCCTTTGAAATAAGCCCCCTTAAGAACTTCTTTGCTTTTTAATTTGGACCATGGACAGAAAGAGGTTTCTCTTGTGTGGAGTTAAAACACATTCAGAAAAGTTCCACTGAAGAGACCATGTATGGCCCCTCTAGCCTCAAAACCAACTCCAGAAGATTGAGGGCAGCCCTGGAAAGAGATTCCAGGAAAAATGTGCGAGTGGGGCTCCCCAGTGGCGCACAACCATCTAGCAGTAACAAACCCAGAGCACACCACAAAGGTAGTACCGAACTTCCAAAATAATAATAATAATAACAATAATAACAATAATAATACTCCTTTCCAATCCCTGCAATTTAATTCTAGTGAAACTCACTTTCCCAGTTTTGCCAGCATGGTTGCACTTTGGACATTCCCAGCAGTTCGGCAGCTCTTCATTCACCACGCCATCTGATTCCCGCACCTGGGAGGGAGAGGGGCACACAACACGGGATAATGGGGAAATTCTGCAAGTCGTGGATCATGCTTGACAGAGGCGAGACAATCGCTTAAGGGAAGGACAGCCAAAGTACAACAGAACAGATGGCAGGGGCTGCCAGACCTACTAGTATCTTGGGAAGTTTGACATCCATAAGCTACTGAGCAAGACATATTTGAGTTTAATCTCTAACCATGACCCTCACCCCACAGGGCCACTCACCACTGCTTTACACTAGCTCTTACCTTAAGGCATCCTGGGTGTATGATTTCGTTGCAGATGGAACATTCCATAAGCATGAGATTAAACTTGCCACCCTCTTCCTCTGCCGTGTCTTCCTTCCCTGCTTCCCCACACACCAGGCACACAGCCGTATGGGGCAGTACCGGCTGAACACCCACAAAGGGAAGAAAGGAGAAGAGGATCAGGAAGTGGGTAGCAATATATCAGCACAGGCACCTGCCAAATTGTTCCCTCCCCTAGCTCTTGGCCTTTTCCATGGCTGGGTCTTGGAGAGGCCCGCAAAGCCTATTCTGCTTATGACTCTTAACTGAAGGGCTGGAAGGCAGACAACTCTCAACTGGGTCTAAATTGGGCAGTTTTTTGGGTCTTGTTTCAAGTCCCACCACCGTCAAAAACAGCTGGCCAGGAGTTTAAGTTTGTTGATGTATTTGTTTCAACCTTAACTTGTCATTAAAAAAGGCCAGTTCATACTGAAAATAAAGAAACCATACCAATATAAATCAGCCACTGCATAAATCAGGGGTGGAATATTTGCAGTCTCTGGGCCACATGCAGCCCCGGGGGTCAAAAATACTATTTTTAAAAATGCATTGCCTTTAGAGCAGAGATTTCCAAACTCTGGTTCTCCAGGCATTTTAGATTTCAATTCTCAGAAGCCACCATGGGCAATGCCACCATTGTCCAAGAATCCTGGGAAGTGAAAACCAAAACACCTGGAGAACCAAAGTTTAGGAACCGCTGCTTTAGAGTATATAGGCAAAAAATGACTTTTTACAGTGCGACTGGTGCAGCCCTCCAATATTTCCTGAGACAATGAGTTATAATGGGGGGGGGGGGGGGTTTAAACCCATTTAAAGACTTCTTAGCCAACATAGGAAATCCATTTTCAACTGTACAGGGAACATGCTGAAGGGCATTAAAGAAAACAAAATCTCCATATATTTGCATGCCAACAGCAGCATTTGAAGACAAGAAGTCCTTCTTTGTTTTTATTTATTTCATTAATCTACTAATTATTTAATTTGTAGCTCACCCATCTCCCAGAATGGGAGCCTATTAAATTAGCACCCAATTAAAGCAATTACTGCACTAACATGCTCTTTACTTTTAAAAGTGTAAAATCCCTTAAAAACATAATCGAGTTTAAAAAATATGCAACTTAGAATCAAAAAGGGTTTGCCTGCCAGTGAAAGGAGAGGAGAGAGGGCCAACTGGATCTCCCATAGGAGGGGACTCTACATCCTATGAGCAAGAAGGCTCTCTGCCATGTCCTCACCAAATGGGCCTCTGATGGTGGCAAGACCAAGAAAAAGCCCTCCCCAATGATCTTAAAACTCTGGCAGGTTCATATAGTAAGTCCTGGTATTTCAGATCATTTGGATTCAAGCTGCCATGTTTTTAGATGGAGCATGTTTAACTTTTAGCACGCGGAGTGGCATTCACTCCCCTCTCAGAATACCATATGTATGTGAGTAAAACATTTGCTAACTATACAAAATTAATGGCCAGTGTATCACTGTTTTCTTCCCTTTTAAAAAGAGATACTACAATAGACTCTTCTAAGATAGGTCCTGTCATCTATGGTTTTCATAAACTGTATTCTTATTATTATTAATCTTTATTTATAAAGCGCTGTAAATTTACACAGCGCTGTACATACAACATTTTAGTTAGACGGTTCCCTGCCCGTTAATATGGTGGGTTGTTTTTTTTAAGATTTCCAATGAAAAGGGCTGCTTTTTTGCTGGTGTAAAAAAAAGATTCAGTCAATAAATCTCATTATAAGTTGATTAAAGGTTTCAGCCTTAGCTGTAATCCACAGAGGTCAGCCAAAGGTTCCTTACATCTGAGAATATGGCCCTTGTCAAGGTTTGATTAAGTTCTTCCATTTCTGCCTTCACCTTCTGGCGCTTCCATCATCCCGTTCCTACAATTTTGAGCACTGCATGTCATTTTAATTTGGGAACATGAGAGACACAAAAGCAAACCAAGGGTTGCTGAAGTCTGGTCTCAGGGGTGGGAAGAAAAAAGAGGCAAGCCCTCTAGCAAAGAGCTGTCACTGGAAAAGCTCAATAAAGACAAACAAGAACAGTACTAATAAACTATGTCACTCTTTTTCTGTTCACTCATTGGTGAGCTAGGAGAGACTGGACTTTGGGAGCAAAGACCTTGCTTTAAAAGAGGGCAATCTGCAGGTAGAGGACACTGCACCAGGTAATGGAATATGGACTAAAATCCCCAGCTAGAGAGGTTGGTAGCTTTAAAGTAGGGCTGAAGAACATGCTCTACACAGGCTGTGTATGGGTTCCTTTTTGTGGCCAGACCTCCCTCGAAAATTGATTTACCCATACCTCTGTGTCCTCATGTGCCCACTAGCCCCCATACTCCAACACACACACAAAAGTGTACATTCCTATGCAGAATCTTGTAAATTGCCTTCTAGTCACTCTGGTGAGGCCCACGGGAGGGAGATTTGCACCTCCTCTTTAGCAGTTGCCCATCACTGATATAAAAGGGATATATATATATACACACTATATATATATATATATATAGTGTAAAGTTGATACAACAGTGATGAAACTGATTTCACAGGTGATCAGTTAACCTGGGCAGCTCTCTTGGGCAAGGGACATCAAAATGAATAGGGCTTGCACCCCATCCTGGCTGATCCTGGTCTTTGGCAATACTTCCACACCAATGTATGCTAAGCACTCAAAGAAGTCTTCCCATCAAAGCATTTAAAATATAGATAGCCCATGTACATGAAAATAAAGCAGAAAGTTGGGGGGGGGGGGTTCTCCCAGTTATGGGAGAAAGGAGTCGCAAGACAAGTATCCAAACAGGCAAAGTCCTAAGAGTTGCTTTCCTTGATGAGCCAAAATAGCCAGCTGCATTGTAATCCCCTAAATCAATTCCACTGTTATTCAGTGGGGCTTACTCACTAACCAGTAAGTTTAGGATGCCAGCTTAAGTCAAGGATGCATTTCCAAAAATAGGCAGCCAAACCTCTCTGGGTACTGAAAAGCAGGACACAAAGGGAGTGATTATCCCTTATTTTTTGGCCCAAGAAATCTCATTTTGCAAAAATGCAAAAAAAGTACTAGTTGGAAGTGGGTAGAGATGTATCCTCCACGAGTTTGTCTAGTGCTTTTTAAAGATGAATAAACTAGTAGCAATCTAGCCTAAAGCTATCGTCAACCCTAAGTCAAAAAAATTAATAGCATATTCAATGCGCAATGTTTCCGAACCAGTCATTAAAAATATTTCATCTCCTACCAAACACATGAGGAGAGTTGCTATTACGCTCATCTTGTGAAAAGGCAACAAGTCCGTCCAGAGAGTCCATGGCTGACTGGAAATTTGCAGCTGAGCCTCTGACACAGAGCCCTGAAATCCATTATTACCTCCTGCCTTTTCAACAGTGATGAAAGCTAAGGTCTACATCCCAAAGAGTTTGCTAAATCAGACATATTATCCCCGATATTCTGCTCACGACATATGCTAGCATAACACCCATTCTGCCAGCATGTCCTTTTGTGCTTGTTGCAAAAGGACATAAGCAGTACCTCCTTGTGTAACTCACCCCTGCACACAACACAGGTATGAAAGTGTGAGAGCACACCCCCACAGCCAACCACACTCTGCCTCGAGTCCAGGTTTGGGGGAAAAGACGGATATAAATCATCACCACCATCACTTCATAGGGTTTAGATGCTCCTGAACACCATCTGGCTGCAGTTTTGTAGCTGGAAAAAGGGAAGAGCCATCACCCTCTGGGACATCCACCATGGACACTTGAGGTCTGGGAAGACAATTGTTTTTTTTCCTTTTCCTAGACTGCAAACTGCAACCAGATGGTGTCCAGGAGTTTACTTGTCACTGGCTGGGTGTGGGGACCAACCCAATGTCTTCTAAATTAAACTGCATAGCTAGTAACAGCAGGAGCCTAGCAGAGGTAGCCGATGTGGATTTCTGTTCTGTTAACACAGTATGCCATCTTGGCCTATGGGGAGTAAAACTTCAATCCTTTCAGTTTAAAGACAGAATCAAGCAGAAAACCCATGGACCAGGGATGAGAAATCAGTGTATGTATGCATGTATGTAAGAGTTCAATGTAGCACTTAAGTCTAGGAGAGCTCATGCTACTGCCTTCTTTCTTTCTCTCGGTTAAGTCTCAACGGTGCTACACAATCCCTCTGCATACTGATCGAGACTACCATGGCTATATCATAGCAAGGTAGCACCAATTCACCTACTGAATAAAGAAGCAGACAGGATGCCATTTCAAAGCAATCACAAGCAACCAGAGATGCTTACTACTTTCAGCTGTACAACCTTTCCAAAACTGTGCAATTCCAGGCAACCTTAGGATCTTGAGGGAAGGGGAGCCTTTCTGCCAGTTAGAGCAGACAGAATGAGCCACAGGCCTGGCTTGCTTTGCTATGTCTATATACCAATCCACAAAGTTGATATCACATTTGGTTTTTGTGGCTTGAGAGCACCAAGATTTGCAAAGGTTTTCCTAGCTGGGCCACAGAAGTGATTCCTTTTCACCACCCAGGCAACCAGGAAAAAGGCTTACCGCAATGCACTGTCTCATAATGCATGACTGCTTCATTCGGCCAGGTCCACCAAACTTCTTCATGTCCTTGCAGAAGTGACACTCGCCACACTCTGTGCGCAGGCACGCCTCGCACTTGCGACATCGTGTCCTCCTCCGGCGAGCTCCTGCCGTCGTCCGATTCGCTGCGAGTTTGACAGCAGAGGTGGGTCCCAGTTTCCCTTTTGGTCTCCCAACTGCCCGGTTCTGAAAATAACAAACAAAACAACAAGCCTTCAATAAAGTCTTAAGAGGTCCTAAAGGAGCACAAAAGCTGAAGGATGGAGAAATCACAATACCATTAACACTTTGAATTTATACAACTCTTTTGGAGTGCTGCATTTCCCATACATTGTGTTCCTACCTAGAGATATAAACATCTCTAAGGAACACCTCAACAGTAAGGAACTTCTCTTTTTCTTCCACTTTATTAGGATCTGGCAAGAAAATATTTTCTAAAAACCCAGAAGAAATCAGCAGTGGAAAATTATTTTGTCTCCATTAGTTCTCCACAGTGTTACGCAGACATAGCACATTCATTATGATAAAAAGAAGTGACAAAAGGAAATAAAGACGAAGAATTAAAATGATGTGATACTGTACAGTCTTACATAAAGGGCTTCTTCTTACATAGCTTCGGGGGAGTACATAGGTGAACACCTTGTCTAAAGATCTAAGCAGATATCCCACAATGTCCCAACACTGAGTGACCAACCTGAAAGCACTCCTGTTGCAACCATGGCTACTACTTCCCAAGGCCTATCCAATGCTAGAGGCAACCTCACCTATGGCCACCTGTTGCATTTAAGGCATGGAGGAGATTTAAACCCAGAACATTCCAATTCATAGCTCAGTCTCACTAATTGTAGGGCAGTAGTTCTCAAGCTTTCAAAAGCTGGGGGTCCACACAAAACCCTGCACATTAGCAAAAGAACCCCAAAGTCCTTCCAAGCATTCTGGGAAATCACTTTATGGTGTGTGCTCAATTCATGTGTTGGGGCACCACTATCACATCTAAAACACACCCAAGCACTCTCCTGTGACTTGGCACTGCAGGAGAAAGATCTGAAGGGAGGGGGGGAGAGTGGTTGTCCAGAAAAGCTTACTCCCCAACTGTTATTCAGATTAACTGAGATTGATATTCTCATTGTGATTGCCCACCCCTACACCTCATGATACAAATGATGAGGAACAATGTTTTACTAAGGACAAAACAAAAAAGGTAAGAAACACCAAACATTCTCTAACAAAAAGAATGTCTGCAGAAGCCTTCCCCAAGTAAGTACCCATCTGATGTTTTCACCATCAGCTCCATTGTTCCCAATGGTTATTTGGCTAGGAATATATCAGGAGGGCCCCCAAGTTGGAGAAAGCCGGTCTCAAGCAATGGCAAACCATGGGGACTTTTATCCTAGCTGCTTCCTGTGCAACTGAGGTAAAAACAAGTCCCTGAGCAGAAGGGGAAACCAGACAAAGATTGTGAAATGTTCCAAAACAGTTCCCACTTTGGTAGACTCTAAGATCTCCAGGAATATAAGTCTGAAAACCATGGAAAGAAAACAGAGGCAGATAAAATGGCCATGCTACAGTTTTAATGCATTTCACCAAGTCCAGCGGAACTAGAAAAATGCCTCTCCCCAACTGACAGCCAGGCTGATGCTCTGTTTCAGCACAGGCTTTAATGTGAGAGTTTGTACTGACACCAAATCACAGATATGTCTCCCAATGTGAAAGCAGAGGCTCCCCCAGGTTCTAACTCCTAGCAAATAAAATGCTGCAATTCTCAGCTATCTAGGAGTTATGCCTTCACTCTGTCAAAGAAAGCTTTCCCTTTAATTCAAAGCATGGCCTAGCTGCACCCAGGTACTGGTGAAGAGGAAAAAAGCATTCTGAATATGCTCATTTATTGCATTTCACGCTCCAGGGCAGAATGCAGATGTTTTGGCCCAAGCCACACTTGGTTTCCTCACCATGTAACCAAAACAATATGTTTTGCAAAAACAGGTAAGACTGGTGGCTCAGTATCTTCCCTTTCTCAGGCATCTCCGCAATTTTTTTTATGTGTTCACCCCACCTTTCCTTAAAAGCGCTTGGAGAGCCATACCTCATTTCCCTGCCTCCCTAGCAATGTGAGGTAAGATAGGGCTGGGTCAGACAGAAAGTAACTAGATTTACTGCTAGGTATCTGGGTGATTTGCATGGAATTCTGACTCTCAGCTGTTTAACAAATGAACTCCATGCAAATCACCCAGACACCTAGCAGTAACTGACTCCCACCCACCCCACTCCTTCGAATTAAGACTGAAAGAGAGAAAGCTTGGGAGAAACCAGATTTTTGTGGGGAAGGGACCAAGTTCTAGTGGGTGAAAGCAAAGTTCATCCCAGCAGCCTGAAATCTGCCCAATGTTAGGCCAGCAAGAGCCTGAACCAGAGAAATTCATGGCTGGGTAGGATGCTCTAACAACCCTGCCATTCTTTCCCATAACTAACATCAGGCTCCAATTGTAAAGCACACCCATAAGGGAGTAAGTGCTACTGAGCCTCAAATTATCCAAGTGCATAACATGACCATGGAAGTCAAAGTCACCACCTCTTTCATGTTGCATTTTCTTTCTGTGGGGTCCCAGGTGAGCATTTTTAAAAATGCTAGTCATCCCAAGTGAAATACCACAGACTTGGGGGCCATTGCTCTGGGACAGGGTATGTGGGAGAAGGAACATACCCAGAGCTGTTGATGTGCAATCCTGGAGTGGGTTTTTCCCCCAGACGTCACACAATAGCTGTCTGCAAGTACGTTTGATAAGGAGCAGCATCCCAACGATTGTGTTGGCCGGCAGAGCAGCTGCACTGCAAGTGGAAGGTCCAAGGTTCAAAGCCCAGGCATCTCCTGGTACGGCACACAAGGATGCCTGGCTGAAACCCTAGAGACCTGCAGAACCAACTGTTGGATTTGGTGTAAAGAGGCTTTGTATGTCATCTTTTGTGTGCGCTCCATACACTTTTTGAATACAGGTCTCTTCCACTTGTTGTCTGCACTTCACACTTCCAGGTGCAGTTTTTTGGGGGGAAATACATTGAATGAATGAAGCTACAACTTGCTCAGCCGCCAGCCCAAGGTTTTAATGTATCAAAGGGGAGCTAAGTCAACCTCACAGCAGAATACTTGCAGCCCCCCGAAAACTAAACCTTTCTTTCATAAGCTCGCAAACAGGCTACATGTATTAAGAAGCCCAGAGCCGTACCATTTTTCAGGTATCTCAAGTGCTTCTGTAAAGGAGCAAAACAAACCACTAGGAACACACTCTTGAGTTCAATTTTTTGAAAAAAATTGGGTAAATACATTGGTCTTTTCCAGTTAAAAAAACCCAAGGAAACACATGTATCATGGCACCTGAAAGCCATGTAATAAATCCACAAGCCTTTGTGGTGTCACAAGAAGCTGTTTCCGATCAATTAGTGAACCGGAGGCATACATCATTCCCCAAAACAGCATCTGAAGCAATAATTCTCATCCTGTTGTCTTATTAAAGGGGACTTCTACTTTCAGTCTCCAATCGATACAAAGCAGTGACAGTGTTTGCGGACTGGTGGCTCCACGCCCACTTTTCTGACCATTATTCTGATCACATTCCGATGCCATTTAAACACCTTCTTGCTTATCTAGGCTTTGAGTGGGTATATGAGTGGTTAATTTCCTGCCGTCGCTTTCCTTGGCTCTCCTGGTTTATTTTCTCATTGTTTCATGCTGCTTGGAGAGCTATCAAAAGAAAGCTACATATAAAGCAACTGAGCGAGCCACAGAAGTCGTCTCTTGTGTTAGCCTACAGCAAAGCACAGGGCAGGCGAAAAGAGAAGAAATGCACAGCAGCGTTTGAGGGCTGCAGAACATGTTGCAGCACGTTCACCTTGGAAGCAAATCCCCAGCAAATGGGATTTGCCCTCCTAGACAAATGAGTCCCAAATAAAAGCCTTACTCCTAAATTAAACCGGCACGGGCTCAAGATGCGCCCTGGCGTCCAGGTTGCTGGCCTACCATCCTTACCTTGAGAGTAAGGCTCCCTGAAAGCAGTGGTTCTTGCTTCTGGGTCACCATAGGTTAAGCTAGCCAACAAGTTCCTCAAAGAAGTATGTTCCTAGGAAGCACAGGATGGCATCCTTATCCCGAGCCTCTCCAGGTTTAATCCGAAGTAAATCTGACTGCCTTCAAGGACTGCGCCTTTTCCAGGACACACCTTCTAAGCTTGGCCCATGGAAGGCGGCAGCACAGAAGGACTGGTGATCCTTCAGAAAGCCACAGGCGTTTCACACACACAGCACAGCAAGCATCATCTTGACAGGAGCGCCCAGACAAAGAGGGGGAAAGCCCTTTCTGAAGCAGCTACGATCCACCCATCCCT